>NW_028301565.1:8345000-8692500 GCF_042242905.1 Orbicella faveolata
CCCGGACATGCGCAGTCCAATGGCCTGGCCGAAAGTGCTGTCAAGACGGTCAAAAGGCTAATTAGGAAGGCACATGACGACGGAAAAGATCCCTGGCTCGCGCTTCTCGATCACAGGAACACGCCCACCGAAGGCATGAGAAGCAGTCCGGTTCAGCGCCTGATGAGCCGTCGGACCAGAGCACTACTCCCGGCAAGAGAAACCCTTCTCAAACCAAAGCTGGCTGAAAGTGTCCAGGAAGAGAGGAACAAAATCAAGATGAAACAAGCATTCTATTACAATCGAAATGCTAAAGATCTACTACCCTTAGCGAAAGGTGAAACAGTGCGACTACAGCCTTTAAAGAACAGGAAAGAACCATGGAAGAAAGCTACAGTCCAGGAAGAAGTCAATGTTAGGTCATACAATGTCCTTACAGAAGATGGTTCCATCTTACGACGTAACAGACGACATCTTAAGGCAACTAAAGAACAGCCAATGCAGCCGCAAACAGATCAAATGCCACAGGACATCAATACACCGGCAGCCCAAGAAACCGCAACTTCACCATTCAATTCGTCGCAGACAGCGCCCTCTCCAGAGACACCAGTAAAGCTTCCAGCAGGCGATTCAGCGCTAACAAAGCAGCCGGCGGGAGTAAAGCAAACTCGTTCTGGTCGAGTTGTCAAGACCCCTTTGTACTTGAAGGACTATGTTTGCTAAAGCAAAGGGACAAACAAAACAGGACATGACTTAAGTAGAACTCAATTTGATTTATTTGATTCTTTGATTTTTTTGGAAAAGAAGGGATGTAACGATAGATCGTATCACTAGGTTAGAGATCGTAGTAACGCAAGTGTGTCACGTGATTTTGTAATCGATATAATACCTTTTTAGATAGAACAAGGCGTTGTCTCAAGTGTATTCTAGGGAACACTCGATTCCATTAAAGCACTTTAAACAGTTTTCTATGATCTGTTCGATATCGAAACAGGAATGTCTCGCGAATTACGAACGGAGCAAAAAGACGCAATTTCCACACTGGTATCCGGAAAAAATCTATTGGCAGTGCTACCCACTAGCTTTGGGAAAAGCTTAATATTTACGTAAAAGGGGGTTGACTAGCCTACAGGACTTCTACGGTTCGTGACATTTGCACATTTGCCGTTCTCTGTTCGGTCACTCGACCTTTCTTGTCGCTTCACTCGTGTTCATGAAGGGCACTTCATGTTGTGTAATAAGGAGGAATTTTAAGCGGAGTTGAGCCGTTAGATCGTGCTATGGCAAATTTTTATAAGTCATAGGTCTGCATGGTTTGTGCCGTTATCTGCATGTCGACTAGTTGAGTTTGACACCTCTGTGATTTGCCATGTTTTTATGCATTGTTTAGGCTCATTTCTATTGCAAGATATGCTTTTAAGTCTCCATGAATTCGCTTTTGAGGAACAAAATATGAAATTTACCGTGAACATGTTGCTTACTTGCATTCTATATTGTGACACCGGGCCCGGCTGTGACTAGAACTGTTTACAAGCACAGTAGGTAGATCCTTATCACGGATATCATATTTGTTCTCGTACGATTTCCTTCGGAGACGCCGTAGCTTTACTTTGAGAAAGCTATACGTTTGTCTAGAGACACTCTTATGTTTCTTGCAGTTATCTGATCGAGCTTATGTTTCTCTTGCTCGATGTATAGGTTTATTGCTACTTTGGTTGTTCTGGCACCACATGATTCAAATGTAACTGTTTACGTGCAAGTCCTGTTAACTGTTTTGCGTGTTTTATATGCCATTGTTCGGCTTAGTTCAGACAAGACCATGGTTGCGATCCTCCACGTGGATCTCATCAGTTGCCGGTATTTCTAAAATACTCTGTACGTCTGAAGTCGCTAGCGCAACACGTACCTCTGTGAGAATGCTAGACATCCTGCGGCTTGGCACAAACTTCTTGTGAGACTTCCGGTGTCGAGAAAACCTCATTTTGATTGGTTACCCGCTCATTTCCGGAAATGCAGTGAAGCGCAACTAATCAGGAGGTGTTTCGCATTTTAACGGGCTTTTCGGGCAGGCGTCTTCTCATTTTCCCCCTCCCCCATCCCCCACCGTCTAACATGGCGGTCTAAAAAGGCGGTCGCAAGGTTGTAACGCTAACTCGCCCCAATAAGACGCCTGCACTGCAGGCTAGCTCTCCAGTGAATGAACCTCTAGAAACAGTTGTGCGTGTTTTGAATGACTGTTCAAGATTTTATCCAAACGCTAATCGTCGTGAAGTTGTGTCGGAAACGTCTTGTTAGCATGTTGCGTGACAAATAGGGCGTGGCGATTTCACATTGATGTAAACTGAGCCAGTAGATAAGAATTAACAATTACCGGAAATTCCTGTGTGGCCAAACTAAGATAGCTAATACAAGAATAGGATCAAGTAGAATTACGGACAGTTCGAGAATTGTACTTGATGTGATTAAATGGTGACTGTGTGATTAAAATACTTCTAAGACATCTTGTGACTTTTGGAGAGCACTAAAGTAGAGGGGACATTCTCCAAAGTTGCTGTGGATTACTCTATACATCGTTTAGTGGCCTGCGTAACTTGGCGGTTTTTAGGCAATTTGAACGCGCTAAGAAAGCGGCGAAGCCGCGATAACGAGAGCCAAGTGCGGCGTAGCCACGAGGAGCCTGGGGGGTTCCTGCTCGTTTTCGCGGCTTTGTCACTTTGTGCGCTCGCGCTCAAATTGCTTAAAAAATAGCTAAATTGCAAGCTACGCAGGCTAATCCTTTAGTTGACTCATTACCAAGGCGAATGCTGAGAGGATACGGCCGCTAGAATCGCTGGTGAGACAAATGCAACATTTACTACTTAGATGGGAAATGTTTGCATTAAGAGCAGTTCCATGCACCTCAGTGTACTCCCATTAGGGCTTTGCCAACTGTATCAGCTTCTAATGGAAGAGTGGGTCGTCCAGCCTATGATATATCAATATATCTTGTAAAATCACTGCGTTCACCCATACTGGTTGTGCGTACAGCATAGTTATTCCATGCTTCAACTAGGAGGTTTAACTGGTTGTTAATTCTGGAAAGAAATATGTAATACAAACAGAACATATCGATTATGCTGGTCGATTCCAGGATGCCATTTTCTTCCATCCGGTAGAACAGAGTGTAGTAGAACTGATCGACTTCAACAAAGACCTCTCTCCAGAAACACTCAATTCACTGGTTGTGTAGAGACAACCCAGCAATTTTGCTTCCCCTATTAAATCCCCTGTGCCATAGCATAGCTCTTCCTACCTCTAAATTTTCATCCCCTTCGTCTGAACACACTCTAGAGGACAACCCATAACTTTACACAGCAGTTAAGAAGAGAGTGAGCCCAGTCGCAGCAGAATTGTTTGTTGCACAACTTTAAGTCTAAAGCCCTATCAAAACCACCGTGTATTACAAACCTCTAACTGATAAGGCAGTGTAGTCCATCAATGTGCCAGAGAGAATTAGGTCCCCTGACGCTGTCAACACACCTTGTGATGGTATCGAACCACCTCAAATCAGACCCTGCTGGGTCAGTTCGAAAAAACTGTCCTTTCCCTTACACGCTGATGCTGAACATAGATATTTCTACTTCACAAATGACCCAGCATGATACTGATACCAGAATTGGAAAACCCACGTCAGTCTTATTTCTCGGGTTGTTCGAAAGCCGGTTAACGCTAACTCAGGATTAAAAGTTAACACAAATATAAATTTTTCTCTATAAAAATGTCTTCCACTGCTTACGTTATATGTATTTTGCGATTACTCAAGTTCAAAACTGAACTGCAAACATTTCCCATCTATGTAGTAAGTATTGAATTTGTCTCACCAGCAATTCAAGAGGCAGAATTCTCTCAGCATTCGCTTGAACACCTCTGTCTTAAACGGTGAACAGAATCCACAGTAACTTCACGACGAACGATCAAGTTCTCTGCCATGTTACGATTAGCGTGAGGATAAAATCTTGAACAGTCATTCAAAAAACGCATAACTTTTTCTAGAAGTTAAGTCACTGGGGGAGCTGCAGTAACAAACATTAAATAGCAGATAGACTAAGACAAGGCATTTCACCACTGCCGCCATAATGCCGATTTTTAGTTAAAGTAAGTTTCAATGCTATCATACACGAAGGTCCGTTCTCTTAAAAAGGCACATTTCGTGCTAGAATATACAACTTAATTTCCGAGACCCGCATATACGCGCATTTTTAGCACGCGTATATATGGGTCCTTGTAGGACGCGTATATTTGGGCATTTATTTCGCATGTCCCCGCGCTTGAATTTACGCAAATCTGTGGCCCTTTAAAAATGCGTATATACGCGATCTAAATGGTCGTATATATGAGCTTAAAGCCCATACGTAACGTATACGCAGCAGAAAAACCCGCGTATACTCTGTCGTAATTTTGAAACGAATGGCCAACCATATTCAGCAAGTGACTGAGACAAAACTCGTTCAAAACCGGTCCAATAATAAAAGTAGGTACGCAATGCGTACGTGTGTCCACTGCTATATTTGCTAGATTTCAGTAGGGTAGGAATGTGAAGAACTCATCGGAAATGATGAAGTTTTGGACCTGTGAGGCTCACTGCATGCGAAGGGAACTGGTACATCTTCAGTATGTTTATGAGGGGATCGTGCATTGAGAAAACATAACTTGAACAGAGACTGACTGATTTTGTAAAGAGGTGAACTTAGTTTTGTTTTGTCAATTAAATTTAATAACACCGTAGGTGGCCTAAGCTCACAAATGAGCGTCCCTGTTCATACAGTAGTACTCAGGTTACGCAACAGTCGAATCAAAAGGATTTGTATCTGGGGAAAACGGCTAATAGATGAACCTATAAGAAATAACACACAAATGGCAGTGACAAACATGTCACTGTAGTTTGTGTGTTATTTCTTATAAAGCTACGATGGCCAAAGAAAAAGAATATTTAAGATAAACCTACCTTGTGTCTGTGGTATTTTTCCTTCGTTCCCGTTGGTGACAGCAAATAATTGCCAGCTTTAGTTACCAGGTTATTTTAATCGTTACAGATATCGCTGAAGAAGAACATGCTGACAAACCGCCTACTCCAGTCCCTTCTGAAAGCAGTGATACAGTGTCGCGCTCTAACATAACTAAACTGCGAGTGCAAAACATCTGCTGTGCAATGGAAAGCAAGCTAGTTCTGGATACTTTAGAGCCATTAGATGGCGTCAAATCAGTTTCAGTCAATGTGATTGGTCGTATTGCATATGTTCATTACGATCCGGAAGTCACGTCACCCAACGAAATGGTCAGTACGCTCAACAAAGTACACCTGGGAGCGAGCATCATGGAAACTGGATCCCATCATCTACAGGATAGGAAAGTGCCGTTCTCTTTGTATTGGTATGTCGTTTATATCCTCATCCAAACAATACTCTTAACTGTAGCTGTTGCAGCGTTCTTTACTCAGAAAACCTGGTTTGAGTGGGTGGCAATCGCAGAAATTATTTTCGGCATTGGCCCAGTACTGAAGAGAGCGTTTATCTCCATCAGGACCTGCAGTGTTGACATCAATATACTCATGCTCATTGCCATAACAGGAACGCTGGCCATTCAAAGTTGGCTTGAGGGCGCAGCTGTAGTTTACGTCTACTCCATTGCTGACGCTATGCAGGAGTTCTCCATGTACATGGTCCAGCGGACAATCTCGGGGCTCATGCTCAAAGCTCCTCCGGTGGTGATATTAGCTAGTTCCGGCGAATGTGTTCCAGTGGAAGAAGTTACCATAGGAAGCGCTATCGCCATTAGACCAGGAGAACTGATTCCATTGGATGGTGAGGTCGTGAAGGGGAGAGCTGCTGTAGACGAGAGTTCTGTTTCAGGCGAATCTGTCCCGGTTGAGAAATCAGAGGGTTCTAAAGTGTTTAGTGGAACGGTCAATCAAAATGGATACCTAGAGGTAAAGACTACATCTGACTCGACCACCTCCACAGTCTCCAAGCTGGCAGAACTAGTCCAGGAAGCTCAAGCTGGTTCAGCAAGAATCGAAGTTGTTATAAATACGTTTTCGAAGTACTACACTCCGACTGTAGTAGCTGGAGCAGCACTGATGTTCCTTATCCCACTGATTCTCGGTGCAGCAGGTGTGGGAAACTACTCACAAGAGCTTAAACAATGGGGCATTCGAGCGCTTGTTATTCTCGTCATAGCGTGTCCCTGCGCCCTGGTCATGTCCACCCCGATTGCTGTTGTCTGTAGCATTACTGCGGCTGCGCGGAAAGGAGCTCTGATTAAAGGAGGAGTTCATCTTGAGACTCTGGCTCAGCTAAAAGTTCTTGCCTTTGATAAAACTGGAACTTTGACCGAAGGGAAGTTTCGGGTCGTCGATAAAGTAAGTCCTTTAGATGTTGACGAACAGGCTACGTTACGCCTAGCTGCCGCGCTTGAAAGCAAGTCCAGTCATCCTCTAGCGGCCGCCGTAGTTAATGATTTTTTTGGTTGCATTGCTGGAAATGTTGATTCTGTGACTTTACCGGAAGTCTCACGCTTTGAACTTGAGGAGGGGCGAGGGATTTCCGGTGTTGTGGAGGGTCATCTGGTAGAGATTGGCAACTATGAATTTATTGATCGGCTGAGCCAAGAGCTGGACAAAGACATGGAGAAAAACTACTTCACTTGGAGCAACGAAAGCAAAACCGTGATCTTCGTGTGCGTAGACGGTAAGCTGGCTATGATGATAGCTCTTGCTGACACCATCAGACCCAACACTCTTGCTGCTCTTGATTGGCTGCGAGGACTTGGCGTCCAGACTGCCATGATCACAGGGGATAACTCGCGCACAGCCTCGGCCGTGATGAGTAACTTAGGCCTGGACGAGTGCATTGCCGAGATGAAACCGCAGGACAAACTATCGTGGATGAAAGAGAAGCAAGATGGAGAAGATGACATAGAAGATGAAACAAAGCAATCTTGTTGGTGCTGCTGCTGTCCTGTTCCTCGTCCCGGCTACGTTCGTGTTGGATCCAGTGGTAAAAAGCAAAGCATTGTGGGTATGGTGGGCGATGGTGTCAACGATGGTCCAGCTCTGGCCGCGGCGAATATCGGGATTGCAATGGGCGCTGGAGGAACAGCTTTAGCAGTAGAGGCGGCAGATGTGGCGTTGATGAATAACAACTTGGCTAAAATACCAGAGCTGGTGGAACTTGGGCGATACTGTCGCCGTGTTGTGACCCAGAATATATTTTTTGCAGTTGTATTCAAGCTTGTCATTATGATTGCAGCAATTCTGGGGAAGGCTTCTCTGTGGATGGCTATTCTAGCGGATGTGCTGGGTCTTCTGTTTGTGCTACTAAATGGCTTGAGGCCATTATGGTGGAAGAGTGACGAAAATGACTAAGCCATGAAACTGAACTAACTGTTTATCATAGTTAGTTACGGGCTTTAAATACATGGACACATCCATGTAATAAAAAAATTTCGGGAAACGGACTACTTACGCGATAAATTGGAAATCTCGAGTTGTTTTAAAATACATCTGAGTTACGATTATGGGCCCGGCGCCGATGAAGTTGTTGCGAATTACTCAGTAATCAATTAATTTGATTATTTGGGGGGGGGGGGGTTCTTCTCGTTAAATATCATTATTATTATCATTATTATTATCATTATTATTATTATTTACATTATCATTATCATTATCATTATCATTATCATTATCATTATCATTATCATTATTATTATTATTATGATTATCATGATTATTATGATTATTATAATCAGTAAGCAGCCCGCATCAACAGAAACGTACGCATCATTGGGTCTTAGATTTCCTATCCCGTTTCTAAACAATGCTGTTTATTAAAAACTGGATCATTGGATAATGCAATACGAGAGTTTTGATTCGCTTAACCATCATGGGTTTTGAGCCATTATACTATGCTCTACAAATATGATAAGCGTACGCGTGATTTTTGGGGGCGTTTTTATTTTTCATTTCAGTCTATTTTTCCATATTTTCTGAAAATTTTTTTTATAAAACAATCATTCCAGGCACGCTTGTTGGATATGAGATGCTTATAGCCAACTTGACGCTGCTCGTCTCGTTGGCTATCTACCATCTCATATCCGACGCGCGCTCGTGGAATAATTGTTAATTGAATTACGAGGTCGAGGTTTCTGTCGCGTGATACTTGACGAGGGCGCTAGCCTGCGAGAAGCCTGTCATCGTTGGTGACAAGAGCAAAGCGTCGGCGAACCAAGCACTTCGTTTCTGACGCATCTCTCGTGACTTGCTCATCGACTTTGGTCCTGCCGAAAACGCATGAGAACCTGCTCACAGGCTACGAGGGCGCAGGCCGAGTCACATTTCACGTATAGAAATCTAATGCGTGTTTATGTAAAGTTACATAAAATGTCTAAGATAGTTGTCTCCATATAGACAGAGTTAGTGCACCGATATAGATAGAAATGTATTGCACTGCAGGAATCACGATCACAAGAATAGATATATTTTAACTTTGTTTCAAATAGTTCTTCAGTAACATACATTTTAGCACCTGTTTGAGAGTGATGACACTACAAAGTGACATGGAATTAAAGGGTATTTTCATGCACAGTGAAGTCCGTCGCACAAGTTGCAATTGCAAAACGCCTGCCATTCTTTCCTCGTGCTTTAAGGACTGACAGGGAACAAAGACGAGGATATGTCTCCATTCTGAAATGTTTTGGGAAACTGAGAAACAGCTTATGAGGCAATTATGAGGCCGACGGATTTGTGACCCGCAGTATCTTATCGAGAAACCTGAAATCCGTTCTTGTCGTCGCTTCATGGAACATTTCAACATGTCGTCGCTGATGGAACATTTCGACATGGCGTGCTAGAGTCTACAGGAGCCCGACTTAACCTAACAAAAGGAAATTAACATCCGATCCTCACCAGGAGAGATCATCGTCAAACTGCTGAAAGTCTTGAAACCTCATTTGAACATTCTTTATCACCTTGAAGGAACATGTCAGTTAAGAGATGTGCAAAACACAAGATTTTGAGAATAAACACAGCAGGTCAGGCCTTTCGCTTTGATTTTGCTTTATTATGCTCTTTATTATGCTCTTTTGCGGTTTTGTTGGTGTTTTATAATTTATCTTTTGTGTGTGTCTGAAAAGTTTTCACCTACTCGTAGATGTAGGCGAAACTTAAATTTTCACCAATATTTTATTTTATTTGTGACCTATTTTAGCTTGTTTTACTTTTTTCCAGTTTTAAGTTTTGATGTATATCTTTAACATCCGCCTTTCTAACGGAGTCTACAATTGAGGAATGTGAGCAATGACAAGAAAAAGAGTTTATTTACCGAGTCCCCAAGTCCTAACTGGAAAGTGCGGACTGTTTTTGACACAAGTTTACAGGTCTTGGTGGCAAGGGCTCCCCACACATCAGTTGCCATCAGATTTCCAACTTCCAGTGAACTTCTTATGAAAGCCCGACGTTCATAGTTCGCGCGTCCTTCTACTGTTATTTCCTGGTGTTTCAGTCATGGTAATACAATTTAGACAGAACCCGATCATGCGTATTCGTTAAAATTCCCTAAGTAGCTCTTATCCTACTGTTGCTATTATTTCAGTTTCTGGAGTAGTGGTTGATTAGCTGTCCGCAGGATCAACCGAAGTTCCTTTTTGTCTTATTTCCAAATTAGTCATTGGCGGTATTTTTTTTTTGTTTTTTGTTTTTTTGAGCCGTTAATGCATTGGTGTTTCACCTTGACTCCATCTTGATACACTAAAAGGAATGTAAAATGAAGAAAGGGTTACTTTTTTGGTTATTTTTTTACGTTTTATAACTTTTGGCCATCGCGCGTGGATCCTTACATCAGCTCACACCACCTGCCTACTGCGCAATTTTATCACTGAATAATCGCGGGCTCATTGAATGAGTTCGCAGTTTAGACGTGTAGACCGACGTGTACGGGCTAAGACGTGTGACTCTCACGTGTGGCTCAAATTTGAGATTTCTCAGCGTCGACGCTTCTATCTTGAAATCTTCGTTGGAAGTAAAGGTATTTGTTTTTTTATGTTTTCTTGTATTTGCAGTTTTTATTTACGTGCACATCACAAGCACTCTTAAATTTGCTTGTTACAGCTTTGTTAGTGATTTGTCGTTTCAAAATCAGGGAATCAGCTGCATACAAAGCTTCATCGAATTATTAAGTCTAAATAACCATACGTTTACGTTCAAGATTTGTTTATTGTACCGCTTTCAGTTCAGCAGCTTCAGGCCGGGCTTTGTTGTCCGCTAAGTGGCGACTGGAACCTTGTTGGACTCTCGTATTCATTTGACTCAATAGCTGTTAACAGTGATCAGACAAAGCTCTTGTTTATAGAGGTGAGTTAAAATATTTTCCAAATTACCTCCTCTTGTAGTCATGATCATGAAGTGATATATAGATAAGTTGTATTTTTCTGAAGTGATATTTTATTTGATAGAGTGAGATGATAGCTTTCGTATTGGCGTAATTTTAATTTTGTTGTGTGGCATGTATTATATTAATTATAGTTTTTACAATAACTGTCTAAAATCTTGCGTGCTGATCGGCTCACTTTGTACAGACAGATACAATTTTAATTTATGAAAGATTTCAAGTTCAACTTTCAGCTGTCAAACTGTCAACTTTTTAACCAATGGAATTTTAGTGACTTTTCTAAGTAGCCAATCAAAAAGCAAGAAGAACTATTGACAACATTCATGTCATTTTGAACAAAATTCACTTATCTTTGTTTAAGGCAAGTTTACGTCGTCTTTTCCCCTCATTTATTTCCGGCATTTGACCATTTTGGGGTCTTGTTATTGTAAAAACAAACTGATGTCAGTTTTTTATGCATTCTCTTATTGATGATAAATTGCGTCATAACATTGTCAAAGTTTACTGTGGAACCACTTGCTTGCGGCTCGTGGTTCCACAGCCACTTTGACAATGTTATGACACAATTTATCATCAATAAGAGGACAGACGCATAAAAAACTGACATCAATTTGTTAAATGTAATAGTTAGTGGTATAACGAGTGTTAACAAATTGACAAAAATGATATCCCACATGTGAGGATTTCAGTTTTGATAACATTTTTGTCCCTTTAACTGCTCTTAAATTTGTTGGTGTATGATCTGGCCAAACATATTCATATCTTCTTCGGAAATCTTCAGAAAACTTCGGAAATCTTTGGAAAATGTTCGGAAATGTTTGTTTGGCCTTTGGACAAATTTTGGAGAATCTTTGGAAAATTACCTTCGGAAAGTGGTCCTGGAAGTCTTCGGAAAATCACCAAAATGTTGTTGTGTATTGTGAGAATTTTATACAATAAAAAGAAAATTACATGGTCACTTGGAGATACAAGTTTCTCTCGATGTGTGGAAAAATATTTCACTCATTCACTGCGCTCACTCCTGAAATATTTTTCAACACCTGAAGGTGAATTTCATATCTCCACGCAGCCATGTAATGTCCTCTACATATGATAACTTCCATGATTTATTACTGAAGATATGCACAGCAACATGGAATCTGTCTTTTTTTATGTAAATTAGAAACAAAAATATTCGTTAATGTGCAATCTATATGTCTGTCTTCCAATGTCACATTAAAGTAAGGTAAAAGGGTAAAATCTGCATACGGGCCAACTGGCTCACCAGACCAGAACTTATCCCAGGTTCTGTAGCATGAAGTGACTAGGAGTATTTTTACTCCCCCCTGGATGGGATTGTGGAGGTGCGGTGGCCTCATAGTTAGTGCACTCCTTTCTGGATCGAGCGGTCCGGATTCGAGCCCAGGCCAGGGACATTGTGTTGTGTTCTTGGGAAAGACACTTTACTCTCACAGCGCCTCTCTCCACCCAGGTGTATAAATGGGTACCGACGAACTTAATGCTGGGGGTAACCCTGCGATGGACTAGCATCCCATCCAGGGGGGAGTAGAAATACTCCTAGTTGCTTCATGCTACAGAAACCGGGATAAGCTCTGGCCTGGTGGGCCACTTGGCTCGTATGCAGACTTTACCTTACCTGGAAGGGATGCCAGTCCATTGCAGGGTTACCCACAACATTAAGTGCACCACTACCCATTTACACACCTGGGTAGAGAGTTGCCAGCAAAAGCATAAGGAGTGAGGCGCCAATGAAAAAAGTTTGGTTGCATTGGCTACCCCAGCAGTCGCAAAGCCGAGCTCTGCTCAATCTCCTGAAAAAGATCAACTTAAACTTTATTAGGTGAGCAAACATTTTCCCTGGCTGCTCTGAGACTATAGAATGCTTGACCTTGGGAAGCATGCAGTATGTAGACATTTAAATGAAAACTGAGAACTTTTAAGTGAATACAGAAATAAGATTGTATTTTACACAGGGGACCCGAACACTACATTAGCAGTAAAAATAAATGTGCTGTTATTTACCTGTGTTCTTGAGTTTTTTTATTCGTTTAGAAGGGATTTGAATGAAGCGAAGGCGGTTTACATTTCAAATGTTATCTTGTCTGCCGCTTTGTAAATGTGACACTCCGATTACATCTCAAGTTTCCATTATCATTGTTAACTATTAATTCTCATCGGGGGAGTGGCAGCACGTTAGAGAAAAGAGAGAAGAGGTGAAACTTGCTGAGAGCTTTCGTCTAGTCTGTGACTACAGTTGAGGTGACCAGCCTGCGTGGATCCTTGCATGGATATGTACAAGTAAACACAAGACAATGAACAGCAGCCCGGCCTTGACTGCAATTTTCACAATGAATTTTGCAAATCTTTCAGCAACAGAACGGAGCAATTTCAGCTTTGCGTAGTGGTGAGCCGACATATATTTTTCATTTTTCTGTTTCGTTTTCCAACTTTTCCAGTTAAACAAAACATAAACATATTTTAGCCAGGAAATCCCTATGTTTTCACGGCTCCTGGCCGCAGTTATCAAAAAGTAAATCAGTGAACCAAATAGCGAATATTTTCCCATTTTGCATTGATATTTGGTTTTTTTCGAAGATTTATACCTAACTGGAGATTTATCTCACGCGAAGACCAGGTAGTCTGTGCGGTACGTTCTGGGCCGGGTCGTTCAAAACTGCAGTTAAACTAACCTCTGATTAAGCCTAATTGTCGATTAAATTTCCAAATCGTGGGTTAGCTAATTGGGGATTAGAAAACAGTTGTTCAAAAGGAGATTAATCCACCGATTAACTAATCTGTGATTAAGGGTAAAGTGGATTATTTTCATTGATTATAATGTATTCTTACGCTATTTAACGTCATAGAATTGCACGAAACTTTTGTTTTCAAATGGCCTCCCCGGCAAATAAACTGCCAGTGAAACTGTGGCCTTGTTTACTCCAACTGTATTGCCGATAACTTGAAGAAAATTGCCATTAGCATGAAATCTTAGTGCTAGCAGCACTTTGGTTTATTGGTTCAAGAGCATGGCCACGCTTCGTTTTCTCCGCAAATCTGCCTCTATGAGCTTTGTGATGTATTCAATGGATGCTCTCCCGAATCTCTAATGAGTCCGAAACTCTTGCCCACTATAAGCGAGTATGTTATGATTATCTCGATAACATTTGTCCAACATGAGGGAGATGAAACAACAAGCTGGACATTTTTGTTCAAGTTTAATCGGCAGATTAGGGAGTTAATCCTCCTCCAGAGGTGTATTAAATTTAACCTACCAATTAGAGTTTGACTAATGCTAATCGGGCTTTGAGCAATGCAATCTAATTGCAGATTAAATTTTAATTGTCCGTTAAGCAATTTAATCCCTGATTAGCACTAATTGCAGTTTTGATCAACCGGACCCTGTTTATTTCTAATGCACGTGGCTGTCAAAGGTAAACAAAAGAGTCTGTCAAGAGAAGAATAGGACCATTTTGATGAAGCTCATGCTCAAAAATTTAAAAGCGCTTCCAGTCAAGTCAAGTGTAGTCACAGATGGGATGAAAAGCTGCATCTAAAAACAACTCGAAAATGAGCTGAAAAAAGGCGCCCAAATAAACAAATTCATTTTCACCTGAATATCAATTGTTTAATCAATCGAGAGGTGAAATTCTAACCGATTATGTTCAGCAACAAAAGAATTAGACACCAAAATAAAACTGACCTCATTTTAGTTTCATCCCTTATCTCTTTTCTCCTTTCTCTCCCCGAACTATTAAAATAGTTAAGGACGGTAATGGAAACTTGAGACGTAGCGTCACATTTACAAAACAGCAGACAAGATAATATTTGAAATGTAAACCGTCTTCGCTTCATTTAAATCCCTTCTAAATGACTAAAAAAAGACACAGGAACACAGATAAATAACAGTACATTTATTTTTACTGCTGATATAGAGTTCGGGTCCTCTGTGAATTTTATTGGTTTTTACTGGTTTTCATTTGAGGTTAGGATAAAACTGCTTATTAGTTACATACACATAACTGTGATGGTCTTTCACCTGCAGTTCAAGTCTACAAAATTCATATAGTCACTTTCATATTTTATTGCATGGCTTGTGTTTTAGCCGATGCAATGATATAACTCTGATTGACTCGAGGTGGCTCCATAGTGTAATCATTTATGGTGTTGCACACGCAAGTGTTATGTTTTGAATGCTGATTTTGCATTTTTTTTTTTTTACACCCAGTCCTCTCAAACTTAGAGGCACGGTGGCCTCATGGTCAGTGCGCTTGACTCCAGATCAAGCAGTCCAGGTTCGAGCCCTGGCTGGGGACATCATGTCGTGTTCTTAGGCCAGACACTTTACTCTCACAGTGCCTCTCTCCACCCAGGTGTATAAATGGGTACCTTCAACCTATAATGCTACCTACCTCACAAACTTATTACATGTAATAAGCAATGATTAAATTTGTTTTACTATAGTCTCTGTTAAAATTTTGGGTTTTAGTCTTGAATTATAAATGCCCCAACTAATGTGTTTTTTACTTTTTTTATGGCTTTATTTGTGATTTTCTTGAATTTCCTTCAGTGAAATCTTCCAAAATTTTTACAGCACATCGCATCCTGCAGGATATGAATTTTAAACATGAATGAAAAAGGGTTTGTACAGCAGTTTTCTTCAATTTTTGCAAATTTATGTCTTTTACTGCTGACAAAAACACTGGTCTTATAGATTTCCCTGAAAAACAAGCTCCAACTAAAGTAAAACATTTACTACCAGTCTGCCAAATTTTATGGAATTTCACTGTAGGAAATGCAGGAAAATTCACTGTCAGTTGTGCTTTTTATGTTCATTTTGACGCCATAAAATATCAAAAAACACTGATGTTTTCCTTCAAGCGCATGCAGATTACTTGAGCTTTCATCCTTACTGCGTGCAATCGTAAAACTACAGGGAGCCACCTTAATTTTAGGGCATTATTCTGCTGTTATGCTCACAGGCTGACTACGTGGCTAGCCACCCAATCCATCTTCCCTAAATCTGCCCCTGACACTTTCTGTTGTTCCAGTAAATTTGCTTGGCTACTGACCAAGTGAGTAGGAATGCCCTATAAAAGTGTTTTCCACCTGCATGTACACTTTCATGTGCATCAAAATCATTTTTGTATGAAAAGTTTTGAATGAGGACATGTTTTAAACTGAGGCAAAGGCAACTCAGAAATGGCCTTTTAGTTGGTAATACAAATCATAGGAATGTGTGGTTTTATGGGCTAAATTGACTTTAGAGACAAATGTGCAAATGCTTTTATCTTGGTTGAAATATTTCTTTAGCAAACATTTCACCACCATTCTGTGTACTCTCAATGATCATCTCAAATGGAGCTCATCTTTCTTTGTTTTTATAAGACCCGTCATGGGTTTTTTCTTGGTTTCTTTGTGTAACAAATGTCTTAGTAAGTTGGAATAATGTTCGTGCCCAGTGGCCCATCAGGCTGGCACTTACCGGTATCTCCAGTTTCCATTACTAGCATATAGTGACTAGGAGTATTTCTACTCCTCCCTGAATAGGATAAATTTATCTGATTATAGACGGTTATCCTGAAGCAAGGCAACCTACGGTTAGGAAACTTCATTAAGTAGGAAAATAAATGTCTTGTGAAGTGGGAAATACTATAAGTCTGAAATTTTGAAAATTTTGATACAAAAGCTCTTGTTGATTCATAAAAGCACGTTTATTATGCAGTACATAAAAACTACATTGTAGACGAACTGTTGCACTAGTAAAAGAATACAAGCTGATTTTTTTCCAACAGTTACTAAATACTTGTTTCCAGTGAAATCTTTATTGACAAATAAAATAAATTTACTGACAGATAAAATAAATTGGCAATGTAACAAGTTATTTGAAAGAGACACTGCATGCATGCTAAGGAAGTAGCTGGGCCATGAAAAGAAAAGTAAGCCAACTTGAACAGTTAGTATACTATAATAAGCAGCTCCACATGAAAGTACAGTTCATTAGCTTTCATTTGAATGGTCACGCACTAGGGTATCATCCACAGACTCAAAAGTTCCTTCGCGAAAGTACTTGTCAGTAACAGCTTTGAACATTTATATTGTTTAACGCTTGGGTTTTGTCCTTAGTCAAAAAAGTTTAAAACATCTTACGCTGCGTCATAATAATATTGTTTGATTGCTGTCATTTCAGTGGTAAAGGTCGTCACACACAAGGGGACTTGTTGCGGGCACCTGAAGCTGAGAGAAACCCCCTGTATTTTGGCATAAAAATGTGATAAAGCGGACACAGTTTGAACAAGCAGTGCACACATTGCAACGTTAAAATTGTTGTCATTTTGTCCCTACTTCATGGCGCACGAATTCAAACCAGCTGAATTTCATGCAAGAGAAATCTTTTTTGCAAAAACAGGCATGCCACTCGTGGAAAATTGGCCCTCCATCATGACCTCGCTACATGTTTCACGCAACATGCTCCCCTGGTGTGTGCCGGACTTTATACCCAAGGGAAACATTGCATTACCTAAGCTTTGACTTTAGGAAGGATATATTTAATTCAGAAATACACGAGTATAGTTCCAAAGTAGTTCAATTTCTACGTTTTTAATTTTTTTTTTTTTGCAGTCATCTGTTTACATGTAATATATTCATCATTGCTTCTTTAGAAGTGTAAGATAAGGAAGGTTTCTCACGAGTTTAAAAGAATGTGACAGACTTCTTGTTATTCTTTTAGATGAAGCAGATCGTGGTTTAGTAAAGATAATCGGCTTTGTAAAGCTGATAATTTTGGATGTTTCTCTCTAAACCAGTTTTTTTTTTTATTGATTTCAAATGATTGACAAGTCTCTTCAAAATGACGCAAGTGTCCATTGTGAGTGAACCATATTTAAACAGAGCAGTTTGCATTTACATTCCTGTTGGAGCCGGTTGACTGCACAAATTTGCATTCCTCAGAGTTGTTTCAAAAGCTAGTGATCTTGGCTTGGGTTGTGTTTTGTGATGCGCTAAGCGACCTGGAGATTGAAGGTGTAGGGGCATCTAAATTATTGCTTCTTTGCTTTGTGCTAATTATTTGTGAGTTGAGACGCTTAATCTTCTAGTTTCAGACTTGTGAAGGTTGTGGTTTTCTACAATTTTCCTGCACATAACGTATTTTAAAATTCATGTTTTCTGTCTTATGAAAATTCAACACGACGGCGAGTTGGTCACCCGCTCTCGGACGTGTTTCAAATGTCTCTCCTTTCTTTCACACCAGCCACACCTTGGGTGATTTCCAATTGCAGCAAAGGAGACTGACCCAGCCTGCGTGCTTTCGTCGACAGTTTTATCAAGGCAGCGATTGATTTGTAAGTAATATCACAAAGTCTTGTTTTTAAGCACTAATCAGTCGATTAGTGCACGGTACACGCTAATGTTGTAATTGATCGTTCGGCGATCGAAGACGGCTCTTCAATTAATTACTTATTTAAACCCATCGTCTGTTGCTGTCGCTGTATTGCTAGTCAAAGGTTTAATTCTGTGCGTTTTTAACGGACCTGTTTTGAACGTATTCGTGTGCAACATTCTTAAATTCTGGGTTCTTCTGGTAGGCGCTGTTACAAAGAGCGCACGGTCGCCATACCACGGCAAGCCCAAAGCGAGTCTTTAACATATAAGTTCCAAACTCTTATTTTTTTTTGTGTGTGGGTAATTTGTTTAGCTCAATGCATTCCGCAAAAGCTTGAACGTTCAGTGACTTCTAAGAAGACTACTGTTATTCTCTCTACATGTTAGTTATTAGGACGTGGGTGTTGTTTATTTATCCACATCAGAAAGCTAGTTCGAATTTGTAGAATTACAACAGAAAACGTGTTGAAATATTAAACGGATTACGAAGGTCTTTTTTTTTTTTCACACCATAAATCCCTCGTAAATATGGTTTCATTGATACTTTATATAACAAGCACTGGAAAGTCTGGAACGTGTGTGGAACGTCACGGATTTCCTATTTGTTTGTTTTTTCTAATTTCGCACAAGGATGCATGTATTGAAGGCTGCTAGATTTTGAAGGTTACAGTCAATAGCCCAATGTCAGAGGTTACTGTTGTTGTAATCATTTTGCACACATCCCTTCGCCGCGCAAACAGTCTTTTTAGCATTTACACAAGAGAAAATGTCGAAAGAAGTGTGCTGCACTATGGTTCCATGATGTTTTCATACGTTCACGGTCTTTGGGAAATTTCCGCCAAGGTTTGCCAAAATTTGTCAGGGTGTTAAGAAGATAAGAAAGAAAATTGTTGTAATTGTTGTGTCTACCATTGTAATCCTTCAGCTAATATTAAAAGAAAATATTTAAAGCGTTATAATTTATAGAGGGATAAAGTGAAGTTTGGCTCAGCGGAGAAAACCATTTTAATGTAAAGCTGGAAATGTTAACTCTCCTGACTTGTTACCATACATTTATATTCTGGTTAGTTTTGAGAATTTGGCAGTACATCGTTATGAAAACCTCTTGGAAGGGAAACGAATGATCGCCTGCACAGCTCCGTATCACAGCAACGTGATGTTTACAGTCAAGATTTATCGCTCAGTGTTGTTTTACTTGTGCGGTCCGCATGCTTGGACTTGAAATTTCGCCAACATTGAAATTTTTTTAGGACGCTTGTCTTGTTTTCAAAGCCGAGATAAATCTTATCTCGCTAGATAAAGCACCATAACATTTCCAAGAGTTTCCTTTGCGTCGTTGGCGAGAATTCAGAAATGTCTCTGATACTGACAACCGAATTTTCAAACATTTTGTCTGCTACACTTAAGGCAAGGAAATTTTTCTTTTCTTAATTATAGTAAATGACTGTCCTCCAATATGCAAAGAAGTCAGATCGATTTTATTGGGGTTTCCTGATTTGCAAATGACGCGAATTTAATTTAGCTTTTTGTCGAAAATATGTAAGTAGTGTTTGGGTCGAGGTAAATTCTCTCTCTCTTTATACAAGATTTGAAAACGCCACTGCAGGTACACATGTATGCAAATCAATTATTAAAGAGTTTCTGTTTCGAGCCGCCTTGTATAAATAAACATCAAAATTCATGGAAATTAGCTACAGAAAGACATTCGTTCAGCTGCTAAAAATTATCGAGGATTGCGTTACGGAAATGGACCAATGACGAGGCTTGTTCTTTCACCAATCTGTCTTTCACAAGCCCATTTCTTCGCGTGTTGCACACTTGATCAGTGTGAGGAAAACCGAAACGACACAAAGGTATGATTCTCATAGTGGTAGGTCATTTATTTTGTAGTTACAAGGATGAAAAGAGCCATGTTCAGCGATGATTTGTTTTCATGGTGTCGCGGTATCTTTTACGATTTACACAAAGGTAGCGTTACCATCGACTAGTCTTCCCTATTCTTTGCTTTCGATCCACAACTAATTATTTCACTTTGAACTTTGTGTTACGCACTGTAATCAAGGGGAACGTTGTTCAGAGGGGTCAGAGAATCAGAAAAGGACAGAAAATTGTTCCTTGCCATGATACGTCAGCAAATTACCCACTGCTATATTTCGCTTCGTCATTGATGTAATAAACGTTCGAAAATTGCATCACGCATAGAAATCGAGAGCGAATAATCTAAGAATCTGCTAGTTGTTCAAATTTATCGTAATCCTCTTCTCAGACACTTCGAAAACGCAAAGAATCGGCCACCATTTTGTTAGCAAGCGCACACTGTTAGGTTATTCAACGGGCTGCCGGTCATTTAGCCACAGCGTATTCACCACCTTCAATAAAATAGACCGTGAGTGGTGTAACCAATAAGAGAACGACATTCGTGATAGAACGCTAATAGATTTATACTAGTACAAGTTGCACTTCTTAAATCGAGATCAACTTGTTGCGGTTCTTTGAGAATCTAAATGCAAAATTAAATATAACGTGGGTATTTTATCCGTATTACTCGACGTGGCATGTAATATTCCGCTCATCTCCCCTTATATGGCTCGGCAATATGTCATGCAACACCGAAGTGTCTATAAGTGGTTTGCAAGGCGCGGGTTTTAGGTTTCGATCTTCGCTTTGGATTTGGAGTTAGTACCTCTTTCCTTGTCGCCTCGAGAAGACAAAGCCATAAATGCGGTGTAACTCTTTCCGATTTTTAGTCGCTTATCCAAGGGCGCGGGTATTCGACAATGTTTATAAGGGAAGGAACGAGGTTGGAGGTTGGAGTGCTACCCCGGGGTAGCTGACTTTTGGATCATTTTCTGTAATCTAACTCTGAATTCGACCTGGTGTTAAGGTTCATTATTTTATTAATCTTAGTTTCCTAGTAGGAGATGTGTTCACTTGTAGACACCACTTTTCCTCTCGGGTATTTTTTAGAGTGAAACAATAATTTTAATTATCTACAGATTTTTTCTCCATCAGAGAAGGATTCGCTTTTCCCTCCCCCCTCCCCCCTAGACAGCGGACCCCTCCCCATACAGCGGGAAAGTAGAGGCCACAGTTCGGACATGGAGCTTGGTTATAAACGTATATCACAGTAGTCCTTAGTTATGCCAAGACAACAGTCCGTTTTCTAATTTTTAAACCCACTTTCTTTTTAAAACCATTTTTTTCTTGTAATCTTTTTTCAACAGTGGTAACCAACCATGTGCCAGGAACATCATTGTGACTGCTGCTCAGATGAATTACCAGAAGACTCGTGTGCATGCGTCGATTGTTACCATGGCGACGAAGACTCCGAAGATTTTAATTATTTCTCGCCAACTGTGAAATGGTATGGCATCGCAAATCCGACAGATATCTGTCCATCAAAGAAACGTTGTTTCGACAGTTGGGAAAATGATTGTAATGAGAAAAAGCAGACCGACCCATGCCCTCCAGCTCCTTGTGCAAAACAGTCCAGCAGTTCTTTCGACAGTGGGAAAGGTGTGTGTAGTGGAGAAAACCAACCCAGCACAAACCCTTCTTCTTGCGCGAGACAGCCATGTGACGAGGCGACTGACCCTTGTCGCGATGAGTCGAGCTGCAAAAGCAATTGCTGCTCTGAAATTATTGACGAAGAAGAAAGAGGTAGATTTCAGCCAAGCGAGTGCAACTCTCCGGAAAAGACACAGCAACAGAAAGAAGATGTATGCTGCGACAAATCATCGCGGCCACGAGGTCAGGATGCTGCCGCTTTGGAATCGCCTTCATGTGGAGTCTGTTGTTCCGGAAACGAAACGTCACGCAGTGAGACGAGTGAGGCAGCTGATCCTTTGAGAAGAACCCCCCCTGACTGCTGTGAAGAGATATGCAGAGATGACTGCTGCAGTCCTTGTCAGTCAACATGCAACTGTCCAGATGAGGACACTGGGAGACCGTCCAGTTCAGCTGCTGCAAGCTCAGTTTCTACTTGCTGTGATACCGGAAGCTCTTGTCAGAGTCCTTGTGGTCAGGGCAAACTCCCTGATGGTAAATGTCAGTCACGCAATCCAGCTATAACCTTCAGCTGTTCGCCACACGAAGACAGGTGCTGTGACAGTAAACGCTGTAATGGATCCACGAGCAAGTTATCTGCAAATTCCTGCTGCGAGAAAAATCAGCTCACCATATCAATTGAAGACTTTTTCCCTCAGAGTAAATCCGGAAGCAGAATCTCAATGACCGACTGCAGCGGTTTTTACCCGACCACCCCTCCCACATCACCGCGAAGTCTTCCGGAAAGTGACAGCGCTGGCGGGACGAAACCAGTTGTACGCGAAAGGACAACCAAACTGCGAGTCCAGAACATCTGCTGTCCGATGGAAAGTATGCTCGTTCAAGACTCCCTAGAGCCATTGGAAGGCGTCGTGTCAATCGCAGTCAATGTCATCGGTCGCGTTGTATACGTTCGTCACGACCCGGAAGTGACGTCAGCCACCGAGTTGGTCAATACACTCAACCGCGTGCACCTGGGAGCGAGCATCATGGAAAGCGGATCTCGCCAGCATGGAAAGGACAGTGAAAAGATGCCTCTTTCCTTGTCGTTGCTTTTAGTTTACCTTTTGATCCAAACCATTCTTTTAATGGTAGGCGTTGTAGCATTCTTTGCTGAGACGTCCTGGTATCAGTGGGTGGCAATTGCAGAAATTGTCTTTGGCATTGCCCCAGTGCTGATGAAAGCATATGTCTCCATCAAGACCTGCAGTGTTGACATCAATATGCTCATTCTCATTGCCATAGCAGGAACGCTGGCCATTCGGGAGTGGCTCGAGGGCGCCGCTGTAGTGTACATATTTTCCTTCGCCGAAGCACTGCAGGAGTTTTGCATGTACAAAGTTCAGCGGACTCTCTCGGGGCTAATGCTCAAAGCACCTCAAGTGGCGATATTGGCTAGTACCGGCGAATGTGTCCCAGTGAAAGAAGTTACCATAGGAACGGCTATCGCCATTAGACCAGGAGAACTTATTCCACTGGATGGCGAGGTCGTGAAGGGGAGAGCTGCTGTAGACGAGAGTTCTGTTTCAGGCGAATCTGTTCCTGTTGAAAAAACAGTGGGTTCTAAGGTCTCTAGTGGAACAGTCAATCAAAATGGATACCTAGAGGTGAAGACTACATCTGACTCGACCACCTCTACAGTCTCCAAGGTGGCACAACTAGTCCAAGAAGCCCAAACTGGTTCAGCAAGGACCGAAGTTGCCATAAACCGGTTTGCAAAGTATTATACTCCAGCAGTGGTCATATTAGCCGCATTAGTGTTCGTTATTCCAGCCATCCTTGGTGCTGCAGGTGTGGGAACTTACTCACAAGAGCTTATAGAATGGGGTCGACGAGCGCTCGTTCTTCTGGTCATAGCGTGTCCCTGCGCACTGGTCATGTCCACCCCGATTGCTATTGTCTGTAGCATCACTGCGGCTGCACGGAAAGGAGCTCTGATTAAAGGAGGAGTCCACCTTGAGACTCTGGCTCAGCTAAAAGTTCTTGCCTTTGATAAAACTGGAACTCTGACCGAAGGGAAGTTTCAGGTCGTCGATATTGTATGTGCCTTTGGTGTGCATGAACGAGCTACGTTACGCCTAGCTGCCGCACTTGAAAGCAAATCCAGTCATCCTCTGGCGGCCGCCATAGTTAATGAATTTGCGGGTTGTGTTGCGGAAATGGTCAAGTCACAAAGTGTTACTTTACCGGAAGTGTCACGTTTCAAACTTCGCGAAGGGCTAGGTATTGCCGGTGTCGTGGATGGTCATCTTGTCCAGATTGGGAACTTTGAATTCCTTCATCGCATTTGCGGCAAAGAGCTGAACACATACATGGAGAACAAATACATCACTTGGAGCAACGAAAGCAAAACCGTGATCTTCGTGTGTGTAGACGGTAAGCTGGCTATGATGATAGCTCTTGCTGACACCATCAGACCCAACAGTCTTGCTGCTCTTGATCGGCTGCGAAGGGTTCGCATCCAGACTGCCATGATCACAGGGGACAACTCGCGCACAGCCTTGGCCGTGAAGAGTAAATTAGGCCTGGACGAGTGTATTGCCGAGATGAAACCGCAGGACAAACTATCGTGGATCAAGGAGAGACAGGATGGGACGCAAGAGACTGAGTGCGAGGTGCTTTACGATGATCAGGAATCCACAAGGCGTTTCTTACCTAGTCGCTGTTCACGTCGCCGCTACATTACAGTCAGATCACGTAGCAGCAAGAAAAGCATTGTGGGTATGGTGGGTGATGGTGTCAACGATGGTCCAGCTCTGGCCGCGGCGAATATCGGGATTGCAATGGGCGCTGGAGGGACAGCTTTAGCAGTGGAGGCGGCAGATGTGGCATTGATGAGTAACAACTTGGCTAAAATACCAGAGCTGGTGGAACTTGGGCGATACTGTCGTCTTATTATGGCAGAAAACATCTCGTTGTCCGTCGTTCTTAAGCTGGGCATAGTCATTGCAGCACTGTTAGGGAAGGCCATGCTGTGGATGGCTGTTCTGGCAGATGTACTTGGATTGCTGTTTGTGGTATTGAATGGTTTGAGGCCGTTATGGTGGAAGACTGCCAAGAAGGATGAAGCTAAAACCACGGATGTTGAACTCGCGTTTGCTAAAAGCGCCCGGCCACTCTACTCTTACGAGTCTTACGTGTAGGAAAGGATTTCGACGTTCACGGGAAAGGTCGAGGTTTAGTTGTTCGTCGTTTCTATTCACTTTCTTGTTTTAAACTTTGTTTAGAGTACCATAACATAACACAAGCTCCTGAAAGAAACCTTAAATTTCAACCGTTTAAAAGTTCATTTCATCAAGTACTCATTCTGTCAACTTAGCGATTACTGGGACTGTGGCCAATGGTCGTCGCCTTCCCGAATAATTTACGATGAACATTGGCCAATCAGGGACGAGCACTCTCGTACATTTCCGAACGTGGTGACGTCAGCACGTCATTTGTAAGAACTGCTCATATTACAAGGCAACCTTCCATGGACAACCGCTGTCCAAGAACAGGGTGCAAATTGTTTCTGACTTGTTCTGAGGTGTATTAAACGCTGTACAATGTAGTTCGTTGTTTCCTATCGCCACATGTGTATAACGCTCAACTATGAAAGGTAGTTAGCTCAGGGAACTTTGAGTATCAAACAAGTGTTTGGGGTGTTATGATTATCAAGATTAATTATTGAGATAGGAATGATTCTTATCGGTAGCATTTAAATTTCACCGATCAGGAAATCATTTTTTAGATAGTTACTGGTTAATATATTTAAGATATATTCTGTAAAAACAAGAAGAACAACGAAAAAGAAAAACAAAACATAATGATATTTTTGGATTTTTCAGTTTGGATCAAGATTTAAATATTGGGCTTTAAATTTGGAAAATCAGTTCATGGGTCAGTCTAGTACTACTCCACTAGACTCATTTTAAAGAGTGAAATTATATTCATAAATCAACATTTACTTCTATCCAAAAGAGTCTTCATCTTATGGTCTTGACATGATTCTGTGTTTTGCAGTGTTTCACGTCTTAGATATAACGTTAATATGTGCACAAATACGTAATTACTATAATCTGTCTACTCCGAACTGTTAGCTAGAAATCAATGGAATTTGTTTCCAGGCTCTTTTTATGTGTGCGATGTATTTTGTTAGGTTTGTCATCGAGGGTAGCATGCAGAGAGAGCCTGGGGATGAACTCTCGCCAGGTTATCTAATTAGAATTCTAACCTGACTCCTAGGCTTAGAAGAATAACACAAAAGAAAGTACATTGAGGTTGAAAGATGAATAACAATTTCTTTTGTTTTATGTCTTTCAGGCCTAGGGCTAAACTCGAAATTGGCCTATTGTGAATCAGACCTTTTCAGATCTTGTAGTGGTATCTTCGTGTATTTTCGTGCATAGTTTAATTGCGTCTTAGAAATTCCATTACACATGACTTTTCTCAAGATGAAATAAATCAATGAGATGATTTTGAATGAAGTAGTGCTGGGCTGCCGAACATATAGAACTCAACTCAACTCAAATATGCCGTGCAAGAAAAATTCTACCAGAATGCCTAAAATAGCGTTTTTGAGGTTTCGAAGATTTGAATTTCTCCTGGGAGAATTACCACGGGCACGGGGGCGTAGCTAGTTAGGGGGGTGGGGGAGTCCTGCGGTGCCGTGAGCCCCTAGACTTTCTGAAAAGTCCTTCGTCTTGTTTATTCAGTACCCGCCGGACGAAGGACTTTTCCTGCTTGATTGCCGCCAATTTTAGCGACCCAAAAACGGGTCGCTGCGCTTCAACCAATCAGAGGTCCCCTGGATACCCCTTGGGGACCGAATTGTCAAATTTTGCGCAACGAAACGTGACTTGCGGTTAAATTCAATACGGGGTCGATTGCGAAAGCTATTAACGAAGCTTCAAAGGCCATGGGATAGCATGTATTGCGTGACTACCAGAAGAAAACAGTGAAAGCATATCTGTCTGGAAGAGATGTGTTTGCTTCTGCACCAACCGGAGCTGGGAAAAGTTTGACTTTCGAGCTAGCTCCGTATGCGTTTGATTGTTTGAATGGAGATCATGCGAATAGCAACTCCATCGTCTTGGTGGTGGTTCCGTTTATTTCCCTGATGAAAGATCAGGGAGACGACTGTTCTGAACAACAGTTACAGTACATTTTAGATCTTAAAGTTAAACTGGAAGTCCGGAGGCGATTCTCAACAACTATCGCCACGCTCGCTCGGCCGCTTCGCGACCTTATAAACGGTCGCCTCGCGGCCTAACATATTCTACCCTGAAATTCATGAGGTCGACTTGTGGCAAGTCTAGTGAGCCCCTGTTGTAAGTCTTTTTTAAGCAAACAACCTACAACAGGGGGCGAAAACGACATGACAATCTAGTGAATACCCTCATTTTGACACAGTGTGACCAACCCCCCTTGAAAAATCCTGGCTAGGCACCTGGGTCATCCCTACTTTGTCATGTACCGAGCAACATCACTTAACCCTACCAGCTACACAGGTTTGGTTGCATCAAAAAACAGTAAATCAGAGGGGGGTCATTGTATTACTATCAAATCCCACCAGTCTCCCTCCCCCTCCCCAAAAACTAAACGGTTCCCACTCCCTTATGTATCAAGGGTATACGTTCAGGCACTGCTTCCACTCGCGAAGATGAGTGAAAGGTGACACAAAATAATAAACACTGTCGCGCGCTTGGCATCCATGACAGCAAACATTGAAGAAAAATTAATTTGTCTCCAGAGTCACCTTTTCTTCGTGCTTAGGCCCCCTCGGCTCTGAGACACGTCTGGGGACGAGAAAGCCCTTGGCACCAGACGTCCTCAAAAAGGAATAACTAAGTGTCCATGTTGAGACTGTTGATGTGAGAATAGGACATCCTCAAGTGAACTCAACCAAAAACTGATTATTCACCCCGATCAATTTATTCAACTTAACTCAAATCTTCTTTTTTGGGTTAAAAAGCCGGATTGTAGTGCCGGCACTGTTTTGCATAGACTTAATGGGCAGGCCATCAATGTTATGCCTTCCTTATCGTTTGCGGTAACTTATGATCTGTTTAGGTCGGCATAACAACCAACAGCGATGTCGTTGTCCCAAAACAGAAGCAAAGAATTAAAATTTTGCCTCGCTGATAAGTTATTCAGAAGCGTATCTAAATGAAATATTTATTTTTCTATCAACTGAGCACCCCTATATATATCTTTTTTAAAAGAATGAAATAAAGATCTGGTTGCTTCTCCGCTACAGGAACGAATAAATGTGAAGGAACAAATTTGTCAATGCAGCTGTTGATAACTTTGTTTTTAAAAGAAATTTCATCAAGACCAGCGCTTGCATTGTTGACAAAAATAGAAAATTGCCAGCTTAAATACACACGAAACAAGACAACCAGTGTAAAAATCAGATTTGGACATGCCGTCACTCTAAAACGTTATGCTTCATAATATGGTTGGATCTTTTTTTCTTTTTGACGAAAAATCGTTACGAAATATAACTGGAGGCAGAGGTGATAACTTTCACGGAAGTTCTGCTCAGTGTCTTTTATTTAATCTATTTTAAGAACAAGCGTATTAACTATATTTGCAAGATAGATTACTGGAAGAAAACCGGAACAGTTTCGTCGTTTTCCTTGTACTAATAAAACCGAAGTAGTGCAATTGGTTTTCTTAATCAATCGGGCTCTGACAGCGCGCAAAATTTTCAAGGCTTGTGGAAATGTATAATTTCAGAAAAGGACGAAAACAACAGCCCGCTGACGCAGCGTGTTTTGCGTGGGAGGATGCAAAATTTTGTCACACATCCCAGCATGAAGTTCGGGGGTTTTTTAACAAAAAGGGAAAACACCAATGTTTTAAAAAGGCGTCTGAAGATGTTAGTTCTTTATTAACTCAAACATGTTCAGAAAAAGATTACGGAAGAGTCCAGTTTTACATTAAGGACTGCTATTTTAACATCAGGGAAAGCTTGCGTTGAATGTGTAATTTCCCATACGAGATCTTTCTTATTAATGCCCCTCTATGTATAAAAGAGAGCCCTTTCTCGATCAGTGGTTTGAAATGAAAAACAGTGATGTGTGTTTTCCACTTCGGGAAGAGCTAAAAACAAAAAGGCCCCTGCCGGTCATCTTTGGTGTCGCCGACAAAAAGGCATTTCATTATCTGGAACTACAATTTAACTTTCAAATATCATTGTTCAATTTTTCCTTACATCTGATCAATACCTTTTTTTCGCAAATTTTTCTATGCTTCAATGGTCACTGCCCAAGGAAATATAATTATGGCATTACGATAATCTTCTTCGAAGAATGTTTTCACTTGAGAGCAATTTTTAATTATTACTATTTAAAAAAAATGGGATTTCAAGAATTATTGGAAGATCCAAAAGGAAACCATAAACCATTTTATTTCTATCTGTGGTGCGCGCATCAAAATCCCCTCTACCAACTACACGGCAGAATAGAGCATCACTCTAAGGGTCTCATCTTCAGAAAGAGCTTTTAATGACATAATTTGAGTTCTGTATTTCGCAACTACAAATTCTTATCTAACACTAAAAGATTTTTTGACAGTGAAAGAGACATCTTTCATCGAAGACAGCAATGCCACAAAGGCAGAATGTTCCAGCAAATATCCGGTGCTATTAGAAAAGTCAGCAAAGTAGCGAATAGTCTTCAGGTTCGTAAATTAAATCCCAAGTGTTGTTGACCAGGAAATCAGCTGTCATTTTGAAGCAATTTCACAAGATCTCAGTCGAATAATTTTTAGTTTCGTCTTGACGAAGAACCATGGTTAAAACGTTGGTTCAAACTGTATCTGTAGTAGACAGCACTGTTCGATCCAGTCTTTCTGTGTATAAATTATTCGTGTTCAACCAAGCTGTAAGATTTCGCAGTCAGCACGGCCGTTATCCAGTCATTTCTCTCAGCTTCAGTACTGCAACTTACAATGTAAGATTCTTTGTTATTCGCTCGAAGGCGCAAACCAAATTTTTTCCGTCGAAAACCGAAATCCTCGGCCATCAGCGAAACGATATCCAAAATCCGAATGATTTTTGCCGAAACAGACTCTTCGCTCTTCTCCTTCAATAAATATAATTTGTCCTCGGACAGAATGAAATACCTTCTCTTCCAACGGCGTTTCAACGGAGTCGACTTGCTCTGTTTCCAAATGTAGCCTTCTTTAATCAATGGATCTTCATTGCTGGTGAATTTTTCTGAGTATCCTGGACGGCGAAAACGCCAGCTTGCAGAAAATGGAACGATGCGAGGAAAACGTAACTTTCCAAACAATCTTAAGAACCCCATCGACAGAACGAATATTTCATCCGATAGTAAAAAAAAATTAATACCGTCGTGGGAGTGAGACTCTCTCTTCGTTCATTCAACTACTGCATTCCAGGCCTAGTTGAAAACAGAGAACTTCTACGTAAGGGAATGAATGGACTAGGAATTCTTCACGAAATATTCGTTGTTCTGAAGGATTATTCCATTATATACCGTGTAAAATGCATATGTATCCTCACTCGCTAAGCCTTAATATTTCATGTCCAGCCACCCACGCGTCAAAATACAATTAAAATTTGAGAAGCCAGTTCGGCGAGGTGACTCGCGCTGATTGTTGGGTAACCAGTGAAAAACAGCTGTTTGATCTTAACAAATTTCGAAATCTTGGAAAAATTGCTCACATACACTCGTCGCATAATACAAAACTAGCACCAAATAGCAAAATTTTCGACATTCTCGGATTCAGTGTGCGTTTTCAGTGAAATATGTGTTCTTATCACACAACTGGGAGACAAATTAGATTCGACAGAATGACGTCATCTGCTTACACTACAGCCGCTCTGCGAACAAAGACATTGAGCAATACTCGTTAGGCAGATAATAGAAGTAGCGGCGTGAGAAACGCTGACGTCGAATTTTCAATTTGCGTTTCTTTGGAATGCTTATTTTATGTATTAAAGACAGATTTAAGCGCAAGGAGAAAAAAATTACGTTTTGGAAGTAAGCTTTATCATGTAGGATTTAAAAGCAATTTCGTGATATTTTTTTTATATTCCAATGAACATACTTAAGACCGTTTATCTTCAGGCAAACCTAAACAGAATTTATGCAAAAACTAGATGAGGGACTTTTCCCCTGACTATAAATGTATTCAACTGATACTGAGTAACTCGTATTCTGTTTAAGAGAAATTAGTATAGTTAAGGCTAAGTCGTGTGATATTCTCGTTGTGAAAAGGAAAATGTATTAAATTAAACGAATAACGAAGAACTTGGTGAAATTTTACAACTGGGTTTTATTTGCCTGAAACATTTTCCCCTTCGCAATGCCCAGGCTAAAAGAAGAACTCAAAGCTGCGTAGCGCAGGTGTTATATTTAACCCTTACTCTAGCTCTCTTTAAATTCAGTCAGAAAAAAGACAGATAAAAAGTTTGCCCTCGCCCTAATCTATTTGTTATCTACGGAAAATGTCGTTTAGTGCTGATCGTGGACGGTCAATTGACTTTCACTCAAACAATTTAAAGCAGGCGCCGAGTCTTGTTTCGGATGATACAGTGGACCCTCTTCAATATTAGGCCCTCCTTCCCTGCCTTCTGCTCTACCCACCCTCCCTTCCCTCCCCTCGCAGCAAGACCTAAAATTCTAATTCAAATTTTTGATTTTATTTATTCACTGTTAGCCCCCCCGGGGAGAGCTAACAGGAAAATTGTGGTAATTTATCAAATTCCACTTCGAAGCCTGTAATTGGCTGGTCATTCCCTAGCTAACTTACGAAGGTGACTTTGGTTTCCGGATCATAAAATTACAAGGGGAAAATTGTTCCCCGTTTCGTCCAGAGCCTACTTGGAGGGGACATGAACCAATGCAAATATGATGAACTCCCTGTATTATTAGTATTATTATTTAAATTCATTAAGCAGGACCTTTCAAAAATGAAGAAACTCATAATCTTAGGAGAAAACCCTTTGATTTAAAATGCATAATCTGTCTGCGAAGGCAAAGGAAATTTACTAGAGTTTGTGACATAAATGCTAGCAATGTTATCGATGGTTAAACTTTAGAACTAAACTTACTACATCATTTCCAGACCGGCTCTTTCCCCGCCCCGGGCATTTGTCGGCCATTATTTAGAAATTCTTTTGAAACAATATTGCAAATATCCCAGCAAATATGCCAGGATGGGGCTGATTTTTATAATCGCAGAGAGATGCGCGGGGTATGAAGGGGATTGGAGCCATGCACGTTTTCCAACTCTGCACTGAGCCCACGGCGGGCCTTCTTAAGGTTTAGAAGAGAATTTACCTGGGCGAAATGTAGTCAGTCAAATACGGATCGACTCGCGAGGGAACTCGCGCGCACGCTACTTACAATGAGCGCGCAGAAAAACAGGAATACGTGGCGAGAATTTTAACTCTAGACGGGTATTAGGATGTGCGTACCAACTGTTTTAGCGTTCATATTCCGCAATGAAGATAAACACGGCGGGAAAGCAGTCTTGCTCGCGGGTAGGACCCTCGTGAGAATACTCGTAGTTATAGAATAAATAAACTCCACAAGATTTCCAGAAGTTGCTCGGAAACTTTGTGGCGACTTATAATTTCAAATGTCAAGCCAATCTTTTCCCTTCAAGCAACGGTTTGGGCAATTCTTACCCACCATTTTCCAGAAATTTCGGAAATCTCCGGATGTTGTCTGGATGTTAATGATACGGAAGCTACCGAGAGTATGCGACTCGACTGAAGAGACGGCCGAAATTTCGCAAATCCGGGTCCGCGGGCTAACACAATGACAGAAAAGAGAAAAGGGAAAACTTGAATGTAGTCTATCAAACTATCTTCAGCTTCCATATATTTCTTAAGATAGCTTCTTAGACTTTTCAAAACCTCTCAATTTTCTCTCTTTTTATCGCTAAACAAAGGAAAGGGCCAATAACATGCGCTTTTATTGTTAGACAGCAAAAGACCAAAGTAAAGAAAATACTGCTCATCTGCTCGCCGTGCACGCCTGAGTCATATGGAAACTGTTTGGCAAAACATGCTCTCGAGTTGTCAGTTGTTCAGTTATTAAGTTACAAGCATGTTTAACGAGAAAACGTTCCGGCTTTCTGGAGTCTTGCTCCCTGGCATACGAGAAGAAAAACGTCAAGGAATATTCTTAACCGAGGGCAGTCCGGCAGCTAAATTTTTCATATAAGATCACAAAAGATCTCTAACCAGTTTGTCATTAGAACAGTTTTTTTCAATTTTTTAATTCGCGATGGTTTGTTTTTGCATTAGTATACTTTGGACTACTTTGTCATCGAAATCAGAACAAAAACCAAAACGTATTGGATTTATCGTGACTCGAGCGGCACGTTTTTCCCGCGCTTCGCACCAGCTACACGTATTGGCTTCGAGTTTTGATTGGCTCACTGGATTGTCCGTGTGATAACTTTAGTTTTGGTTTTAAGACACTCAATTAAAGACCGCTCTGTTTACATTAAGCGAAACACGTGAGTGCTGTTAAGCAAAAAGAAAGAGAACTCCCACCGGCATTCACCGGGTCTTCATGTGATTCCGTAGTAGCGTTTTCTGAGTACAGGCATTCGTACAATGTAGATAATACCTGAACTTTTGAACCTTCCTGCATAAACAAACGTGATCATTAGTCTTCATTTCCCTTATTTCATATTGTTGTTTTGTTAAAGAACTTCATTTGCTGCCCCCTTCTCCCGGGGGGTACTCCCACATCAAGGGAACATGATCATAATCTCTAGCCCATATATGAGCTATATGCATGGGTATGTGCCGCTGTGAAGGGTATGGTCTCAGACAGTTTAGTCTGGGATAGGGTATAGAAATCAGACAGTTTTGGTCTAGATTAGGGTGTAATTTACCTGGAAAGGGGCCAGTGTATGAATAATTTAGTCTAGAACATAATAGAAATTGAAACTCGGCAGTGACTTTGTAAGATATTGCTTTTAGTTAACGCATGTTGAAAAATGATGGTGATAAGGTTTCTGCATGGAAAAGAGCTAGTTTGGGATAGGGTAGGGGGTTTTGGTGCCCAGTCTAGAAAAGGGTTGCAAAATCAAGCTGATCATGCTCTATTATAGGGCAAGAGTTTCAGTGTTGCAGCGGCACACCGCCACCCAAAAATTTACAGAGAACCCCCAGCCCCTCTCCCCTTCTTCAGGCTTCACACTAAGCTGTCTAAGCTCAGTCTAGGTCATTTTAATCAGCGAGAACCTTCCATTCATTACAAAGGCAATCATGTTTCTACGTGCCAGTTCCTTTTTTTTCATTCACGAAGCAATGTGCAACAGCAAGAACAAAAAAAAAAAAGCCGGGAAAAAAAGATCATTGAAATAACAAACCATTATTTTATCAGACGGAGTACAAAATATATATCAAAACTTTACTCGTGGCCGTGTAGAGACTCCGAAAAATCCAGGATTTAATCCTGATTAATCTCCTACGAAAACTTTCATTATTTTTAGTCATTCAGTTCGGTTCAAAACATAAAAATAATCGATTTGTGCCGGAGCAGAATCTCCACAAGCCGCTAATTGAGTATGCGCAATTTAAGGTCCCGGATGTTCTCGTGATATTTTCCCGTCAAGGACCGATGGTGCAGTGATAAGGCACTGTTTGCTCGTCTGGTCTGAATTACCAAGATTTATGTGTCACCTTTTTCGCCATTTTGTGTTTTGCTGACGTGTTCTACGCTTGTCATGCAGTTCATGGAAGATTCAGAGACTAGAAGGCCGATTTTATCCGCGTAAATTGGCGGCCATTGAGGAAGAATGTCTGTCGAAGAAGGAAGGAACGTTGGAACTCGCGAGAGAATTAGTAAGTTGTAGAAACAAGCGCTCTGGTCGATTGTAGATAGCACTTGTCTCACAAGAACGTGTTAGAATAGCTCATTTAGAAGTTAAAACGCATTCTGTTTGTTTTTCTTTTGTCATGGATGTAATTAGACTGTAGCTTCTCCCTCTGGAACGCCTGAGCCTGTGAAACTTGTATTGATTTTTATCTCGAGTTCTCCGACAAAAGGATAATTCTTTGATGGGTCACAATTTGTGTGTTAGCCACGTAGCCATGTGTTTGCATTTCGTAAGTCCTTTAGTTTGTTAATAAACGGTCTGAAAGGCCTATCGCTGGTCTTAGAGCGTTAGTTACAGACATTTGAGTTCGAGACCTACTTCCGCCGGTGAAAAATAAGCTTAAACTGTATCGCATTGCAGTTCAGATACATGTTGAAGTCTGCTGCAAGTGTGCTGTGCAACACGTTCCCACATGTACATCTCGTGTTTTCTTCAGATTGCGAGAAATGACGATTTTAGCTCAATAATTTGTCATGATTTTGGTTTGGTGGTAACCAACGAACTATATAAACATTTATCCTCGTACCTCCGGGCACTAGCTTCGTTAAGGGAAGTTTATCGATTGAATAGCCCTTTATTTATAATATTCCTAATCTCCTTCCTCGTTTATTCAGATAAAAGACGACTAAAACATGCCGACAGCCGAATTTAACATTTTAACTTAGCTCTCGATAGCGAATAATGCAGTGGATAGGTACTCGTTGCGAAGAAGAGCAAGAAGTTATCTTTCCCTTCAAATTAGTTGATGTCCTAAGCAATGCAAATGCTAGACTACAGGACGTAAATGATCTATTTTTGTAATTTAATTATTGACGAGCTTACTTGTAACTATTATTTCCAAAATTTGTTGTCGTGAAAAATGTTTCTGTAGTTCTTAAACCTTTGTACGATTTAGATTTTTTAATACTTATTTTGGTGCTAAAACTTACGTGAACATTGTACAGTTCACCTTTAAACTGTAAAGGGTGTGACAAATGAACGTAACTCATGACATTCACCAAATAGGGACGTTTAGAAAGTTTCTATTTTTGTGTCTCGTCGATCTTCTGTCTTCTTGAGATGGACATTAGTTACTGCATGTTAACAGCACTGTAGACTTATATCAAACAAGAACTTTAGGTATCATTGATATTGATTTTGAAATTAGGTAGGAGGGGCTTTGGCAACATGGATAGAATCAATTTAAAAGTAAACATATAACATGAATATTTAAGCACTAAACGAATCTCCTTCAAGGAAGTGTTCCACACTATTAAAAGATCAGTATAATAATGTGTCTGTATTTGTTGGGAAATGTATTTTTATTTTGAGTTTTGAACATCTATGCACTGGTAGTTTTAAAGTGAGAAATTTCCTGACCCATTATAGAATTTGATCCAGTAGAAAATGCTTGGAAAGTTGTTTTGAATCTGAAAAGGCTACCAATTAAGGAGTAGAGTGTTTAGAAGATCAATTCAGATATCTACCCCAGCCTTACTTTACTATTTTATAGAATATCAGTGTGTAAAAGATAGATTGGGAGGTAAAAAAAAATCAACTAGCCACAGTTTTTACGTGTTCTATGATGTAAAAGAGCAGAGCTACCCATTAAGATTTTTGTGTTGCATGACAGTTGCCTAGATCTGTTCAATCATGCATTGATGCAAAACTCAACTGATGAACACACCCTGTGGTGTACTCCCAACAGTGAGATTGTACTTATAAACATTGAGGGCTGGAACTTGTTTCATGTGGCATTTGTGATGTTTCTTATGTTTTGGTTTTAATACAGCTACGCAGTTTTGCTATTTAAATATAAGGATGACACTTTTTTTTGGAAATAAAAATGTACAATTGTAATTTCTACCTACAAAATTAAATTTGATATCAGAGGCACATGTCAGTGGACAGGATGTTTGTACATGTCTGTTGTTAAAAGTGTTATTGATGTGCTGTGAGTGGGTTTGGTTGTCATTGGCAACCTGGCAATGTTTTATGCAAGGGGAAGGAGTAGTTATTCTAAAAATGTTCAAAATTTAATTGAGTTAACAGCTGGCACAGATGAAATCGCCAGGTTTTCCAAAAGAGACCAATAATTATTGTCTAATTTCATGTTATAGCATTAACACAATATCAGAGAGACAGAGCGTAACGAAAATAATAAACATTGGCAAACTGTCTGTTGATTTACCTTGAAATTCATAAGTTAAATTGTAAAACAAATGCCCTTGGAAACAGTTAGGGAGAATTTCTGTTTTAAACTTGTGAGTGTAAGAGTCGATCAACTTGTCTTTTAGGTATCGGAAAAGCTTCAGATTGAATGTTGTTTTTCTTCCATACCATGTATTATAATACTCTACATTAGATATGTTGCTGGTATTGACAAATAGATTACTGTAGAGGTGTTGCATGGCAGGAACAATGAAAGCATTTTGCATTAGAAAGATCATTTTTTCCCATAGGAAAAAGAATCTATTGTTCCTGCTATGCAAATGTGGCTGCTATGCAAAACCTCCATAGTCACATTTGTGCCTTGCAAATGCCAAAAAGCCACCAAGTAAATGGAATCCACTTGATACAATCTTAATAGTCTTTGATTATAAGTAGTAGTTCATGGCAAATTTGAGACTTTGCATACTAAATTAGCTAACTTGACAAAATTCTCCCGTGGGGGGGATATGACGAAAAGAGCTGGAAAATGGCCTGTAATTGGCTAAGGATGAGATCATCCCACTGTCTAAATTTGGTGAGAATCGAAAGTAATGTCAATTTTCTGTCACGTTTTCAATCTGTGGTCACGGGAGTGACCAAAATCGAAACAATGGTCGGGATAGAGTTTTATTATTAAATTATATGACTTGTGTGACTACTTTGCTAGCCCTTTACTCGTGGAAAACACCAATTAAATTTAATCATGACTTTTAAGAAAGAAAGCTGTTGTTAATAGTGTTATTATCGTGTCATTTATATCGTTCATGCCCATACATATCCCGAAGAAAGTTCTACAAAGATTAAGACCATTACATCATCGGAGATTTGTCAATGGCTACCACTGATGGTGCAATAATATAGTTTGTGTTGATCAAGTGATGTGATGTCTACAGTAAGAAAAGAATCATCAATGACTGCTTTGGAATGTGCACTGCGTTCCGACGGTAGTGCTAAGCAAACAGTTAAATTTTAAAAGTGCGGTTATAAGATCTAACAGATCTTCTTGTTCATGATTATTTATCTAGTAGCATGTTCTTCTATTGATAATTTAAGGATTTTGTGCAAAAATGGCATATATTGCCCCAAAAGCGATATACGTGTACACCCTTTTTGCACAAAATCAAAATTTTATTGCATAAATCAGGGTCATGAATTAGAATTTTTTCCGAGATTCTAACTGATGAAGACAGAAGTTTTTGTAGAAACATGGCTTTTCCTAAACTTAGTTTCAGATGTAAAATTGCATCTACCTCCCCAGGTATACTACTTTTATGTAAGTCAAATTATTGGCCATGTGTGAAAAATACTGTACCAGGGGAAAATTTTCTGGTTATGAATTTTGCCAGAGAATGAAGGTTAAACCCCAAACTTAGTTTGTCTGATGTTGTTACTGTTTCTATTTTCTAGGTACTAGTTCACATGTCAATGGGTTGCCATCCCCTACAGAGCCTAAAGTGTTTCCTCGTGCCATTTTGGTGGCATCAAATGGACAGCCACTACTTGTTCAGCCACCTTTAGTTCAAGGGGAAAGAGGAATGGTATCCATCGCTTCACCGTATTTGGCCCAAGGCAGCATTTTCTACACCCCTCATTTCTTTTCACCCCACCAACTAGCAGCAACGCAACATGCCGCTCTGCACCAATATTCTCCAACTTTGATACAGTTCAATGGAAACTCATCTTTAACGAGCCAGGAAACGCACAGTGGTACCAACCCACAAAATGGATTTGCTAAGTCTTGTAGCACATCTCCAAAAGCTAACAGAAAGGATGAAGTTGATATGGGTCCTTGTTTAGCGCAAGATTCTGCTATTGTTAGTAACAATTCAGGGAGTGTTAGAGAGCCAGATCCTGACATTTCTCCAGCCACACCCTCGGTAGCAATACCTTCGCTGTCACCCTTGACACCAAGAACACCATCAACTCCAGGCACCCCTCAACAACCTTCACCCGCCGATGATGATATTTGCGTGATCTGCTCTGATAAAGCCACAGGCCATCACTATGGTGTTACAAGTTGTGAAGGCTGCAAAGGATTCTTTAAAAGGAGTGTTCAAAATAAGAAAGTCTATTCTTGTCGCAACTTGACACAAGACTGTCCCGTTGATAAACGTCACAGGAACCGATGCCAGTTCTGTAGATTGCAAAAGTGCATTAAAGCTGGCATGCTGAAAGAAGGTTAGTGTCATCTATTCATCTACCTGCTTTCAAAAATGTCTGTCTTTCTTGTGCAGTAATTAAAACCTCCTAGGAATACAATGAACTTTAATAATTGATGGTAACTTTGTATACATTAATAAGTAACTGTAAAATCTGTAACATACATATAGTAGAATATCATGGCTCATAGTAACAGTTCTTAATATGCTTTATACCGTAGACTGATTTTGTTTTCTCTCTGACTGATTTTTCAGCTGTTCGTGAAGATCGGACACCTGGTGGAAAACACAAAAACACATCTTTTCCTTTTAACACACGCGTCAAATCTGAACCAGCTGCTAAGCAGCCAAGAAAAAGCTTGTCATCAAGCAGTTTAAGTTCAGACCACGTAGATGCTGTCCCAATTGTGAAAATCCCAACAAGAACTTTTCCTCCATTTATTAAAGAACTTTTGAGATATGAACCTCCAGCTGATCACCTTTCCACGTTTTGCCAGGGCTGCCAGTTGGAGGATACTGGGCAAAAGACTCTAGCTCATGTCACTCAACAAGCAGAGGAGCAGATTAAGAGAAACCTTGAATGGTTCAAATGCTTGCCCTTGCTTCATGACATCAGTGAGAGTGATAAACGGGTTCTTTCAAGAAGTGCTTGGATTGAACTTATGCTGATCAATCTGACAAAACAATCTTTGCATTTAGACAATGGAGTACTTCTTTGTAAAGGGCAAGTGTTGGACTTTTCGACTGCAGAAGTCACAGGAATTGGTGACATTATGCATCGTGTTATGCAGCTCACAGCAAAGTTTAAAGAACTGAATTTGGATGATGCAGAATTTGTTTGCATAAAGGTTATCATACTCTTAAACCCAGGTAGGAAAATTAAAGTTAAGTTATAGCTCTTTTTTAATATTCTCTTGGCACATACATGTAGCCAATTGGTTAGTCGACTATAATGTGGTATGTTTGACAAGTTCATGTTCAGTTTACTTGCAGTGTATTACTAATTGAGTGATGAATTTTGTACTCTTATTTCTTCTCTCTACAGTCCTCTATATTCTCTGATGTGTGTCCCTTGTTTAATATTGATTAATTAATATATCAATTCATTATTTGTTTCTTTAAGTATGATGTTATTGACTTAGGACCTGGGTTATAGATTCCAGGCTCTCAACCCATAACTTCAGCTCTGGCTTTATTCTTGGACTGTTCCAATTAAATTGTGCTGCCTCTTGTCTGGTCTTGATTTGTTCTAGTTAGTTGTTTTTAAACGTTTGTAGTTGGTGGATGACAGATTGCTTACCGGTAGATTTTTTAAGGTTATAAAAATGGTATTTCATACCCTAGTTCTTTCTATTAGTCCTAGGCCTTAAAATACGTTTACAATTTTTGTCCAAATTATGTGCTGGTACTTGACTTTTGTGTGAGTGATAAACCTGTTTATTACGATTAAACACTGAGGCAGAACTTCTGGGCCACATCTAGCTATTATACAGTGATGGTGGCAAACCATAAATACACATTACCTTGTGATTGGGGGGTTGGGGAGGGGGGAGATTGCAACACTTTACTACTCAATAAAGACCCAGTTACCCCAAGTCAGTTGTTGAGTATTTATTACTTACTTGCTCTGTGTCTCTGTTTAGATGTCAAGGGTCTTTATGACCAGCAGCTCATTGAGAAACTGCAAGATAAAGTCCATGCATCACTATTGGAATATAACAACAATTTTCACCCCAGTGAACCCAATCGCTTTGGAAACATTCTTCTAAGGTTGCCAGAACTGAGATCGATTGGCACCAAAAGTTTAGAACGTCTTTTTATGTTGAGTCTTACAGGACAGATTAATGCAAGCAATTCTTTGTCAGAACTCCTCCATTCCACAAAAAGATAACTTTGGCATTGGTGTTCAAGTGTCAGTGTTAAGCCATGTGTGTGGAGAGTGGATTCAGATGGTGGATTCAGTTACATTTTGGTCAATGCAGATGTTGGAACTGTCTTATTCGAGGCATTGTGGGTTTAACTCATGAGAAATAGAGATGTAAATTGTCACCAAATGACTGTTCTTATATGCAATACCTATTCTTTTTCAAGTTAGTTTGGTTTCCAACTAGGACTTAGGTTATGGATTTCTTTAGAGTATAACTATGGTATTACTATCTTTTAAATCATTTTGAAACAAATTATGAATGACATTCTATGATACAAGAATTCAAAACCAATATGACACAGAGCTTTTTTAGAAAGCTTAAAGCATGCCTCTTTTTAAAACTGGGTTACATCAACTTTTAGGTTACTCAGTGTACAACAAAGACAAACTAACATTTACTTCCCGGAAGGGGGGGAACTCCCATATAAAATGGATGGGGGTGCTTGTTGTACCTTTAAGGGATTTAAAAAGTAGAATTGGTACCTATTAGGTACCTCAGCAGGCGTTTTTGCAGTACCTTTAAGGGTATTGAGCTGAAAAATGTCAGCATCAGTTAACGTGTTTACTTAGAATAATTTTATCTCTTAGGGATGGAAAAATGTTTGAAGCCATGCCCACAAAATGGGATCTTGGTACCTCTTAGGGGTTCTTTTCCAAATATCTGATGAGCACCCTCCCATTCTTTTTAAATGGGAGTTTCAGCCCCCCCCCCCCCCAGCATTTACTGTGAAAACTCCAGCAAATGGATTTTGTGAAAATTTATAATTTCATCATTATACAGGAGGGGTAACCTGTAGAGTGGTTGTCAAAGAGAAATTTGATTTCCTGCAATAGCTAAAAGTTACAAATATTCATGTTACTGTTAATATTAGTTTATGTTTACAACTGAGCAGTCTTTTAAGCTAATTACAAGGTATCAAGTATTGCCCAAAATTCTGTCTCAAGACCAAAATTATTTAGCAAAAAAATGATGTTGATATTCCAGCAAATATCCACACTCCTCCTACAGAAGGGTTTTTGGTTTAACCCTCCCAGAGCTCTGAATATTCTGGACTAGTTTCGTACTTTCTTTTTAAAATTTGGATTTTAAATTCCCACTACACCTCATTTTCTAAGGACCTTCCACAGGGTGGGTATGGATATTTTCTTGAACCACTGACACATTTGGTACTGTTTTAGTTCTTACATGTTTACAAGTCTCTTAAGAGTGGGACATTTTGCAAGACTTTTAGTAACTCCTTAGTTTCAAAGTAGGAAGCTGCTACACTGTTTTTCTCCTGGTGACACCATAGAGTGCCACCTAGAAGGGTGCATTACTTTAGGCAATTTCAGTGTCAACTAACCAGTTATAGAATAATCCATTATTGTTATATGTTAATCATTGAAATTCGAAGCAATGGCTTAAAACTGTAAAAGAACTCAAAAGAAAAGTGACAAAGGGGCATGGATGGAAAAGACACTACAACATATTTTAAGTTTATGTTGATTTGTTTTCATGCATATGTCATGGTTAAATTTTGCCCTTTGTACATCTTGGTGTTTTTCTTTGTTCTGTTGTGTGGTATTATGTTATAATGTACATGAAAATACCCAGTTTTACCAAGGGTAATATCGAACCACAATGCATACACTGCATTGGCATGTAAATGGTCATTTTTCAATCCACTTGTAAATCTTTTTGCCGAGACAAAAACGTTATGTATGCATGTATTCAGTGCATGAAACCAGTCACTGCACGCAGCTGTAGAAGTTAGTTCACATGCATATTTTCAGGCTTCAATAATTCTTACTTTAGGTCATCTTTATAGCTCTTAAATTCCCACACTAGCACAACCAAGCTGCCCCACTGACTAAAAATGTTTCCGAAATATTAGTGGATTATGATGGTTTACAGTCAAACCAAGTGAAGCGTACCCCTCAAGATTACATTGATGAATTGATTATTTGAATATTGAACCTGCTAGTCGTTTCAAGAATGCAATAATGAATTGATTATTGGAAAATTGAACCCACTAGTTGTTCCAAGAATACAGCTAATAGGTTTAATGTTCAAAAAAATCAATTAATATTGATTTTTGAAATGACTAGCGTGTTCAAGATTTAAATAATCAATTCATTATTGCATTCTTGAAATGATTAGCGGGTTCAGTATTCAAATAATCAATTCATTGATGTAATCTTGAGGGGTACGCTTCACTTGGTTTGACTGTAACATGGAAAGATGATTAGTGAAGGCTTAACCAAATGTCAAAATATGAAACAACCTAAGTTTGTCAAGTGTATGTAAGATCACAAGACCCAATTCTGTCAGACTTGGTTTTCTTGATTTAGGTCTCCAATAACATCAGTTAGTGTGAATCACTGTTTAGTATTATTATTATTATTTTTTTTTTTTCAAAAAAAAATTCAGTGCTTACTAAAGTTCCTTGACGCTCAAGAATGCTTGCAACTTTTGAAAAACAACTTAAATGCTCAGACAAGTACTTGTGGCAGAATATGAGCTTGTAATCACAATCCACCAACTCCAAAGCCGTTTTAATGTTTATATTTTTAAGTGGCAACCACACTCTAAAATAAGTAATTTAACTTTTCAGACTAAAATAAATCTCTATTTTGGAGTGGGAAATGTGTTAAATTTATAGTTAATCAAATGCAAATAAAGCTGAAAACCTCTCCTTCATTATCGAAGGGTTCAAAGAAAATCTCTTTACCAGCTTGCCCTAGGATGGGGTAGCATGAAAGTCATTTTCATTTGCCACCCCCTCCCCCTACAAAAAAAAAATTATCTTGCTGGCATGAGTAATATATTAAAAATTCTCCCGAACAGACAACTTTCTTTTTACATTGAATTTTTTTAATTTTATGCAAGTCTTTAAGAAAGAATATTTTGTCTCAAAAATGATAACCTGCAAACTTAAATTTTCAGTATAGAACTGATGCATTTTATTGAAATTTGGATAAATGGATATTACCCTGTCCAAAGAGAGATTAGATTGATTGTTTGGTCGATTGAAAATATTGTGGTAACTGGGTTTGCTTTGTCAAGGGCAATAACTTGTTGCTACTGACTTTGAAACTGTTAAGAAAATATCCAGAGTGGCAATGTCCTCTCATATGTAACAGTTATATTGTTGTTGAGACACAACACTTTTTCCCACCAATTAGAGGTGTTGTATGACAACCCAGATAACAGCTGTTAACAAGGCTACAATGAAGGATGGGCATTGTTCAGTTACAAGAACAAAGAAATTAGTGATATTACTTTCACTTTCTTTGCTCCTTGATAAACCACTAGGGATTAATGCAAACTTTTAATACCTTGCTTTAAAATTTCTCAAATCACTTTTCTTTGGCATCATATGTTGTGTTGCTCCAGCAAATAATCATACCCCTCCCTCAAAGGGTTTGTTGGGTTGACGTCAACCCCCAATCTGTCTGGAAATTCCAGTTTTGCTTTCTACTTTCCTTTAAAAGTTTTAGCTTTTGAGATCCCCCTCCCCCTTGGAAGATCTATTTACCCTTCTGCACACATTCACATCCAAGGAACAAATATTTAAGACTGATGGATTCTATTTAAGCAGTGATACTAAGCTGGTGATTGTTGTACAACACAAGTCAATATTTCTTATATTCTTCATTTTATTTCAATCAGTACATTTTCACACGCTACCTAAACTTGCTCATCTGTTAAATAGATCTTATCATTTCCATTGAGAGTAAAAAAAATGAGATGTCTCAAAATAATTGGGTACCCATGGAATCAAGCTTTGCTATGAACCAGGTTAACATTATCTATATTATTCAGTTTTCTAACTGAAAGTAAATACAAAATTTAAGTGTTCTCATCTCAAGAAGTAATTGCACAAACTCAGATGTAAGACCTGACAGATGCAGTAATTATAGTCAAAGACTAAGAGAACTCAAACGTTTGCATGTAGAGCATACAAAGATTTTGAGATTTCCTAAACTCTAAAAAAAGTTTCCTAACTAATTCACTAAAGAGGTGCTGATCAAACAAAAAGAAACAATGATTGTTTGTTAAATTAAGGAAGAGTGAAGAAAGGTTTTGGCTTACTGTTTCAACATTTTACATCAATGACATTGTTATTTAAGTTACAAATTCTTCACTGTGTACTTCTAATTTCCTACAACACATGCAGAACCAATTTGGTCCAAATCCTTCATGCCCAAATTCTCTGTACCTTATTTACATTATTGAGAATAAACATGACAAAAGAGAAATTTTCATCAGTCTGCCATTTATAGAATTATATAGTTAATTTCTCCAAAATAGTAGTTTCAAAACAGTATGAAGACAAGTGAGGAAAATTAGCATTGTTTTTGTTTTATTAAAACTTGAACGCTGTCAAAATCATGGCTCACTGTTTGAAGGACTCTTGTGTTACACTTCTGCTTCAGTGCGCAGAGCTATGACACTCCATTACATTACATTAACTATAAATTCCTTGTACTCTAAGATTCTTTGGATCAAATGGTGCTTTGATGTGTACTTGTGCAGGAAACAGTTCCCCCATCGATTCAATACTGTATTTGCCTGACTTTAAGAACTCTGTGGTCACTGGGTTGCCACTAGGATCTTTAACATATCCATAAGCCATGCTCTTGCCTATTGCATAACCATACTCTCCTCTTCGGATGAAGCCAACAACTTTGTCATCGCGCCATATTGCTTCAAGACCAAGAAGAGCCTTGTGACTGTAAATACAAGATGCAAATAATCAAAATGTTGTAAGCTTACATTGTGTTGTTCCAGGAAATACCCTTGGTTTCATGGCTTGAACTTCACAACTACAGGAAATTCCATTTATTTGATATAATCTTCAAACTTCCCCTAGAAAAATTTGGCTTTTCAGACATTTCTTTCCCTTGATGTTCTTTGTGGTGGGTTAACAGCTATTTTCTGGAGCTGCACAACATTGCAAAAAGACAAGCTGATTACAATACCGTGTGCCACTTCTGACACCATCATTACATTTTGCTCTACTTAATTAAAAGACTTCTTCCATTCAGGTGGCCAGCTAAAGCAGTGGTGTCTTGCGCATGCAGTGGGGGAAAGCCTACTTACCTGTGCATGTAAAGTGTATGGGTCTTAATCGAGTCACTACAGCATCTCTAATGATCACAGAGCTTAAGTGACAACTTATGCATTGATAATAATAATTGTGTTTCTTACTCTTCAATGGTGAAGCATACTAATCTCTTCCTAAGACCTTCAGCTTTCTGCTGTTCAAGGGCTTCCCTTCCAAGAAATGGGGTATCTGACTTCAGTTTGCAAGTGAAACCCAATCCTGCCTCCAGAGGAGTATCGTCATGTCGTAAATCCTGATGCCAGTGTTTGTAACCTTTCTCTGCACTGAGTGAATCCAAAGCTCTGTAGCCACCATTTACAATACCAAACGTTTTTCCAGCTTCAATGATTGCTTCATAAACTCGCACACATGAGTCACGGGGGATGTGTAACTCCCAACCAAGTTCACCTACGAAAGTGATCCTAAGAGCACGAACATCATGGCCAGCAACATTGATGACTTTGTGAGTGGAGAAAGGGAAGGCCTCATTGCTAAGATCTGCTGAGGTCAGACACTGGAGTAACTCACGACTGAAAAGAAATCACATAAGACGTATGGTCACTGGCAACGTGTTGGTGATACAACCTTACAAAATACTACTGCCCAGTAACCCAAGGTAGAATGTCAAAGCCATCCCATTTGCATAGCAATACTCCTTAGAAGTCACTCACATGGTGTCAAAGAAGCCTGCAAATCCTGCAACTGTAGTTTTGCGCATTATTAGCATTAACATGTAGAAGGTGATTGTAATCATCTTTAACATAACTATTTGCTACCTACCATGAAATCTTCTTTTGGTCACTTACCTTTTCGGTCCCTGTATACTCAGCATTCCCATTTTCTCTGAGTTATCTTCAAATTTGACATCATATTGTTTGTCTTGAAGAATATTTTGGATATGACACCAACCATGCTGACCTATTCCACCACCGACTGCAATGTAAAATCCATCACCTGGAAATTGATGAAAGCATGGTAAGGGTGACTTATGTGACATTGTCAACAACCTTTGAAACAGTTTTAGTGATGCCCCTGGAGATATGGGGGTAGGTACTCCAAGTACATAACCTGTAGAGGGATATACCACAAGATAGGCTATGGTTTTTGGCCTTGATGCTCTGAACTGGGTATGGTGACACAACTGCTGTCATTAAACATGGTTTATACAGAACTCAACCATCCAAAATTGGAGACAGTTTTTGATATTAACAGGTGATCAGCCAATACCTCATGGCTGTGGGTCAAGCCTTAAATTGCCCCAACACAAACTTTCTCTTTGACCTTGAGTCATAACAAACATCGGTTATTGTTGTTTGATGTTGGACAAATTTAGAATAGTATGCTGTTCTAAAGTTTGAGTCTAAAGAATAAAAATGAATGCTTACACAAGCTGTATGTTCCTGTATACATGGTGCAACTGGTTCATTTTTCAATTAAATTTCTATTTAGAATTTCAGAAAATTTCCTCTTGCTTTCTTTAATTAAAATAATTAGGTATTTTATATGAGGGCCAACGTGAAGGAGATTGGTTGGTTTTCATGTATGGAGTGTACTTGACAATCTGATTTGACTTCAGTTCCCTGCAACCACAGCCATGTTGTCAGGCTTTGAATATTTCACACCCAACATAACTTGTAGCCCTAGTCTTATCCCAGCAGTGATGTTTTAAAAAATGTGTCTACACGTATATTAAATAATTTCAGTCTAATTCCTATTTACAAGTGAGTGATCAGGTGAGCATGTAGTGAGCCAATGAAATAACTGGTTGTTCTTAGACTAATAAATTTACACTTTAAGGATCACAAACTTGAATTTGTTCCATTGCTCACCCTCAAATTGTGGTTTTACAATACTTGAACCATCGCCATTCTCCAAGACACTGACAGTGATATCAGCCTCAGCACCCCCATCTTTGTTTGTCATACAGGTGTAAGTAGTAGCACCTGTAAATTATTTAGTAATAAGTCAGTTATCCAAAAGTCTGAAGGAGATATTAGTTATGAAGTCAAAAAAATTGTATGCAAGAGACCCTTCTGAGTGAAGAGTACGTGAAGAGTGAAGAATGACGAGTGAAGGGTGATGGTTGATGGGTCAAAAGAGAAGGATGAACGGTGAAGGGCAAAGATTATTATTAGATTCACAAGATTATTTCACAATTTCTCTTACCCTGTGTGTGTGGGAAAGTCAAGTACGACAAAAAAAATCATTTGATTGATACTGAGTTTACATTGTTATAACTGAGATTAAATAATAGACCCTGACTAATAAGATTAATATGTGCAAGTCAAATAATTAAATGCACATGTACCAGTAACTACAGTTAAGTACTAAGTACACTTTGGTACCTGGAGGTTTTGCCATATTATTGGTGAATATCCAGTCTGCAGCCTTCTGAGCATCAGGGCCAGTTAAATAAAACTTAGCAAAGTATGACATGTTGAAAACAGCTACTTTTTCTCGACATGCAAGGCATTCTTTTCCAATCTGTCAATGAAAGACAATCTTATTTTTAGTTCGTATAGTGTGATCGTCTGGGTGAGGGTAGTTCTGAAAAGAACTGTTGTTGGTGAGTGTTGTTGGTGAGTGTTGTTGGTGAGTGTTGTTGGTGACCCTCACCCGGATGATCACACTATATGAACTACTGATACTCCTGGGTTCAAACCATTTACAATCTTATTTTTAACACCATTTCACAAAATATAGAAAAATTGCAATTAACATAAGACTCAGAGAATTTGAGTCAAATTTCATTGGTCTTGCCATCTTGATGCCACAAAGACTCAATTTCTTTTGCAAGAGTGGGAAAGTCTCATGCTCACTCAAAAGATTTCATTTAGAGCCCTTTCATATGAACCTGGTCAACCAGGCTGGTTTGGTTTCCAAGATCTTGCCTCATCATTCTTTCCTTCATAAAAGTTTCAATGTAATCATATGAGATGCCGGGTTGGTGCGATGACCGAGATGTTGGTTTTTGCAACCGAGATCTCAGTAACTGGATTTAAAATTATCCCACATGAACGCTGCAGCGCGGGTAATTGGGATGAAACTTTTTTGAAAAAATAGCTTCGCTTGTATGTATTTCCACTTCAGAAGTATGTAAATTTGCTTTATAAGTAATTATAATTATAAAGTTACAAGAGTCCACAAAGCTACGACAATCATGAACCGTTCAAGTTTACGTTCAGGCTCATATGAGCAGGCCCTTAGTCTCACTGTCTTGAGGAGTCACTGATTTACTATTTGGCTATTTACTATTTACTATTTGATTTACTGTTGAAATGCTCGGAGACATTAGCTGTTAAAGCTACTCTACAATCCGAGGGTAAATAAAGTATACTACTACTACTACTACTACTACTACTACTACTACTACTACTACTACTACTACTACTACTACTACTACTACTACTACTACTACTACTACTACTACTACTACTACTACTACTACTACTACTACTACTACTACTACTACTACTACTACTACTACTACTACTACTACTACTACTACTACTACTACTACTACTACTACTACTACTACTACTACTACTACTACTACTACTACTACTACTACTACTACTACTACTACTACTACTACTACTACTACTACTACTACTACTACTACTACTACTACTACTACTACTACTACTACTACTACTACTACTACTACTACTACTACTACTACTACTACTACTACTACTACTACTACTACTACTACTACTACTACTACTACTACTACTACTACTACTACTACTACTACTACTACTACTACTACTACTACTACTACTACTACTACTACTACTACTACTACTACTACTACTACTACTACTACTACTACTACTACTACTACTACTACTACTACTACTACTACTACTACTACTACTACTACTACTACTACTACTACTACTACTACTACTACTACTACTACTACTACTACTACTACTACTACTACTACTACTACTACTACTACTACTACTACTACTACTACTACTACTACTACTACTACTACTACTACTACTACTACTACTACTACTACTACTACTACTACTACTACTACTACTACTACTACTACTACTACTACTACTACTACTACTACTACTACTACTACTACTACTACTACTACTACTACTACTACTACTACTACTACTACTACTACTACTACTACTACTACTACTACTACTACTACTACTACTACTACTACTACTACTACTACTACTACTACTACTACTACTACTACTACTACTACTACTACTACTACTACTACTACTACTACTACTACTACTACTACTACTACTACTACTACTACTACTACTACTACTACTACTACTACTACTACTACTACTACTACTACTACTACTACTACTACTACTACTACTACTACTACTACTACTACTACTACTACTACTACTACTACTACTACTACTACTACTACTACTACTACTACTACTACTACTACTACTACTACTACTACTACTACTACTACTACTACTACTACTACTACTACTACTACTACTACTACTACTACTACTACTACTACTACTACTACTACTACTACTACTACTACTACTACTAGCACCCCTAAATAGGCATGGTGGCCTCATGGTTAGTGTGCTCATCTCCAGATTGAGCAGTCTGGGTTCAAGCCCTGGCCGGGGACATTGCGTTGTGTTTTGGGCAGGACATTTTACTCTCACACTGTGCCTCTCTCTACCCAGGTGCATAAATGGATACCGATGAACTTAATGCCGGGGGGTAACCCTGCAATGGACTAGCATCCCATCCAGGGGGGAGTAGAAATACTCCTAGTCACTTCATGCTACAGAAACTGGGATAAGCTCTAGCCTGGTGGGCCACTTGGCCTGTACTCAGACTTTTCCTTTACCTTTACCTTTTTACCTCTAAAGAGGCACCGTGGGACAGAGTGATCTTGCCTAAAACACAATATACCAATGGCTAATCCAAAGCAAGGTTTCCTTACCTCTTATTGAAATCTAGCAATTAACAATACTTTAATTTGATACTTACAATATCATGATGAGGTGGAAAGTCAAAGGTGTAGTCCTGACCCAGCAGTTCATTGTATTTATAGTCTTGGTGTTTTTTAACATCATAAGCTCCATAGTAATCATACTTCTTTACCTGAATGTAAACAAATTAAACACAAATTAATATGCCTGTTCAAAGATCTTGACTAATTTATTATCAAATGCAACTACAGTAACTAAGTCAGCAGACAGTGTTTTTTAAGACAAACTTTAAAGTAACTTGGAATGGAGACTTTTACCTCTTACTAAAAGCAATTATTGCTAAACTTTTGAGTTGCCGAATGATATGTTAACACTTTACTTTAGGAGGTAACTTTTTTAAATCAATGCACATCAAAACTGTTGCTTCAAGCATGGAGAAAAAAACAGTAAAACTTCCCAAATCGTTGCTAAATAAATAATAAAAAGCAGATGAAGAGAGGGTCTTGATTACCTCAGGTACTGCATCAGGAACAAACCAGCCTGGTCTCTCCCAGCCATGTCGCTCCTGATAAATACATCCTTTGTCCAAGAGGATCTGAAATCGACAGTCATTTGGTATGTTATTGAAATATGTAATATAAAGGTATCAAGTGTTTAATTTTGATACTACAGGTTAAGGGAAAGTCGTTTAATAGTTACTAAGGGTCACTGTTTAGAGCACTCCTGTATTATGATTTAGGAGAAATATCAGACTATAAAATAGTGTATATTAAACATCAAATATTAAATTTAAGACATTAGTTTAATTAGGCAAACAGCTACAATCATAAAACAGTTTGATAGATCTGACGTTATTTTTTATGGAGTACTTATAACACATTAGTGCACTTGTCTCTGGATCGAGCGGCCCGAGTTCAAGCCCTGGCTGGGAACACTATGTTGTGTTCTTGAGCTTGACACTTCACTCTCACAGTGCCTCTCTCCACCCAGGTGTATAAATGGGTATCGGCAAACTTAATGCTGGGGGTAACCCTGTGATGGACTAGCATCCCATCCAGGGGAGGGTAGAAATACTCCTAGTTGCTTCATACTACAGAAACCAGGATAAGTTCCGGCCTGGTGTGCCACTTGGCTGGTATGCAGACGTTCCCTTTACCCTTATAACACATTACTGAAAACCCAACCACAAATGAACTTAAGGGAACTACTGTAACACTAATTCATGTACAACAGAAGACAAACTGCTCAATATATATAACACCCAGTTTAAATGATTTTTGTCTGCAATTTTAGTTTGACTGAAACAATTCTTCAGATTCAAAGAACACGCTTTGAACTCACAGAGACTCGACTAGAAATCATGTTCATCTGGTTAGTTTGCTTATTGAAAGTTAACAAAGTAGACACTACAGTACCTTGTGAAAAGGATCACATCGCATATTTCTAGAAGCAAGCGGTTCATCATGGCGAAAAACCATTGAATAGTTTTTTGCATAGGATTCGTGACTTCTTTCCCTCAGCCATTTTTGATTGGATGTAATTGATGAATGGAAACGCCTACAATAATAGTTAATAAATAAATTAAAATTAATGCAACAGAGTAGAAATTATGGGTTGTCATTGTCTTTCTACAACTGACTGAATGAGCTTCAAGATTGACTAGCTGTGTGGAGGTCCTGTGGTCTCATGGTTAATGTGCTCAAATCCAGATCAAACAGTTCGTGTTTAAGCCCTGGCCGGGAACATTGTGTTGGAAATTGTGGCAAGACACTAAATACTTTCACAGTGCCTCTCTCCACCCAGGTGTACACATGGGTACCAGCAAATTTAATGGTGAAGGTAGCCCTGCAATGGACTAGCATCCCATCCAGGGGGGAGTAGAAATACTCATAGTCACTACATGCTATGGAAACTGTACATAGGTGCTGGCCTGATAGGCCACGTGGCTTGTATGCAGACTTCACCCATACAAAATAGTCTGTTATAAATATTTTTTTGGTCAATTAAAGATAATTTTACCATTCTCATACATGATAGATGAAGAAGAGACAATTTTTTCAGAAATTGATTACCACAGCCTGGGTAGCAAGTGCTTCTGTGGGGTTCGGGCGCAAAGAATTACAGCGTGAAAAATGAAGCGAGTAAAACACAGGGGAAGGGGTGGGTAAGGAAGGCAGGAAATGCTTGCAGACAAACCCCTGGATTTTAAAAACTGCCCACATGCACACTGAGATGTCATGCTGTCATTGATTGTCATAAATTAACCAAGAGAATCTTCAGTTTTCTGTAGCGGAAGTGAACTTTGGACCAAAACAAACTTTAATTTGTCAAATATGTCTGAAACAACAAGTGTATGGTGGGGATGGAGAAATCTCAATGACTCCGGGCGACCAATGCAGGCTTTGTAAAATTTTTGCAATTTCAAAGTTAAATTTGGTAATTTATAATCAAGCTATATTTCTACTCAATCCGTCTAAAAGGAAGGACTGCAAGGGTGACGGTTTAGCATAAATCTGCCAGAAAGTTAAAATGTGAGAATTATTCAAGTCGCGTTTGTAATCCTTGTGCTCACAACATTTGAAGTCTCGGATCACTGTATTCATTCGTCCAGGAATCAATAAAGGTAAAATTAGCTAGTCAACTCCTACAAAGGCAACTCCAGTAAAGAAGCGTTTGCTGGAAACACCAGATCCGCAAATCGGTTCGAATGTTATCGCCTGTGACAAAAACAAACAACGGAAAGTCTTCTCGGAAAACTCTTGTATTTGGGCAAGAGAGGCTTCAAACATCGGAGAAAGAAAATAATGATAATCTTGACCAGTATCTGAATATAGATAATCTTCCCCTAGGCGGCCTCCAAGTCAAAGTTGTTTATAACACCAACTCTGGAAATGTCCTCGTAAGAATTCCCTGCGACGAGAAGACTAGATGTTTCGTAAGGCAAATATGTGAAAAAAACTGGCATGCCGCAGCTAACACTAAAACAAATCATTCAGAATTGTACCCAAAGGTTCTAAATGCTGTCAACAAAAATGCTTCTAATGAAATGTCGGAGTAGCTAGTACATGATAAAATCAGAAAGCATGCTATGTAACAACCCAGACAAAATCACTAGGTTTTCCCACTCAGTAGTATCTTATTATCTTGTCCTTGGTGCATGTGGCATTCAAGAAAGTGATGTTAAAATGAAAGGAACAGCTGCAAATTGTGTTGCACTTGCTTCTGTAATAATGTGCAGGCTTCGAAATACCAAAGCATCGGCATTGCACCACAGATTTTTACTGTACTGTCAAAGCTCACGACTAAATCCTCGTTTGGCAGGAAAAGTTAACGCTTTTTATAAACAAGCTTCAAATGCATCTTCCCATCCTTTCTGGCACTCAGGGCCGGGTTGTTCAAAGCCTGATTAAGCTAACCCAGGATTAGCGAGAATTTTGATTTCATTTTTGTACATTTTCGGTGAGGTTCTCTGAATATATTGTTTGTGCCAGGGCTCGAAATTGCAACTCACTGGTTGCCAATGCAACCAAAACTTGAGCACTGGCGACTAAATTTTCAGAACTGGTCGCCAGCTGGCGACTCGTGTTTTGTCCGATAACTAAAGAAAACCACGACACAACTTTTGTTTTTAAATCTTTATATTAGGAAATCAATTGGATATGGTAGCTAGTATACAACTCACCTTTCCGTCCCCAGTAAAATAATGTCTGAATATTACACGATAATCGAAAAAATTGAATGTATTTCAACAGGTCGATACTGCGTTCACGGCGCGCCATATTGTTTCAGCGGTTTCTTCTGAAACTGGCATCGCAGGCGCACTTCAACGCCATGTGCTTTTCATTTGCCGCGAAAATGGCGGCAGATACCAACCAGATTTACGTGAGTGAAAGGCGTCGAGGCAAGCAAGTACAAAATAAAGAATGGCATTTCGAAGAAGTAGCAAAGGGAAAATATGCAAGGACCCGTGTTTGTCTCACAATGAAAACCACGCACTTAAAATGTTTTATACTTCGCTTCATTTAAAATGACTGTGGAGAAAACCATCACCTTTGGAGCAGAGACATATCACCTGAGAACAACAGTGGCTTTGTGAAGTATATATGAAATAATTCATATTTGAACTGCGGTAGTAGATGAAAGTGAAGTATGATCATCGCAGTAAATTTTCCAATTTAAGCAACTGGAAAGAAGAAGCCTGAAAAAAATCAGGGCTTCAACAGGATTCGAACCCGTGACCTCCGCGATACCGGTGCGATGCTCTACCAACTGAGCTATGAAGCCACACATTGGGAGCGAGGTCAATTAATTGAGTTCATATCTTCCCGTGAGTGAAATGATGTGAAGTATATATGAAATAATTCATATTTGAACTGCGGTAGTAGATGAAAGTGAAGTATGATCATCGCAGTAAATTTTCCAATTTAAGCAACTGGAAAGAAGAAGCCTGAAAAAAATCAGGGCTTTCTTGTTTTGGCTCTCATCCCACTTTCCACGCAGGCAAAACACCGAAAATCCCGTTCCTCGGTCTGTCTTTGCTCCCAAACCCTATGGAAACACCTGCTACGCAGACTATGATTACCACAGCATTAATCAAAAGTCAGGGTCCAATGTGATAGCCTGCAGTTATCCTCACCTGATATCATATCCATACATGTCCAGTTCTGGGTGGCCATGAACCACCCACTGTGCCAACTCTCGACCGCACCCTCCCGCAAGCATAATACCTGATGAGTTAAATCCACAGCCATGATAAAAGCCACGAAGCTCTGGAGCTTCACCCATCAATGGTTTATGATCGGCTGTGAATGATTCTGGTCCACACACAGTTGATTTGACACCAGTTTCTGCTATTACTGGTACTCTATTACATGCGCCTTCTATGTGAGCACTGAATACATCCCAGTCCAGATCAAAGAGGGAAAATGCAAATTTATTACTGACCTGAGAATATAACAGCAGAGAATTGTAGAGGTACATGTAAGCTGATTTTTATTTTATTTTATTTCATTTTTTCAGAAACAAAATTACTCAGACTGACGTATAATGACACAAGGAATCAGAAATAATTTGCATGTCTAAGCACTTCAAAACTGACCAATCAGCATCAAAATATTTTCTAATTCTCAGAAATGGTTCTTCTAAGAATAATGAGAACTTATTCTCTCTTCTCTTTCCTTCCCTTACCTCCTTATTTTGCATCATTGATTTTCAGAGGATCTGAGAGAAAATTGAGACTGCTTGCATTGTGCTAAGGTTTCCAGATAATCAAAAGTTAATAATTAATTAGTTCTTAGTGCTATTTACACCAAACTTCCTTACCTCATCCCAGAATATTGGATTATATTCATAGCCTCCAACAGAAAGTCCATCACCTTGGAGTTTGAGATAAACTGACGCATCATGATCTCTCACGTTGGGCATGTTCTGTATTCCCTCAATCCTCTCCGTTACAATGTAAGCATGGTACATGGCAACCAGAGGAACACTGACACCGCACAATCCCCCAATATAAGGTGACCACACCCCAGCACAGTTGACAACATTGTTTGTTTTGATGGTACCACTAGGAGTTTGCACAGCTGAGACACGCTTAATTCCAAGGTCATTGACTTCAGTCTGAATTCCTGTAACTGGACAGTTCTCAAATACCTAGAGGTCAACATGATTGTGTTTATAACATTGACTGCAGATGTGAAAATGGGAAGCAACAAAGTAGCATTTCTTGTTGCAAAAATATGTTTCTTCTAACCTAGGATCTACAAGTATAATATCCATAGTAAATATTACCATTTATTTTGTAATGGCTGGTCCAACATACCTGTAATAAAGGACTTGTCAAATGATTTAATCACCAGAATTTACGTCAGTAATTGAAGTTGATGAATGAATTTGCAAAAATTGAAATTTAGGCCAAATTGTTGATTAATCATGCAAAAGATGGAATTTATTACATTCTAGATCTATTGAATAATGAGACCATCTTACGCCTTGTTGAGTTCAAGACCAATCACATATACAGTTACAATAATAATTTAATTAGCTAGTTTACATATGCAGAAACACATCAATCTCGATAATGGTAGATCTCTGTTATTTTATAAAAGGAGGGAAATGCTCAAACTAATAACTCATACCTTGCCACCATTCATTATAGCTGCTCTTGAAAGTGTGGTGGCCCAGCTAGCAGGATCAATGGTCCCATCACCAGGACTGTGCAGTGTTCCATACAAGTCATCCACATTTAACAATGGATACAATTCTTTGGATTCTTTGGGTCCCAGAACAAATGACTCCACACCATATACCTTCCCAAGCTGTCCAGTAAAGTTAAATTTGATTAATGAGCATGGTTTACATACTTTATTAACTAGGTAGGTCAAACTATATATGGTAACCATACATGTACAGCTGAAGTAGTGGACCTACCTAAAAAATAACTAGTTAACTCTCAAGAATAATCCACATTTAAATTATCTTTGTTATATAGAGCAGTTTTCAATTGAGTGTTGAGAGTAATCACAGGCAATTACTTTCATTGGTCTTGGTTTTGGTTTAACTATGGCTTGAGATTGGGAGTCTAAACGTAAGTAATTGGATTGGTTTTGGTTTTACGACACTCAATTGAAAACCGCTCTAATACACAGACAGTTTAAATTGTCTGGTACCAATTTCTACTCCAATCCAGAGTTCAACACATGTACACTAGCAGTGAACACTTATTTCTGGTGCTATTTTCAGTATAAAAATGCAAAATGAGTACTTAAACCTTGTCCCAAGGGCATCTGCTTAAAGGAGCCTGGACTTCATCCATGCAATGAATATAGTGGGTACTACCACCACAAGATAACTTACTGTCATCAACCTCTTGTACTCATCTAGTCTTTCTTTGTTATTGGCAATAAACAAGCCTCCATTTTCATTCCATCCAGCCCATAATCCTGTCTCTTTGTCCAAAACATCTCTTGCAAGTTCTCTTGTGTGTGCAAGCAGTTCCACTTCTACATCACTAGGTCTCAACCTCCATACCAGACCTGCACTATGCCAGGTTGTTCCAGATGTCAACTGGTCACGTTCCAACAAGACAGCATTGTTGACACCAAGTTTGGTCAGGTGATAGAGAGTACTTGCTCCTACAGATCCTCCACCAATAATGACCACATCAGCTTCTGCTGGGACAGTATCCGGAGCTTGTTTGTCATCCGTCTGATGCCAAAATACAACTCAAAATTTTTATTAGTGTTTCACTTTTCTTATAAGTACATATAAAGATGGCTATATTCTATTGTGAAAAGCGTAATGCATGTACACAATTTCAGACCAAAATGACAAATCTATGACCAAATTTCAGACCAAAATAGCCCTGGGACATTACATACCTATCGGTAGCTCAAACTCAATGTAGTTGAGTATATGAGCACTCTATACCTGTCTAATCAACTAAGACATTGTATGAAGTTCTAATAACATGGAATTCAAATTTACAATGTATCTCTTACTAACATGTACTCTTATCCCCTTTGCTCCTCTATGGAGCATTGTGCATTCACAGTAAACTGTTTTCCTCCACTCATCTCATACAATGCTTCACAGACCAGTAAAAAGTGCTCAAATTCCCTTTTGCGGCTCGATACCCTAAACGGTTCCATGAAAGCTCCTGCTGTACGATATTTTGAGGCAGACGCCCCAGGAGGTACCAAATCCACTTTACAAACCCTACAAGGTATGAGTAGCATCCTCATCCTTTTTACATGGGAGTTCCCCCAAGCTATACCCCCTCCTTCACACACACACACACACACACACACACACACACACACACACACACACACACACACAAAAGGGGAAGGAGGAGGGGGTATGTGAAGCACTGAACTCAGTTTTAATTTTCTTTAGCTGTCTAGTTTTTCCCTCAACTTTTTGTTGTAGTCAAGACTAGTTGGTAACTGGATTTTGTGTCTTAAATAATACTTGTGATGATCCAATTTTACCCACAATAAGCGACAACAAGTTTAAGGTTAACTAAGCTTAAATATAAAGCTTAATTTTCTGCGACTTCTTAACCTTCACACATGCGTAATTGAGGCCTAGTTCATACGTTGCATTTCTGCCGTGTCGAATTCAATTCAATTAAGTGCGACAGAAATGCGACTATGGATTCATACGTCACACTTGTGTCGCACTTAATTCGGAATTTATACTGTCGGGTATGTCGGCCAGCGGAAAATGTTTTAAACGTAGAGTATTCAATATGGCGGACGAAAATACCGAGCGACGAAGGACTTCAATTTTGCGAAAAATTGTCCACCAATGGAATAGTTTCAACGATTGCATGGCATTAATTACCTGTAGAGTCTTGTAAGGAACTTCAGCCCTCACGTCCGAATCTTTGGAAGTGCTTGATTCGTGACGAGTGCTGTTCCACAGACAAGAAGACGAGCGATTCAGTGCTCCTAATCTGGCTGCCTTCAAAGCTTTCGAAAGGCGCCACATCTTCGTCCTAGATTTAAACTGATCGTACTATACCAGCAAAATTTCATTTACGAAATGTTTACGACGAACAGGACAAGTGAGAGGCGTACCAACAATAACAAGAAAGACTGGAAACACATTACCAGTATTTTAGCCAATCACAAAGCTGTTATCTTTCCCGCGTTTTTGTTCACCGGACTGTCAAGTATATAAACTGACTATATGCCAGGCTACCAAGCAAACAAACCAGATTTACCAAATTTACATATGTAAGAGAATAGACCAATTTCGATATATTAAAATTCAGCCTAACACAATAGGCCTCAGCACGAGGCTCTGGGGAATAAACCCCACAAACTCTGTAGTTATTCCCCAGAGCCTCGTACTGAGGTCTATTGTTTTAGGCTGAATTCTAATATATCGAAACTGGTCTATTTCATTTGTTTTTTTTTTTGAAAACCATTTAACGAGGAAAAAATTCATACATGTCATCTGACCGTAAAAAAATTTGACCCAAAACGCATGCAGTTTGAGATCGCCTCTTCCAAAACTTTTCTATTGGTCACGCTTCTGCGACAAAAGTAGATTGATCAGGTTCTTTAGGGAGGCCCATTAAACTGGAAGGCTGATATCCAGAGGGACCCTAAATCTAAAAAAATACATTATATTCTGTGATAAATCGCAAATTTTCCGCGATTCCTTTGTCTGTACGTGTAAATCTTGGTAAGAGACCTGAAAGAAAAAAAAGGCTAGACATTGAAGACCCCATTGAATTTTGAAAGAAACCTCCGAGATGCAGCGTTAGAATTTTAAGATATATCCAACGTTGTCGAATATGGGTTATTTCGAGGCTATATATTACAGACAAAAGTAGCTAAGGGGTTCCCACAACTAGTCCTACCCCCCTGCAAAGGCACTCTTTAGGTTAGTCCCGCAATCTTTCCTTGCAAGACGAGGTTGATTGCCCGATGTTTTCCTTTTAAAAATTTCCCTCGAATTTGTTTTGTAACCTTCAAGCATGAAAAGAATCTTCCTATTTCCTTTAGTCAAAACCCCTACCTCATGGAACTCTTCCGAGTCTCTTCTGAGGTTGCTTTTCAGCCAATTACATTGCACGTTCACTTCTCAATTCCAAAATATGTTTGCAATAACCTAGGATGGTTTGCAGATGAATAACTGAGATCACTGTTTTACTTTTACCTCTATTGACAAATTCTGTTTCCTAGTTCAGCTGACCAGTCGTACATACCCGCAACATCGTGTCAGTTATTATAAAAAACCCAAGTTGTTCATATTAGCTGAAGCCTTATAATTGAATATTACAAAGTAAAGAAAAGTAAAAGCTCAAGAAGAAAAGAAATACTTCTTTTGGAAATAACGACCCAAAGAATCTGCAGATCTCATGGAAAATCATTTAATTTTACCTCTGGTAAAACGAACAAACCAAGGTTTGACCATGGTCTGGAAACATGTTGTCTTTATAACGCAGCAGCTAATCTCGTTCTCAGATCTCTTGTGGACGAAGCCGAAGGCGAACAGCGAGATCTCGCCTTCGGCTTCGTCCACAAGAGATTTGGGAACGAGATTACGCAGCAGCTTATCAGTTTCCTTATCCTCTAGTCTGAAATTTTACCAAAATGCCAGTTGCAACTCGACTTGCCCCAAAATGAAATTCCTCATACTCTCCATCGTTTCTTGAGTACCATACAATACCTAGGTGCGAAACAAAACTATTTTAACTCTCCAAAACTCAAAACGAACTCCTGAAATATGTTCATCAGCGGGGGATTAAATTGTTAAATAGCATACTCTACTGCCATTCCTGGCTTCCATTTTTATTTTATTTCTCGCGGAATAACCTGTTTGATTCACATACGTTGGTAGACGTGGTGAAGTGGTGTTGACAGAAAATTCGTCGCAAACTTTTTGGCCTATTTTGAGATTCGAGTTCGGTCGTACTGAGAGTAAAACTAATGAAAAGAAAAGGACGAAACTCATAATAATGACACTAAATGGAGATTACTACTCGCCTTGGATGAAATGGTAGTTTATCGCAGATTGCCCCAACAATTCACCGTTACCCATTTTTACTCTTGGGTGGAGGGAAGCAAAATGAGAGTAAAGTGTCTTGTCTAGGGGTAGGGTGAGGGCCTTTTTCAACGAGCGGGTTAAATATGAGATGGCAGCTAGCCAACGAATACGTGTAGCTCCAAGTAGGCTATAACCATCTAATATCCAACAAGCGCGAGTGGAAAACGCTCCCAAAATAAATAAAACTAAAATAAAATAAAAATAAAAACGCCCCCCCCCCCCCACTCCCAGAAAAAATTACGCACATGTAAAGCATATCTCTCAGTTGGTGCGCGAGCCGTGATTGATCAATTAAGCAGGCCGTATTCTCTTGTACGCAAAAATTTAAAGTTGGTTTTGTTGCTAAACTCAAGTGCTTCGTGATTTATCGCCAAGTGTTCTTAACTTTCATAGCAAGTTCAAGTTTAAAACTGTCTTTTACCCTAAATTGTGCATTAATTAAAGCGTGCTAATTACGACTTGACGAATTCAAATTGACTCGTTTTGCTTTCGAGGTGCGTCAGAAATTTGAAGCCTTTCAGTGTGAATAGGAATCGTTCCCACACCCGCCAGGCGCACAGTCTAGTTATTATAAATATCTTACTAACCTCGTTTTCTCTGATCATCGTTTTTCCCTGCTTGGCGCTTAGGCCATAAACCCTTTCTCTTGCCGTTACTTACAGCACGGCCCTCGAACTCGGTTAGTAAATTTAATGCATATGGTTGAGTCATCATTATAAAGATTATTTGTACTCGATTATTCACCGGTATTCACTCTTAACCTGATTTGTCCAGTTTCGGGTCAATGTTCATCATTGCTTGTTCAGTATGTGAGACTGAAGTGCTGAAAAAGAGAAATATTCAATATTTCTTATTCCTCTATGATTTCATTGCAATATTCCTTTCTCGATATTTAGCTACCATTTATCCAGGATTCAATACTCGTTATTTCACGTCAAGCCCCGAAAAATGAAATTGAGAAAACTGGTAAGAGACTGAAAAAAGGCAAGGAGCTACGGCGCCATATCTCGACAAAAATTGACAATGTCCTTCTTTGTCCGGGTGGGCACGCGACGTTCCTTTTATTTCCGGGACGAGTGTTGCCTGGCGTCTAAGAACTGTTCCAAGACACAGCCCCGAGGAGCAACGAAAGCAATACATTGCCAGCCGCAACTGTCAGATCATTGTTACAAATGAATACCCCTTAAGCATATTTACGTGAAACTAGATTGTTTCAATCCCATGACTCGATTTTGAAGAAATCTTGTGATTTTGACCATATAAGTTCATCACTACTAAGAGATGAAAATGTCTCTTGTCAGTAGTTATCACAAATGAAAACGAAAATCCATCTCGTCTCACTGATTCTCTTTCTTTTCGCTCTCATTTTCAGAAGATTAAAGAGATTCCCGATTGACCTAATTTACAGAGGATAACATGCGAGTGGGAGGTATGGGGGGTTGCTCCGGGCACAAGACACCCTGCTATGACCCTGCTTTCCTGGCGCGCCTGCAATGGCTCAGCGGGTTTCTCAAAACCACTAATTTGCCAGAAAATTAGTCAGAATGTCCCTCGTTGTGGACGTTTTGAAAACGGTCACATAATGAATTGTTTTTACAAGGTTAAAATGCACACAGTATTTGATTTGCAGATTGTTTTTACCTGATGGAACGTCTGTAAGTACAAGCTTCGCTAACATGAGTCGAGGCCTGGCCGCAGAGTCCGAATCTCACCGCCATCATGGTTGCGAAGTTGTAAACATGGAATCAGAGGCAGATGATTTAGAAAAGAAACACGACGAAGGCTATCAAATGGACCACGAAGAAGTAGAATCTCTTTTCAAGAAACTAGATAAAAATAATGATGGTAGAATAGACGTGAATGAACTTGCAGAAGGACTGAAGCATCTTCATGGATCACGGTACAAGGCAGGCCAAGCTCAGGTTCGTACTAAAAACACAGCTATACAAAATTCTTTCGCGGGCACTTGCTTTAAAATCTTTCTATAAATATATCACTTCTTTTTTCTGCCGATTTGAAACATTTGAAGTTATATTAACCTTAACAAGATTGCAGTATATGCTTGTGCATCCGTACAGTGTAAATATTGGATTGCACTTGATTTGGTTGTACGCATAAATTAGCTTATCTTACTTTATCATTTTGCTCTCGAGCAAAATGGTTAGCAAAAAAGAAATTGTTGGAAACTTTTATATCGCGATTACATTTAATTGTTGTTGAAATGTATAACTTAACTATCACGTGCAAAAGTGTCTGGATTTGCGTTAAGACGGTACCTGTCGGACAGGCCAGAGATACACCGAGCGGAAAATCAATAAATTCTAAAAATCTCCCGAGCGTTTTAACTCAAAATTACGCCCAGGTATTCTTACGCAGTTACCACTTTGAATGCCCGAGAAAAAGTTTGCAAAGAATTTAAAGCAAGGTTATTTTTTGGTAAATTGTATAAAGTTAGAATTGTCTGCTATATTTGTTCCTAGCGGTTCAAATATTACTTTTCAGTGGCCCTGAGTAGCTGAACTGCTTAAATATATTATACACCAAGGTGTCATGCGTCAGTTGGTGTTCTATCACATTCTAAAGAGGAAAGGAGATTGTATTGGCCATGATGATTTCCAGTGGTCATTGAAATTTTTCTTCCTCTTGTTCTGGTGGAGATATGATAAAAAAATATGAAATTAATTTAGGTGGTGGTGGTGCTATAAATAGCAATATTATATGCAAATTTAGTTCAACTCTCTCCATAAAGGTGATCCATATATATATCTTAAAAGGAGCTTGCCCTTTCACTTACGTCAACAAATGAAACTAAACATTATTTTTGTGTGAAAGAATTTCAGGAAAATTTCTACTAAGATTGTGTAAGAGCATTCTGTCTTACAGTAATTTTATTGAACCATAGTCAGCTTGGTTACACAGCAGTTCAAATGCAATGTAGTCCACTTTTGGTGCTGTGCACAACATGTAAAATTATGCACATGTTTGGCTGCCCTGTTATAATATGTTACAAGAAGGTGGATGTTGCAACAGGAGTGGACAGGCACTTGAAACATGTTTTGGGTAATGATGCTGCAATATAGGGAAGATACCAGTTTGCAAACGTCGAAGCTACAGCAGATCAGATGACCAAACCACTTCACAGTAACAATTTCTTTGAATTTTAATTGTTATTGAGTTTGAAAAAGTCCTGGCTCTAAATTAAGGTGATTTCTTACATTTGTATGTTGCAGCAAATTATGACCCTTGGTGATCAGAATCTTGATGGACACATGTCATTTGAAGAGTTTGTCAAGTATGTGACAGATCACCAAAAGAAGCTGTGGATTGTTTTCAAATCCATTGATCAAGATGGCAGTGGTAACTAGTATCTTTCATATTACTTGCTTTAATTAATATTATTTTTAATCTTGATATAAATGTGTGGTGCTTCTATATTTTTTTTTTGCTTGAGGCTTTTTGTGTTGTCTGCAGACCAAGAATTTATGCCTTATAATTTATTAAGGTCCAAAGAAACATACACTGGTAAAACTCGACATGAGACATTTTAGAATATTACTGTGAAACTCAGAGAACCATGAACAGCAGAAATATTGATGTAATGTTATTGTGTAACAAGGAAAAAGCCAATGAAGGTTGAGAGAACTAAACCGCAAACAGTAACAGTAATTAGTTTATGGTTTTGAGGTTTTCTAACATGTCCTGAACTCAATGTGATTGGTCAGTTCACAATTGACCCGTCAGAATCAAATCCAAGTGTTCAAAGTTTTCTGCATGTAACATTAATCGTAAATGACACTTCAGTTGTTCTGTAGACATTTTGAATAGTCACAATGTAAATAAGTTTTTCTGTGGACATCGCCCTCTGTATTGCTGTTATGGTTGCATTAATTCCCTTCTATTAACCAGACAAGTGGTGAGAATAAAGAAAATCATCTGAAATTGTGTTGATGTTTTTATTTACCAAATTCTCAGAACTGACATAAAGCAAAATGTTATTGTCAATCAATAATGCAAGTAAACATTTCAATTCCTTGTCGAGTCAGATAGGATTGGTAATTTTCTACATGACATATGTCTGTTTGTTCAGGATGTGTGGACAAGACAGAACTCAAGAAGGCATTTGAGAGGATGGATGTTCGTGTAACGGACAAGGAAGTGGACCTGCTATTGAAAAGGTACTTATAAAAGATCTTTTTTAAGCTTAAATACAGACTGGTACTATACCAACAGACAGTTGTCTTTTTCATTTATTAAGTAACTAATTTCGAATTTTTTTTTTTTTTTAATGACAGCATTATTTCCTAACCTTCTGCTGGAAATGAACTGTCAGCATTGTATTTTTAACGGTTTTTAATATGTATCTTATTTTATATATCTTAATAATTCTTGTTTATTAGTTTTTAATTCTTAGCAGGACCCTGTTGATAACAGTACTTTGTACTGTAGGGTTATCCTGAGGAAATATTCGAAAAATATATATTAGCATCATTTTCCCTGTTATAAAATGCTGTAATACAGACTTATCATGAGGACATTATCTTGCATGGATGTCATATTTGAAACAATACTTCCTTCTCTTTTTTATAACACCAAGACTGCTCCTATATCATTTACTCAAAGATTATTATAATAATTTTAGTTTTGGCTATTACTTTTTGGGCATAACTTTTCAAAAAGGACACTGCTTTTCAGTTTTGAATGAATTTGAGTATACAGGCTAATATACAAGTTTTGTACAATAGGTGATACCTAGAATAACTTACATAATGCGAATAAAATACATAGAATACACCTATTGTACAAAACTTGGATATAACTTGCATATTCACCCTGATGATGACAGATGACACTGTCAAAACATGTATTTAAAACTGAAAAGCATTGTCCATTTTTTAAAATTTATTAATAGCTTCCTACTAACAAGCCATTTTGGGTATAGGGATGAGCTAGTGATTGCCATGGCCTGAGTTTAAAATGCTCTGACTGACTTTGTTACTATAAGCAGTCTACAATGAAAGAAATTGAAATATCTCACATTGCAAATTTCAGCATGGACAAAGACAAAACCCTCAAAGTCAACTGGAAGGAGTGGAGAGAGTATCATCTATTGAATCCTAGCGGTCACAGTATGCATGACATCATCCAGTTCTGGAGACATTCAACAGTGAGCGGCTTTTAAAATAATCCAAAGAGTGGCTTTTGGTGGATTCTAGATGCCTCCTGGTGCAAAATCTCCTCTTTACCTCCTGAAGGACCACCATGTCTTCATAGCTTCTGTTTTGTATAAAATCTGTTTAATGCATATTGTGTGCCTCGTTATGACAAAATCTTAGTCTATTCTTTACATGAAAAAAAAAAAAAAAATGAGAGAAATATGGTGATAATTGTCAGAAGTAAACATAATTTCGTTTGTATTTCTTGTAAGTTGTATCTGTGCTAAGACTTCTTACCCATTTTTTATTTATTTTTTTTCTGGATTTCCTGTTAATTTGCAGGTCATTGACATTGGTGAGGATATGACCATTCCTGATGAATTCACAGAGGAAGAGAAAGTTACAGGAATGTGGTGGAAACAGTTGGTCGCAGGAGGTGGAGCAGGAGTTGGTGGGTGTTCTGTAGTTCTTTGTAGTTACTCTTGAATGTGGCACAAATTAGATAACAAGGTTGCATGTCACTGGTAACTTTCTCAGTTAGTGCAGTGGGTTCTACACATGTCAGCTTCATTTCATTCTTGATTGATTTGCGGGACTCAAAATTAATTTTATTTCACCTCCATATTGAACAACACAAGAATAAAACAAAGCAACAGTCTTGCTGAGGCAGCCATGACATACTCCATTATTTTAGAGGCTGGGTTTCAGGCAGATTTGCTTACTGTGGTCAAACCTCAATACACATCATGAACATACAATGATTGTCTGTCTCCACATACAACTTAGCTTAACCCTTCATCATGTGGACAGAGAATACTGTGCTTGTTAGGATATAAATTTTTCTACATCTTGTCACAAAATATGTCATCTGGACAAGCATACATGATAGTGCAGGGGATAAGACAGGACAGCATTATTCTTTACCACATTATTCAACTTAATTTTTATTTTATTTTTTCTCTTAGTGTCAAGGACAGCAACAGCTCCCTTGGACAGATTAAAAGTATTGTTACAGGTCAGGAAATCATCAAGGACTTTATTTTAAGGCTTCTGCGGGTTTCAGTAATGAGTGTAGTCTGATAACAACACTTGAAGCCCTATTCAGTGAAAATATATTTTATGTTCAGTGAGAATTCTGGGATTACATATATGTGGTACTTGATGTCTTTATGTTATTAGACATATGCCCAATATTTCTCTTTACAGGCTATGTATGGTGCAACAAAAGTCCATCTAGCACATACAGAGTGTCTTTGTATTGGGCCTGTGAACATGAACTCTGTCATTATAACAGAAACTCCCTCTGCCTTAAAAATTGGCTTTATAACTCTGTTTACTTTTTGTAACGAGATATACCTATTATTGATTACAAATTCGGATTTTACATGAAGATCCTGCACAAATTGCCTCTTGATTCAACATCCAAGTGATAACACAGTTTCATTTCTTGTAGGTACAAGCGTCAAGTACAAATAGAATAGGGATTGGATCTGGTTTTGCAATGATGGTGAAGGAAGGTGGTATCAAATCCCTGTGGAGAGGAAATGGTGCTAATGTGGTTAAAATAGCACCAGAATCAGCTATAAAGTTCTTTGCCTATGAAAAGGTAGGTGCTAATCTATTAGATAGATACTACAGTTTTGACTGAAATACCAGAAAGTTGCTTAAAATTCTTATGTTTTATTTTTTAAACCTTTTTCAAGGCCAAGAAGTTATTAGGTGCTGATGAAAAGCAGCTTGGAGTGAGAGAAAGACTGATGGCAGGTTCAATGGCTGGTGTAGCTTCACAGACAAGTATATACCCACTTGAGGTAACTTGATTAACTTGTAATTTCTTGCCACTATGAGGTGATGAGAAATAGAAATTATTAACTAGGTAATACAATCTTGACATATGAGGAGTTCGGGGATGCCCATCAGAAAATTTTGAATTAAACCTCTGAAAGAGACAATCTGAGCATGGCTCCAGCTTTATTTGAGCCCTAAAAGATACCACTTAAAACGGAAAATGCTTCATTACCAGTTGCTGTTCGGGAAAGATGCTTGCAATAGTAGGCTGGACACGAGAGACTGAAATAAGAGCGTTTTATCACCATTTATTCTTACTTTGACAGCTAAGAGTAGTGGAGTTTCGTCATGAACACCCTAAGTGAGACCAGAATCCTTGATTTATACCCCCTAAGCGAGACATTGAACATCCCTGCCCTTTTAATATGGTAATCTTCCCTGGGCTTGACATGCCATTAACACAGTCAGCAGTGTGAATTAAATACCATGACAAAAAGTCTTAAGTCAGGAAACTGTAAATCAGAAAAATGTGCTCAATCTTCACGGTCGGCACGTTCTGCATAGTCTGCAGTCTGTAGCACCGATTTTTCTTCCACTGTAAAGCGACCCTAATGATACATGAGCAAAGCCGCCAACATCGCTTGGCGCTTTCTCTTCAGAAAATTTCTCTTGGATTAAGTGTTATAATTTATTTCCTTCTCCATTGTTTGATATTAGGTGTTGTCTTATGCAACGCCTGCAAGATGCCTTATCTCTCTCTCTCTTTTTTTTTTGGAGGTTCTAAAAACAAGACTGGCTCTTCGTAAGACAGGACAGTATAGAGGGCTTGTCCACGCAGCATATGTGATTTTTACGACTGAGGGAATTAGGAGCTTTTACCGTGGACTGTTCCCAAGTCTTTTAGGAATTATCCCATACGCTGGAATAGATCTTGCAATATATGAGGTAAATTTGATACTTCTTTGTTTCGTAAAATGCAAAACTAATTTCTTTAGTTGAAAGGCTTTGTTAGTAGTTATACTGTTAACTTAAAATAAACCGTAAATTTGATTCTCTTTTTTAAAGTGTTACTGATCTGTCTTAGGGAGCTTACATGTATTTCTGCATAATGACTTCTACCATGTGGCAAAAAAGTTTTGCGGGTTCTAATATATGCGATTTTTGCGGTTTCTTCCATGGTCCGCAAAAAAAAGTTCCCGCAAAAACTGTCTCCACAGAAATATACTCCATTGACGAAATTATACATACAAACATCACATGTAGAATCTTGTCGGCAAAATGCTGGTGTTGAAAAGAAAGTGCTAGTGACATCTTGAGGTTTAATGCATCAAGTGGTTTGACTTGTCGATTGCATATAGTTATATAAAAAAAGAAACACAAATGTTGTAATTCTAATTAAACGCGACTTGCTGGAAATCGCAAAAATTAATACCCAGCAAGAAAAACCATTCTTTCATAATCGCAAAAATTACAAAATCCCGCAAAATACTGAAAAATCGCCGAACCGCGATATAAACTATAAACTCGCGGAAAATTTTCGTGTCACACGATAAACCATATTTTGGGAGCTTTTGTGACGGGGATGTATTTTAATAAGAAGAAAAAGTCTACTTGCTACTGGCTGTCTGACTAGATGGATGAGCGCAAATGTCAGCATGATTAATTATCCTGTACTCAACACTTGCTGTATTAAATTGTATTTGTTGAACCTCAATTTTGGCGCAGTAACAAACAACTTCTTTCAGTCATTGAGGAAGGATGTACAAGTCAACTATAAGACAGACACTTAATTTAAATTTAACAGCTCATGGTTGTTTTACCTTTTTTTTCAGACACTTAAAAACTTTTACCTCAATTACCACAAGAATGAGTCTGCTGATCCTGGAGTGTTTGTGTTGTTAGCCTGTGGTACAGCATCAAGCACATGTGGTCAATTAGCCAGTTACCCTCTATCTCTAGTAAGGACTAAACTACAAGCGCAAGGTGTGGACTGACTTAACTTTTAATTTCATTATTTAACTTCTCTCCCGCGCTAAAGGAGCTCAGTCACGTTATTTTGAGTTATTTTTGCTACGTATAAAATTATCTTTGGCTTTAGATTGAAGGAAACCTGAAAGTAACAGTTTAGTAAGGTAGAAAAACACCAAAGAGATAATAATAATAAACCACAAAGGAACAAGGATGGTTAAGGATGGAGAAGATTAAAGCGGATTGCAAACGACGAATTTGGAAACTTGGAAACTTTTCAAGATGTGTAAAACCGTGACTTAGCTCTTTTAGAAATCGTTTTTAGTCTCTGCCTCAAAATATAAATTCTCCTCAACTGGTTGACATACATTTCCTTCATTGTTAGTTCTGAAAAGTTTGTGTTGCATCAATAAATTGAAACTAAAGAAAAAACGTTATCTTCTTCCTCAGCACGGTCTCGTACTTCCGACAGAGGAGATAACATGGTTTCAGTGTTCAAAAACATTTTAAAAGAAGATGGACCGCGCGGACTTTACAGGGGGCTGGCACCTAACTTTTTGAAAGTTGCGCCTGCAGTCAGTATTAGCTACGTCGTGTACGAACATTTGAGAATGAGTTTAGGAGTTATTTAACAGACCCGACGAAAGGCAAATATATATATAGAAATGTAAAGATTATAAACGGCGGACAAGAGAGAATTGGACGAAGTGGACGAAGAGAGGGCTTCGAAATTTTAGCGTTTTCCAATCTGCCGTGGAAGATGAATTTTAAACAACAAGACGGATGTGTAATTAGCATCTAATAGTTTTTTAATTTGATTTTTATGGACGATTTGAGTTACACAGCACTTAGTATTTAGGGGATTATTTTAAAGGTGGATTCATGTTTATTTTTAAACAGAAATTGGAGTTATAGGGCGGTTTTGTAATGACTTTGAAAATAAGGTACTCGCAAAGTTAGTTACTGTCACAAACCAATCAAAATTCGAAGGAAAACGAGAAACCCATGACAAGTGCGTGACCACTCCTAACCGTTAGCAAGCGCGGGAAAATTCTTGTGCGTCAAATCATGATTGGTTTCTCGTCTGTTCCTGATTGGTTAATAAGACAGCGGCTGATTGGCCAGAACAAGCTTCAGAAGTTCCCAGACCAACAGTCATTGGAAAACGGCTCTACGCTATATTACGTTGTTTTAATCAATTTCCATGGGAGGAATATATCATGAAAGATCGTCTTTGGACCCATTTAACGTTGTAAATCTTTTAATTAAGCTTTGTCTAAAATGACATCGCGTGTTTATTATTATTAATATTTACTAGGCTGTAATATTGCTTTTTATAAAAAATGCCCAACAGGGTAGAAAGATTTTATGATATTAGCAATTTTTTAGTATCACAGAAATGGTTCTTATCTTTGTGGTCGTAGTGTTCATCTGGGAAGTAAGGAGAGGGGGTGGGGAGGGGGTCATCTTATAAGCGTATTTCACGCAGAGCATTTTAGAGCTTTGTTTCAAGACTATTATTTGCGAGGGTGCCAACTGTATCATTTGATGGTTGTTTTGATCTCGGATTCTTTACGTTGACACGCCACACTCCGAAGCCTCACGGGTCGAAATAACAGAGGTGAACTCTCCAGTTGAATTTCTCTTTAAGAATGTTATCGAACTCTTATCTAAGTGATCTCTTCTGTTATCGATTTGTTATTGATTTTTGTCTTGGTAACACATCTTTGACTTCTCTAATATCTTTTCTTGTCTTCTCTCTCTCTTCTCTTCTCTTCTCACATCTTCCGTTACACTAAAACAGCAATATTTTTCTTAATTAACTCCCCAAGATGTTGATATTGAGAAATATCTCTGTTAATCGGCCTGTACTGATCATTTTCGATATTCTTTTCACCGGTGCTTCAGTATCTTAGCAGTAATTTATCGGTATTTTAATATTATTTTTAAGGGAAGTTGAAGTTTTATCAGGACTTAACTTAGAATTATTACATTCCATACACCACTATTGTGCACTCTCATTAAATAGCTTGAGAGAATTGCTTTTATAATAAAAGCTGTGCATAAAAGATATAAGCTTTTCAATATTTCTGCTAATCAGTATCTTAATAACAAATTAATAGAAGTTAATACAAACGGCTATTGTACCTGGGTGAGTCATGGGCTATTGTACCTGGGGGTCTGCACACGCACAAAAGAAGCCTGCCAGCATTGAACAACACACTCTGGATTCTTAACAAATTGACGTCGGTTTTTCATGCGTCTGTCATAACATTGTCAACTACGAGGCGATAGCCGAGTGGATCCACAGCTACTTTGACAATGTTCTGACGAAATTCATTCAATGACAGGACAGACGCATGAAAAACTGTCGCCAATTTGTTTTTTTACAATAAATTGTCAAATTGTCCGCTCTCGCTCGTTGACGTATCGTATAAATCATAAATTTATGTGTGTCCGCTTTTTGACAATGAAAATTAGCCAATGAGCGCACGAGAATTTCTGCAGTTATTGTAAAATTGGCAGTTGACGTTTCGAACGTAATTCGAGAAACGTAGGAAATATTTGGCAGAGAGGGGTTTCTTTAATTGTGATATTTCCTATGAGCTGGATGCCAGAGATTTTGTATGCGCGTGCCGTCCTCCAGCCGAACCAAAGCATCCCGCCACATGAGCGAGGAAAAATCTCCGGTACCCAGGGTATATGTATTACACAATCACTTCACTGTTCATGAAATAAAAAAAGTCTAAATACAGAAAAAAAAAAAAAAAAAAAACTTCACTTCTTTGAATCAATTCGACCATGAAAGTGCACATCCACCATGATCAGTGAATGAGTCCAGCAGAAGAGAGGCAAACTCTGAAGTTGGGCTCAAAGGATCACCCGCCGGGCAGGGCGAGCTTGACAGTGCATCAGGTTCGTTCAATCTTAACACGCACAGAGAACTACTTCACTTCTAGGGTACAGCTAGTCCAGTTTGGCTTTCTATCACCAAAACGTTATGACCATTTTATTTTGGTAGTCACACAACTCTTGCGCGACGATTCAAAGATTAGCCTGTAGGCAGGTTCCTTTTATAGTAAGGTACAGGGCGAAAAAAATTAGAAAGCCGAGTGTTTCTGATTCTTCAAGAGATCTTTCTCCCCAGACCAGCTCCATAGTGAAGATCGGGCTCCTGTGAAGGTGAATAAGGGTTACGTGAAGCGATCACATATATACTGACTATAACATGCAAATATAATAATGTAGTGAATTTATGAAACCATGCGTGACTGCCCAACATTGATAGCTTAGTAACGGAGGTCATGCGTTACTTGAATTGCTGACTCACTTTTGCAAAGAGTAGTCGCAGTTCATAGTCCGTTATTAGCCACTCATTGTAAGGTTGCATGCGAGGAGTGCGCGACGGTGAAAATGATACTTTTAGACGATCTTGGAACGTTCTTTACGGTTCTGATCAACGTGCACATGAGGTTTGACTCTGTTCATGTGCAGAAAGAACCAGTGACTTTCAGTTCCCTTAACCCGCTCGGTGATTGCCCCGGATCACTGAACGGAGGTATGCGTGATCCGATGAAATGCCTTCTTGTTGTCCAAGAATGGTGGGGCATGAACGAGCAAATAAAGCAGCAGGCGCTGGACATAGGGACGCAGGGAAAGTTTGTGACTATGGTTCCTGATTTGTACCGAGGAAAAGTCGCTAAAAACAGCACTGCTGCGCTTCATTTGGTTCAAAACTTGGATTATCCAGGTGAGTTTACAGTCACTCAGAAATCGAATCTATTGAGTAGTCCTCTAATGCTTACATTTACTTCTGCAGATTTTGCTATCGGGCCCCTAAAGAACTGACAACTGCGTAAAGAATGTTGCACGGTTTCCTAGTGAACTACGGGTTGGGTGAAAGTAAATTTTGAACGCGCGAGATTGCGAGTGACACGCGGGATTATGTAATCGCGCGACCAGCTTTGGGTAGATACGTGGCTAATGACGGCCTTGTTTTGTTTCCTTATGCAGATTATTCTCACAGCTCCTCAATTTTTTGAACGCGCGAGATTGCGTGTGATCACGCGGGATCATTATGTAATCGCGCGACCAGCTCTGAGATCGAAGGGCATCCGTGCCAATGGAAGCCTTGTTTTATTCCCTTATGCAAAGCGCGTTATTCTCACAGCTCCTTACTCGAAACCAGGTGTATGCAAGTATCCGACTTGGATGATTTAGCATTCCATTCAAGGATAATCTTCGGCAATAGTCCTTGTCACTTACAAAGAATCCGCTGTCTGCATAAGTCTATATTGCAGCTTCCAAAGACATGTTTATGTTTCTTTTAATTTTTGCCCGAACCGTTTTCCCACGAACTTGGCAAGAGCTTACGGCACATTCTCACTTCATTCTTCCTTCACTCTCAGATGCAATCAAGGACATCCAAGGAGCGGCCCAGTATCTTATCAAACAAGGTTGCAAAAAGGTCGGCATCACTGGTTTCTGCATGGGAGGATCGCTGTCCTTAGCTGCCGCCGCTCTTGTACCGGAAGTCTCTGCTGCCGCACCGTTTTATGGCATTCCGCCGCCCTCGCTAGCGAACGTGTCCACCATTAAGATACCGGTGCAGTGCCACTTTGGCAGTCAAGACGTGTCTAACACAGCTAACCCTACAGAGTACGGCAAGCTGCGGGACCTGCTGGACGCGGGAGGCGTGGACTACGAATTTTACGAGTATGATGCTGGCCATGCTTTTACTAATCCAAACAGCGCTAACTACAACAAGACCATAGCTGAGCTGTCTGTTGGACGAATGATTGATTTCATGAAGAAACATTTGAACTAAAAAACAAACAAGCAAACAAGAAATTTATTCATTTTTCCTTCATCTAGTTTGAGTGATACCGTCGCAAAATCTGGGACTAAGTCTGCTTTTCTAATTGTTTATTTTGTAAAAAATCTGCAAAGTACTTAACAATATTGTTCACGACCATTCACCAATGACACAGCAAACACGCTAAGGGGTCCGACATTTACTTAAAATGTAATAAATAAAAGACCTCAGAATTAAAATTTCATGAGCTCTGACTAGTATTTCGATGCCACACACGCCGCAGCCGTGTTGCCAGAGACAGAGGACGAAACGGTTACATTGAAACAGAAAGTCGATTATGAAAACAGATTGCAAGCGATCTACCAATCAGCGACACGCTACATTACCCCACTAACACAACATACGCCATCAGTTGTACAACAGGGGAATACTTTATGGCAAACTACTTACAATAATCCTACCCTGCACTTCTCAATGTTTCATTAAGGTTTCTTTCTTTGTTTATTTCTTAAGACTTAAGGACGGCTTCGACCATCACTTTACAGAATATATTTTATGCTGTATTTTCTAACCATCTTTTCGAGATATGGGCGATGCGATTTACAGATGAATAGCAAGTATATATTTATATCAATGACTAAGCATTTATCAACCTCGTTCCCATGGCCTTACTTCACCAAGGAAGGGAAAGGGTCATGGGAACGAGGTTGAGCATTTATACATTTTTTCCATGATGGCGCCGCAAGGTTTTTGACTTTCTATTATATCTTCCACTTACTAAGCGCGCTGTGATTGGTCAAATTTAGTGGGCTGAATTCTACTGTAGAGCCTGCAAAAATTTAAAGCTGATTTTGTTGCCAAAATGTTTCGTGATTTATTGCCAAGTGTTCTTAACTTTTATAGCAAGTAAAAGTTTAAAACTTTCTTTTACTTTAATTGTGTATTACAGTAAAACGTGTTACGACTTAACAACGATTTCAAATTGACTCGTTTTGCATTCGACGTGCGTCAGAAGTTTGAACCCGTTCCGCGTGAATAAAAATCGTTCCCGAACCCGTCGGATACACATAAGAGATATAATAAATGTCTTACTAACCTCGTCTTCTCGGTCCGTACCGCAAGTTACGGATCCTCATTTTTCCCCGTCTATTTATGGCCCGCGCGCTTCGCGCCTGGGCCATAAATCGAAGGGGAAAAAAACTCGGTCCATTACTTACAGAACGAACCGAGAAGACAAGGTTAATAAGAGGTATACACAGGAATACAAAAAACCTTAAGTTAATTACATAGATTTCCTACAATAAACTTACTTACAATTCCTTAATTATTTTATACATTACTTTTACCATTATGTAGAACACCACAAGATTGTTCAGCGCGATCCATCACTTGTCAACGAGTTCTAAATTACTTGTAGTCAGAGGTCTGACATCATTTTCTCGCTCACTTCTGCGGCCAATCCTAAAAGAAATGAACACGGTTATCAATTCTGCAAAACATCAAACTGAGCCTACACAAGAATTAATGGTAAACACGCTCGTTCATCAAAGCGTCCGCTATCTACTTTACAGCCAGCCAGATTCGAACTCAGTTCAGATCGCGACAACCTCAGTCTGTCCATTCTTTGTGATCGTTACGCAATATTTTGTCCTGGTGAAGGAACGCGTTACGAGCACAAAGAAGGAGGAGGCTGCGGTGTATAGTCTGTTTGACCTGGCGCGAGAGTCTGGGACGGGTCATAAATTGACCTCGCACGGTTCAGTCGCTCCTACTGGTCAGTGGTAAGAAGCCTGACCATCAGAGGGGGACCATCAGGTGTATTGTAACGAAAATGGAGATTAACCATTTTGCAACCATGTCCGTCCGTAGTATTTAATATATTTCTGCTCAAGGAAAGACAATTTTTATTATATATCCACACCAGAAAATCTGACGGCGCAAAAAATGTTGGTTTACAGCAAAGTTTTCTTTCATTTCATCCTCAATATAATTAATTTGAAGATTAAAAAAAGCCTTCATTTGCCAGTTTACGGTTAAAGTTTTGCATTAACCTCGCTTGGCAGCTTACGATTTAACTTTCGTTCGTTCACATTTGTTTCGTCTTAATTCGTCGAATGGTTAATAGGAACCTCATTGAAACCCTCCGAACGTAGAATGCCCAGCCACTATCGCAAATAGGGATCCAGTTCCTTTTAAACGGTATTTCTGCCTTGAGGTCAAGAACCTGGACTGTCGGTATACAGTAGTATATTTTTTATAAAACATGCTTAAATCTTACCAGCAAGTCACGCAAATGCACACCCCCAATAAAAACACTACACCAAAGAACGCGCCAAAGAAGATATAAAGAAGTTTTGTCTTTCCAGAAGTGCCAGGAGATTCAGTTGGACCAAAGGTGTACACGTCAAGGTTCAGTCGAGCCACGCCCGTGATTCTCCTGTCCAGCGCTCTACTGAGGTTTCCTTGATACTCTACAATGACGTTCAAGAGAGTGCTCCTTGATAAGAATTTGTTGTCTCCTGTTGACGCGAAAACTGCCACACGTAGATCGCTTGGGCTGAAGGAGCTTTGTTTGGGGAATCCGTCCGCTATGTAGACTTGATTAGCAGTTATGGCTCGTCTAGAAATTACAGTGAAGCAAAATAAAGCACAATTAGGAAAATCATGTGTTAGGTTTAAGTGCGACTTTGTTGGAAGTGTTTGTTTTATGCAACAAAATGGGAGGCGTGGTAACCTAAAGCGGCCGGTGCGCCGAGCTCCGGATTAGTAGCCTGGGTTCGAACCCTGGCCGGGGGATCCTGAGTGCGTTGATCGGAATGCATTGTGTTCTTGGACAGGACATTTCACTTTCATATTTCTTTTCTTCTCCCAGGTGTACAAACGCCGGGGTAACGGCGAATTAAATCAGTGTAGGGGGAAACTCGACGATGGTCTAGCATTAAATCCAGGGGGATCTGGGGGGAAGTAAAATACTCCTAGCGGCTTCATGCTACAGAAACCGGAGATAAGCGCCGGCCTGTTGGGCCACCGGGCTGGACTACAAACTTGATCTTTTACCTACATTGCTGTTAAGGCTAGAGGCGGTAAAACAGCAGCCTGGAGATTTATTGTAAAGTTACCTCTTTCGACTTGCTTCACTACATGTTCGTGTTGGTGCTGAGCAATAACTGTCCACAGCTTTTTTCACGGTGTTAATAAAGACGTCTTCCTTCTCATTGAACTGGAAAAGAGAATATTAATCAACGACAGGAGCCCATGTCCACTATGAACTGGTTTTTTTTTAGTTCGCCATGAACTATTTGGATTTTAAATTTGTAAAATGAATGTGACTGAGCGGCGACCGCCCTACTCAAAATTAATGCGTCATATACATATGAGATCAAGACTTCGAGACATGTCTGGGATTGTTGTATTGGTTTTGTACTGTGTCCTCCACTCTCAAGTATGCACTTTCTCCACCCAGGAGTATAAAGTGGTACGGGCAAACTAGTAGGGCACTTGACGAATAAAATGCTCAGGGAAAACCTGACTAGCCTAGTATCAAAATGGCGAAATAAATTTGTCTCTTGGTCTCGGCCCTGGGATAAAAAAAAATTCAAGGAGCGAGGTTGCTGGTGCTGTTTTACAGCGCGGAAAAAACGACCGTTCACGATATGTGACAAAGAAAGCACGTATGCCTGAGTACGCGTAATTAATCCTTTAACTACTGTACAACAATCAACAAGAGTGCCTCACCTGAACTGTTGTCATGTTAGCTACAGTCAACACTACTGCTTCCTGAGCACCTTCGGATGGCGGCGGCGATGTTGATGTGGAAACTGTAAAGGAGGAGAACAAACTTTACTTTCGGGTTTGTCGGAACTGACGGCGAGACGAGCGCGCATCACGCACGAGTAAAGCGCGTATCTCACACTGGTCTTGTCTTCATCCCGCGCTGTGCAATGACATTTATAAAAGTCATACCTGATGAAGACGGCACGGACATTGCTGTTGAGGAAGGTTCGAGCAGCTGACTAACACTTGTCTTTGTATCGGCAGCTGTCATGGAAATCTGCATTGTGGGACTCGAGAAATTTGCTGTTGCTCTGGTGCTGAACGAAAAATTTGAACTTGGAGTTGCTGCGAAACAGAATGTGGAAAAACGAGTATGAAAACAATATAGCAAAAATTCAACTTTTGGACAGCTGATTTTTTTTGGTAACGTGGTAATGGGCCCTAGAGCCGGGATTCTCTGTACTCTCAACACGAGTTGGTTATTAGCCAGCGTGCAATAGTAAACTGAAAAAAAGTTCAACTATTGTTGTTTATCGTGGGAAATGCGCTTAGCTACACCTAGCTAGTTCTCAGGTATGCCACTTAAACTGAAAGAAAGAAAGATTTCATATAAACCTAATAGGCTTAGAAATCCCAACTAGCGGAAGGCAGACAAGTTGGCTATTTACAACCATGACCGAGGAGTTGAACCAAGGTCTACCGAGAAACAACTTCAGCTTGGTGCTCAGAGCGAGACTTAAACCCGCAACCTCAAGTGTAAGGTCAGGTTGTTTCAAAAGAAAAACGTCACAGGAAGAGCCGCAGGATTTGAGGGGGGCCGGGGGAGTGGATGGAGCCAACATTAATTATTAAATCTATTCTGTGTGTTTACGCGTTGTGTTTTTTTAATCGTGCAACGTTACCCTGTAAATATTCGGGGGATGGGTTGTAGTTCCCTCTATGTCATGTTTTTCTTTAGTGGAGCAAGCAGAGTTTGAGTTTACGTTTTTTGCTGGCAGTCTGGGCATGTTCATTTCGTTGTTTCAGAAGCAAGAAAACTGGGAAAAGGAGAGAGAGCCTAATATCGAGGTTACTGGTTCAGCCAACCGTGACGATTAAGGAGGATATTGGTTAGGTCACCTGTTGACCGCGTCACGCTAGCCTGCGTGTGGAAGGGTCAATATTTGCCGTCTCCATAGAAATACATATTCGGTGGTCATAATTTTACAAATTTGACAGAAAAGATTACCGAAAAATATCAAGCTTTTCAATATCATTCAACAGTATATTTTGCTGGTTTAAAGATGAAAGTACAATCAAAACAATATTGATGAGGCTAGTGCTGATATTCAGGCTAGTGCTGATAAGTGGTTAACACTGACTACCAAACTATGTAGCTTGTAATATTTAATATACATTTTAGTGAAGTTGAAAAGAGATTATAAAGGCAAGTTTAAAATTTTGAAAACAGGCGGTTTCTTTTACAATATCCTAGCTTTTCTTTAGTGCTAGGAACAAGTTAGTGTTGCCGTTAGACACGACTAAATGCAATGCACCTATATATAGATTATAAACTACGTTACACAATGTGTACATACATACATACATCAACATCAAATCTTGAATTTTTGCTTAAGAGGCGCGATGTTGTTTTGACATTGTTTTGAACTAGAGAAATCTGGAATGACTTGATTTCTAATATCAAAAATCTCTGAAGACAGATATTGGTATGTTCGTCTCAAAAACTAATTGTCTAGACTCGACTTCCGCATTTTCGAATATCAAACTCGTTATCCGTCTGCACATTCCGTATGACTTTCCCGTATACAAATATGAAACACACCGGTGAATACATCTGAGAAAAGAACTCGCTTAAAGTAGTTGGTAAATTATTACATAAGAAGCTCTTTATTATTCTTTAACTCGCGACCGAGAATAGAGATACTTATTATATTCTATCGTTTCGGTCGGACTGACAGAAGATGAATTGCCCGGGGGTTTATTTTAGGCGGCAATCAAAAGTCGAATTCCAATCCATATGGAAGCAGATTGCAGCAAAGAAAATATTGCTTGCTGACATTAGTAAGCCATTTATAGGTATACACAATATTCTTCGCAAACAGCTTACTCATAAAGTGTATATTGGATGCATAAAATACGCTACTAGTACTTTAACTACTTACCAGAAGGAGTGATGCTCGCCTCTACGTGACAGGGAATTAAAAACGAAATAATTTGACATGAAAAAAGTAACCTGTATAGAAACATTATTGTCTTGTCTAACAAAAGCACGCTCCTGGTTCCGACCAACAACGAAATCTGCTGCGAGAGAAAGTAAAACTTGTAGCTATTTGTGAATGCGTCAATAGTGGCAGTATAATATCAGTGTAATATCACCTCGTCACAAATTTGTTGATTGACTGTCACGCAACTTCACTTCAGATGTCCATTGTAACTAGCCGCAGCATACCAGTGTGACCATGTCAAGCGAATATTGAAAGTTGAACAGAATTTCCCGAGTTTTGCAAATGGAAAATAAAGGTGTAGGAAACTGAAAGACACCCTAAGCCAAACAATGAAAATGAAAGTCAAATTTTATGCAAAAGTTATTCATAAGAACCTTTCCCGTTTCAGGTTTCAGAGTCGTCGTTCGTTCTTCGGGTTTGATAAAACATTTCAGTTTTCCGCCTTTCCCAAACCCTGCGAGCAGTTGACCGTAGCGTTCGCTTAAGAAGAAACCAGCTACTCGCAGGGTACCTTTTTTCCAGCATACCAACCCCACTACACCCATCCCCTTCCAACCGTCCCAGGAGACTGGGAAAAAAGGTACTCCATTTACGGGAGAATATACGCCTTTGAGGATAGGCAAACAGCATGTTAGAAAGCGTTATCATTAAGGCATTTCTCCAAAAAAAATTATTTCCACAAATTTCCTGGAGAAGGCCGCCACCACTGCGCCGTCACCGTCACTCGGCGTATTTTATTCAGCGGTCTCTCACCCAAAAGTACGAGAACAAAGATGGCGGTGGATTTGAGTGTTGCACGCCGACAACTTGAAGAGGCTCTAGGGAACTACTCTCAAGCGTACGACCTTTCGTTCTTTTCCTTCTGTAACGTAGGATACATTGAAATTTCTTCTATATTCTTTCTTTTTATTTCAAAGGTATTGGAACAACATGAAACTGTGGTACAAACAGAAGGTAAATATGTATTTTGAACTGTCACCCTTTACTGCGCTGCAATAAGACCCCTTTGAAAACTGCACTGTCTAGGAGTGACAAAGAGGAATATTTATTGGTTTCAATCTAACTGAAGAAAGCTGCAGGGAAAGCTGACTGTTCATTTTAGAAAAGGTCATCGTAGACAAGGAAGTCTTGTCGAGTGCAAGTGTCATTGGGTCTTTTGCAAGGTTACAAGTTTATTTTCCTTGAAAAGTCGTACTTGAAAGGTTGACACATGTTAATGAGCTGGTCTAAAGTGGCCCTGTAGTCTGTTGATCCTTTATCATCCCTGTCTCCCGAGGACCAGTTTAGTGGTAATTGAGGAGAGGTAAATATTTTACAGCATGTATTAAGGTTAAATTGCCTTTGGATGTGACAAGGCGACTGTGTGATAGAAATAAAAACAGAGGTGAGTGGGGAGAAGAGATTACCATGATGACCACATCCTTAAAGTTAATAAAAGAAGTGGGGTCATCAAGGGCCTGGCATTGGGCAAATTGCCCAGCTGTGAGGATTATTTTCCCTTCCTGGTTTGACCATCTACAGGAAAGTTTTTCTTATAAAGAAACTCAGTTCAGTTGTAAGCTTAACTCGTTGTTTTCAGAGCAATTTTTGTGTGTTGATTGTGTGTATGTTTGAATAAATGAAGTAAAAATTGTAATATTGTAATCCCCGTTGATAAGCCCAGGTGCCTTTGGGGAAAACAATAAGATTGCCAGAGAGTTATAATAAGCTACTACTTACTTAATCATAACAATTACAATTTCCTCAAATTTGATTGGTTCATAAACTGGTGTATTTTGCTCTCATTAATCTGCAAAGTTGTAATTGGACAGTGTAATCGGACAGTTGGCTGTAATCGGACACCTGTAATCGGACAGTTATGTGAGCCAATCATTTTAAGTCCTCTCCTTTAAATCCACCAATCACGACATTGATTACAGTCACTATAGTAACCTATTCAAGAGACCGACTTTGAAAAATTGTGGAGGTTTAGTTTCCAGTGACTGTTTTGAAAGAAACTTGACAGCCATTTTGCAAGCTATTCCCATATTCTTAGTATTATTATATTTAAAAATGACTATTAAAAGCTATTTTTCAAATTGTGGGAAATTGTAATGGTTATGATTAATTGGTAACAGGACATCATGTCGTCCAATTCAGTCTGTGATCATACTCTTGATTAACAAATCGGACTCCCACTTTGCGGTCGTCCAATTTTGTTAATCACTCATATGATTACAGACCGAATTTGACTCCACTCAGTCCTATTACCATTATTAATAACAAATATGTTTAAATTATAAAAAACTCATGTGAAAACCAGTTGCCCTCCTGCTGAAAACCTTAATGAAACACCCGCAAAAGGATCATATCTCCTGTCTTAGGTGTTTTTTCATTTTGAATTCTTATCTTAAGGTACTATGGGAGATTACCCAAAGTTGAAACTGAATAAGAAAATTATTAAACACGTTATGGAAATCTGAGGTTTTTGTTCCCCTCTGATTGGCTAAATCCTGTCTTAGGACCTGTTTACATGGAGGGAGGGTGCCCTGGCTAACTGGGGTATCCGGCTAACCGAGCTACCCTGGGAGGGCTAAGTTCTCATACGTTTCTTTAGAAAATACATTGAAGTGTTTACATGCTAGACAGGGTAACCTGCCTACCCGGGACACCCTGTCTACTTGCCCAGGGCACCCGGCTAGGCGGGATAGCTCTTCACCATGTAAACAGTTTGTGCCGGGCTATCCTGGCTAGCCGAGGTGAGAAAAACCGTGAAAACATGGCGGTGCAAGGTGAATTTTTTCATAGTTACCATTAACAACAGTCCAATACATTGAACAGAGGCCGCTAGTGGAATGAGCGATAAAAAAATTAAACTTGCCGCCAAAAAGTTTCTTTGGTCAGCCATTTTGTTTGTTGTGCTTAGCAGCTGCTCAAAAGATAGCCCAAGCAGCCCACTCACTGTCCCGGTTAGGTGAGTTGCTGTAAAGGCAGGCTATGTGTCAACCCTTCTAGCCGGGTAGCCCGGTTAGCTGGGGCACCCTCCCTCCGTGTAAACAGGCCCTCAGAGACCTTACTATTGATTGCTAGACTATGAGTAGTCCCTCTTTCACTTAGTCCATCGTGCATGACGTGAAAGAAAACTGCAAGAAAAATTGGCGGCACGAACTCCTGGGGGTGAGGAGCACACGAAAGTAGGGACTAGAGACAAAGCCAGAGAGTTTCACCTTTCACAGCCAAGTCATTTTTTGATGTTAATTTTCAATCTAATTACACTTATCTAATAGGATTCCTTATCTTGATGTCCTCTCATTATCGTCCGTTGTCAGTAACCCCTAGAGATGTCTTGAATGAAATCACTCTTCTCTTCAAGTAGTGAGGCAAAACCATGCTGTGAGAAGTATATCTTCATTCAGTGTTCGTTAAGTGAAACTGCCAAAGAATTTACATTAATGTATTTGACATAGGAGATCATCCAACTGCGGTGAAGTGTTTGCCGATAGCAGTGAAGAGTTTCAAGTAAAAGTCCATTTTAATCTTTCAAATAGATGGCGAAAGGCTAAGCTCAGTCAATTCATATTCATGGAATTATTCTTCAACAATGCTGTTGACCTGGTGTTGAGTGGTAAAATCACTATCAAATTCACATTCGGCTCGAGGCAAAAAGCTTTGCCAAACAAAACACTCTTTCGGTAACCTGTCAACATAATCACAGGAACATCACATCCTGTCAGATGCAATTCCAACGCTTTGATTTCCTTCAGTTCCAAAACTTTCTAATTTCAGAAAGCGAGATAAACATTCCTGCAAGATGTCACACATATCTCAAATGTTGACAATGTGTTGTCAATGCTCCTAACATAAGCCGATCATATTTTTCCGTTGTGAGAGCAACACATAATTCAAACTCTCTGGCTTAGGCAGTAGTCCCTCCTTTTGTGTGGGTCTCACCCCCAGGATATCACAGGGCCATTTTTCCCTTGCGGTTTATTTATGGTCTTGTTTGACGGACTAAGCAAAAGATAGACTAATTTAGTCAACTACACTTACTGTTGGTTTAATCCCCCGGGCGTTAAAGTTTAATTAGTTGAGACATGCTGTTTCTGTTGGTCACATGGCCAGTTAAAGGCGCTGAATTACAAGCTACAAAATCCCTCAACTTGTCGCACAACATTGCTTCATTGCAAGTTTTGGTTGATGTTTCGCGTTTTTCACCAAGTGATCAACTTGTTGTGCAGCAAAAACATTTGTTGTGGGTTCAACAAAGTTGTTGTGAAAAGTAGAGCGCAGGTCAACTTTGAGCGACAAATTTTGGCTTTGTTGTTCGTTTTTCATCAAACTCACAACTTGTCATGCAGCAAATTTGCTCATGTTGCAGGACAAATTGAGGGCTTTTGTATCTCGTATTTCGTCACCTTAAGTTGAAACTGAAATTGACCTTGCGAATAGTTTTGAAGAAAAATGGCACTCTTGGCTGCAACTCATAGCAACTGTTGATGTCCAACACAAACACAATTTTCTTTGTAAGAAAAGCTTTACTGGGTAAAGTCATGGCTCCTTGTAGGAAGGAAATAGCTGTTATTACAGTTGAGTCTGCTGTCAAATATTATTTTGTTTAAAAAAGCATGCGAACGAAGCAAACAGGTTAATACAAAGCAATTGAACCTTTCACCTCAGTTGTAATAACAGCTATTTGGCCTATGCTGAATGCCAACATTGGTATGATTTGTGGCTGCAAGTGAAAATTTTCTTGATCATCAATTCAGTGCAGTGTTCAGCTTAAGTGGTTACAAAATTGACAACTTAAGAATCACACGATCAGCATTTCATTTTTGGAAAACTGGAAATAAAGCTATGGTAAATCAAGGTTGTTGAATTTTAATCCTTAACAACATATACAGCTGTGCGATATCAACAATATCATGCCTTTTCTTCAATTGATGCAGATTTCTAAGGAGGAGTTTGATGCACAGGCAAAGAAATGCCTTGGAAATGATAACCGTAAGTGTGCAATAATATTTTTGAAGTAATGTTTCCTGCCCCCTTACTACCAGAAAGAGCAAGAGGTGGATGTATTTCAAGGCTACAGTGTTTTACTTCCTTTCTTAAATTCCTTTTTTTTCATTGTAAACTAATCTTTAAATCTTCAAGATACTGACGTGTTTTATTACTCAAATTTGGATACCAATACCATCTATATGGGTCCTCCCACTAAGGTTATTATTTCAAATAAATCTAATAACAAGTGGAGGTAAGGTAAAGTCTTCATACGAGCCAAGTGGCCCATCAGGCCAGAGCTTATCTCCCGTTTCTGTAGCATGAAGCGATTAGGTGTGTTTCTACTCCCCACTGGATGGGATACTGATCCATTGTCGGTTACCCCCAGCATTAAATTTGTCAGTACCCATTTATACACCCTGGTGGAGAGAGCCACTAAGAGAGTAAAGTGTCTTGCCCAAGAACACAGCACAATGTCCCTGGCCAAGGCTCGAACCCGGACTACTTGATCTGGAGATGAACACACTATAAACCAAGAGGCCACCGTGCACCTGCAGACTGTTTCATGTCTTTTTTTTTTTTACTTTATTAAGTTGGTTGACAAATTTGCTAGGTTTTTGTTCACACTTCATTGTTTTGCAGTCCACTTTCACAATGACTTCCTGCTGGCAATTTTGGCTAAATGTCAAGCTCTTGGATCTACTCCAGGTGGGTTGATGATACTAGTGGTCACTAATGCCATATTTTCTATTGACTGACTCCAATATGCTAAAATTTTATTGTTTGACCTTGATCTTGTCCATATTGCATGATATGTGAAATGAAAATATATAATTTTACTCACATGTGAATCAAAATCATTTTTGTTTGAAAGGTTTTGCACCAGTGTCATGGCCTTCATATGATAGCAAATAATATAATCAAGGAATAGATGTTTCCTTTTTCATTTTGCAGCATCTCATCCCAGAACACCACAAAAGATGCCTCCTAAACCACAGCTGATCAAAAAGGGAAAAATCAAGAAACAAAAGAAAGTGCTGAAGGCAAATTTTGAGGTACAGTGATAATGTGCTGTTCCAGAAAATATCCATACCCACCCTGTAGCAGGTCGCTTTAAATATTATTCTGAGGGGGTGAGGCATCTCAAATGTCAAAATTATTAAAAGGGAGTATTAAGCTAAAATGGAAATTTCATAGAAACATACTCTGGATGGGGTATAAATATTTTCTGGGACAAGACAGTTGTCATTTAAGGAATGCAAACTTTGTCAAGATTTATTTGGAATAATGGCACAGGAGGTTATCTTTTTCATCTGGGCTTCTCCTCCTCAAAGCCATGTATGTGATCCCCATAGATTGTTCTCTGGTTACGAGAGCTTTAGTTGTCACTACTGCAGTTAAAACCGTATCCATGACATAAATGAGTTTTTTCAATGTTAGTTGTTTTTGGAGTGAATAATATTAATTTAGTGCAGCTGTTGTTCTAATATTGCAGCAAAGATTTACACCATGTGACCCCCTGACAGAGGCTCCACAGCTGTCTCTCAAGGTTTGTTTAATTAAATATTATTATTATTCATGGTAGAAAATATGTTTTAACTTCAAGTTAATATTTATTTATAAACTTCATATTTTGAATAATGTGATGAAAACAATGTTAAAAGTTAGTCAAAACAGGAGCTGAATTTTGAGAACTATTCTACAAAATCATTCTATTTATGTGTTTACTCAAGATCATGCAGATAAGAATTGTCACAACGTATCAAACAAGTCTGGAGCTATTATCTAATGACTATAGAAATGCTTTTTGTTTTGTAGCCTTAGTAACACAATAATTATTGATAACTTACCACAAACAGTCGTTTCTCTTCAAAGAGGGACTCACAAAAAGCGTCAAAGCTTGCAGACAAGGTTTCTTGTGGTTTTTCAAAAGAGATGAAAAGTCTAGTCTCCAGTTTTCATGTAAATTGATTTTCTTATGTTTAGTTTTCTCTTGTCCATTTGCAAGCAGTCTACAATAGATTCAGAAATTATGTACGATCTAAACTGCAACCTTTTTCAACTTAACTGACTGCTTGCTTTATTTCCATCTTTTCTCCTATTATGTCATGGCAATGTCGCATTATAGGGTAAGTATTAATTAATTAAAAGTATTTGAACCAATGCTGTGTATTAAACATAAAAAATGCATTAATACCTGTTTTAATAGCCTGATTACTGCTATAATTTGTTAAAAGTACAGTCCAACACCTTTAAAATGAACACAGTATAGACCACATTCATTTGCAGTAAATGGTAATTTAAGAGGAAATAGATGTGTGTGCAGGGGACAATGTCTGTTATTGAGTCTGCCATGTGGCCTTTGAATAATACTTGATACAACCTTCACTTAGTTACAAAGTTGTAGAGTTTGCCAAGTAAAAAACAATCTTGGTATAGACACATTTTGCATTCTTGAATCAACAAAACAACAAAACAGTAAAAGAGCAAGTCACATGTTTCCGTATTACAGTTCACAAAATTCATTGACCCCATATTTTTTGAGAATGAGCAACAGCTAACTTGAGTATGTTATAACGTATCACCATGACTACTTTAACTTAATGTCTAACATTTAGTGTTGACCATTGTCAAGCTTTGTCTGGTACAATCCAATCTGTCCTATTGTGTCTATTGTACACTACTGTCGCACACTTAGATTGCTTTACATTAATATGTTATACTGCATGATTACATTGCATACATATTTGTATGGCTACATATGTGGTCATCCCATGTCCTGTAAACAGACATATGATATTCAGGGCTGCCAATGAGGGTTGTAACCCATAACACCTGTTATGGCTGAGTATGTTTGATGGACCCTTGATGTTACGAGTGAACTGTAGTTTGATACAATTCACCCATAAAGTAACAAGTTTGCTACGGGTGTGAAGATCAAAGCTACAGGTGAATTAAAACTTAATGACAGCCCTGATATTGTTTTTAAGTCTCAAAAGTGACCTTAAAAGAAATGTGTGGAGATAGTAAGGAGAATGTTTTATTAAACCAGGCTGTGTGAAGAATAGAGGGGGTGTTTATGTTGAAGCTTTGATGTATTCCTTTTGTGAATTCACAGAACTCTCAGAAGACAGTGAATTTGGTCTCTGCTCATATGACATGATGTTACCAGATTCTGCTACAATATATGGCCGGTTGTTTCTTGGCGCATGGGATGCTGGACTGGATAATGTGGCAGATGACACAGTCAACCTCATGCTTCATGCAACAGAGGTAGCACTGTGTTATTAATGCGGGTAGTATTGTTGTTACAGAACATTTCTTTAAATAGAAAATGAAATAAACACAGGCAATCATTGCAGCCACAGGTATCAGAGTGCAAAGCAAATACTGGTGTTGGGTTTGGGAAAAGTCACTTAGCTTCTTTTAAGATCTGATTTGACTTCTTTGAATGAAAATTATAAAGCACAAGGATGCTTAATCAAGTTTACTTACTTAAGTTTACTTACTTACTTATGCTGGTGTGGCACATGGGGTAGCAACCAACAAAATGTTTAGACTACCGTTAAGTGGCTAAATTCAGCTGTCAAGAAAATGTATTGCTTGATATTTATGCAAGATACAGTCATCACAATGGAAATGCTGTGACTTAAAAGGACACTGTTTAATAAACCAACTCTGTTGTTACAGTTATTATACAAAACAACTTGCCTTATGGGTAACATCCATGTGTTTGTTTTGTTTATCTTGCTGCAGTATTTAGTCAAAGACATTTTAACCGTTTGTTGTTCAATGAGAAGTGCATTCAGGCTCAAAGATGGTCATTTTCGCTATGCTATGGGTGGCACTTACCCCAGAATGCACCTAAGAAACAGTACAAGTCCCTGGCCACCTGGGTCAGAAAGGTAAGTGTTAGTAATGTACTTGAATCCATGTACTCTGCTTGAGTGCACCATGGACGCCATTAATTTTCAAAGTCTCTTTCTAAACTAATCCTTAGTATCTAATACTTAGTATCTTTCATGTCTTCCATCACTAAGCAGTCTCGCATCGCAATCATTCAACGATTCTCCCTTTCATAAGACTTCATGTTATGTTTCTTCCTAAGAAAAGTAACTTTAATAGCGCTGCTAACTTGATTAAGTGTCCTTTCTGTGACTTAAGGCCCTAAGGACTACCTTAGTAACGTAATAGGAGTGGTTATGATGGAAACTTACCTTATTTGTTTCAGATCTTTAGGTTGTGTAAATGGCATAAGCAGTAGCAGTAATAGTGGTAGAACGTTAGAGCAAGCTGAAGCCGAGGCGGCGGTCACAGTGGCTTCCAGTGACAGTAGAGGTGCTAATAAACCTCCAATATCACTTATGGACCTCAGAGATGCACTACAGGTTGGACTCATAATTATCTGAGATTGACTTCTCTTTCAGAACACTATCTTTGGGTTATTATTTTTCGTTATAGAGCGTTTACCTTGTGCTTCGTGCAAATAATAATGATAATAAATTAATCACAGACGCTCTCACTTCGGAGGTGAAGAGAAATACAAAACTGTCACAACTCAAGGCAAACGCGGGAAAGCTCACGTGGTCCGAGCCACGCTTGGTTTCCTCTCGAACGTGATTGGCCGAAAAGAAGTCTTCACCGTGAATATGTCTCGTGATTTGCTCTTGAAACAGTCTCGTTCCCAGAGCACACGATCAAATACTAGAGCAAGATAATCCTGGTTCCCTTTGATTGTACGCATGCGTCCAAATTCATTAATGTTTTCTGAAGATGTGTAGAGAAAGAACAACAGAGGTCCCGACATAAAGAATCGCGGTCTGTGGGAGTTTCTGGGACCTAGTTTCTCCAGAAACCGAAATAAAGTCCCATCACTTTTAAAGTTAATTGGCCATGCTCTCTGTATACTACTCTTAACCTTTCGTCATTTGCTTTCGCTCCATTCTGTTACAGTGTGGTCACTCGAACCGTGAACACTGGACATTTTTGTTAATTTTTTTTAGTGACTGTAAAATGGCGCCCTTCATATCAAATATACGAAGAACTTTCATTCTTTAGTCACCTAAATAATGTACGAGAAAATGTCAAGTGTTAACGGTTCGAGAGTTCTTTCTGTCAAAATTCCGCTTACAGCGGGAGGCCAACAACACATAGTAATGAGAAAATACTCAGTTGTGCGTAGTATTTTTCGCTTTGTTGTTCTCTTGCTCTAAGACAACGTGTAAAGTGGAGGGATGACAAATAAAAATATGAAGTTAACTTGGGAGGAAAGGGGAAAGACCCTAGATAATAGCGTCAAACTAGGCAAGGTTAGCCCCATTAGTACACTGCTGAACCTTGTTACAGTTGTACTCTTGTTTTCTTTCAGGTTCATCGCAGAGTGATTCCTTCGCACACCGTTTACTCGGCAAACATCGAGAGAACGCTAGCGAACATGAGCCACCCAAGTCACGACGAACTAGAACAGAACCAGTTACACAAATTGGAGGCGAGACGGAGATATGAGAGACTTAAACAGCAGAGGAGCTTGCGTTTGTAAATAATTATCCTAAAGGTGTCTCTTCTTCAGTAGTCAGCCGTTTACACGGTGTTCAAATTTGCTGAATTTTCTCCTTCATCCAATCCACTGAATTCAAGAAAACGAAGCAGAAATTACTACGTCATAACCCAACAACGCAACTGAGCAAGAAATCAACTCGTTTAGCGCATAGTAAGGCGATTACCATTCACTCGATTAGTCCCTTGGCCCAACCCTAAGTCGTTGTTAGTCCCCAGATAATACTTCTCTCTAAACTCAGTAAAATAATCTTCTTTCACTCGTGACCCCGCACTCGTGACATAATAGTTGTCACAACATGGCGTAAACTAAAAGGAATGAACTTGGCAGGCAACCAGCTAAATCAGTTGATGTGAAAGTACTGGAGGAAGGTGTTTTGGTATGTTCTCTGAAATAACAGGTAAACTCCATTTCTTGACTTGTATGATCTTCCTCACTGATCACTCTGACGTATTTCATGTCGTGCCTGACATGCGTCACCATGTTGCGTTGCTATAATGGGCTTTCAAAGACAGTCCACCTGACCATATCAAAATCTTCCTAATTCACGCGTGAAAGAAGAATCATTTATTGTGTCTAAAGACAAGTTCAATCGAACGGATATCACGGGTTGACACTGCTTTGGATGACTGAAGCTTGACATAGAGTAAGAGATATTTGTTATAAATGTTATTTTTAAAAGCTGACCTCGCGTTTTCTGTCAAAATGATAAGATGAGCTTCTTTCATATCAATGCGTGATCTTCACACCATAAATTGATATCATAGTTTATATTTCTAAGCGAGACAAGACGATAAATTTGATTAACGCTCATGTTATCACGGCCGACATGTACACAATAAAACAGAAAAATAAAGGCACAACTGTTTGAACACGTGACCTTTTAATGACCAACTCCCATCAGAAAGTGAAAAAAATCCTAAGGCGGGAGGGGGGGGGGGGGGAGGCCACAATGCTTAATTACGAGATAAAGCATGTTAAAAACAGTGGTGTCTCGTCAAGCTTTATACCAGGGATATCGGCCACATTGCTATCAGTGCATTTTTTGCTGATGTTATTCCTTCAGATACCAATAGACTCCCATATAAAAAGGACTGGAGTGCTCGTCGTTCCTTTTACGGGTTAAAAAACACGTTTTGCTACCTCTTACGGTGTTCAGCCTCGAAAGGTCCACAGCGGGAGCTTTTGCGGTACCTTTCAGGTTATTGAGCCGGAAAAAATATGGTGGTGTTTTAGGCCCAGTTCAGACGTCGTGCTTCTGCCGTGCCGAACTAAATTCAGGAATTAAGTTCGACAAAAGCACGGCAGAAGCACGGCGTCTGAATCAAACTTTTTAATTAAGTTCAGCAAGCAATTAAGTTTGACAAGCTCTGCCGTTTGCTACACGACTCTGGTACGGCAGCGATTCAAACGTCGTGCTTCTGCCGCGCTAAACAAAATTCACAGATTATATTAATGTATTTTGGCGAGATTGCGTTTCCACGGGGAATTAGAAGGGCAATTGTTACGAGGCATCGGTATATCCTGAATTTGGTTCGACTCTGGCACGACGTCTGAATCAGAGTTGTTTTCCTACTGTGCTACTGAACCGGGCCTTAGAATTGCTACCTCTTATGGGTGAAAAAATGACAAGCGACGCCTACACAACAGGATTTTGGTACCTCCTAAGGAGTTCTTTTCCAAATTTGCGACGAGCATCCCAGTCCTTTTTATATTGGAGTGCCCCGGGCGATAGCCTCCCCCCACCCCCCGCCCCTTGCAGAAAGATACTTGTAAGTCGTTCACACCTGCATTCTTTATATTTTCACCGTGTGTTCATTATTAGCACGAGCAGTAGTTGGAACAAGAATCCAAGAGGAATATATCACTGTTATTTAGTATTGTTCCTTTCGGTGGGAAACAATCGTAAAGAGCGGCAGATCATTATGTCTGAGTTAGAGAGTGGATGGCCACAAGGTAAAAAGTGGCTAAAAGGTGTGCTTCGCCGTTGCGCACAATTTTGCTGATAGTGGACACTCTGAAGTCGTGTGTAATGTCATAGAAGTTGAACGGCAACATCGCGCGGAACAATTTTAGGGGTTAACAAAGGAGAAAGTTTGGCAACTGTGTGCTATGGATGTTGCAACGTTTGGCTAGAGCGCGAGTGAAAACATTCTTACGTTCGCGCGCAAGCTGGCACACTCGACTAACACAACGAAATACGAGGGAATTGGGGAATAACAAAAGTCTAGCATCTGGCTTACAGACTTTTGATTGGCTTACTAGACTAAACCCGAATGCGTTTCCGATAGTCCTAGGAAATTTAGAAGTCGACTCTGAAAGAAAACATTCCAGTAGGCAAGTTACCTCTTGTAATTACGATTGATACAAAAAAAAAACAAAAAAAAAACACGAGAGAGTATTACCCTTCACGAAAAGCCCTATGGTGCAATTAAAAGCCGTATTTGTGCGATAAAAGGCCGTGTTAATGCGATTAAAAGCCGTATTTCATTACAAACAAACTTCAAAACAAATGCTAGGCTGATCAAATATTGTTTTTCTTTTTTTTTTGGTTCTTTCGTGTCACCCAATGTTTTTATAAGACAAAACTTATATTTATATAGTCATCACGGGTTAGCTTTCCCAACCGCTGATGAAAGACAAAAAGGCTGGGTTTGTTAATATATTTTAAAGTTGTTTCTGTTCAGTCCATGGGAAACACTGAAGTATGTAGCATTGTATACCGAGGGTAATTCAATTTTCAATGCAATTTTCTACTCCACTTCGTCCGTGAAAGAAATTACATTCAGAGGTCAATGAGTTTTTAATACCTTATTCTTAGTGGTATTGTTGTTGAGCTCTTTAATGATCAGCGAAGACTGATCAGCGGTTTTTTTCGCAAAATAATTTCCTGTTAATCAATCAAAGATGCGCAGGTGTTCTGCAGCTCAAAGCACATCTCCCGCAAAGAGCATTGTAACAATTAAAAGAATTTAATTACAAATTTACCCATACAGTTCTTCTTAGATATGACTTTAATAAACGGCTTGTATTCTTTCACTATCTTGCAAGAAGCCTTCGATATCATATTTATCTTTTCTTCCTAGTTTCATATCAAAAGTTGTAACTTCAACTGAATACATATTCAATGTTTGAGAAATCAACGCCGATACCTCGGTAAGCTAATGAGTTCAGAGGGGTACCATTGGCTAGCGAACTCATTATCTGACCGTGATTAAAACGACTTGATTGGCATTCATTGTACAACTCCTGTTCATCATTGGTTCAAATCAAAGAGCGGTGTGCCCAAGAAATATACGACACTGCCGCTTGTCCAGCTCCGCTTTCTGATTGGTCCGTCAAACAATAGCACCTAATTGCAAAATGAAATCCGCGGCTAATATGCCCTTTATATTCTAATTGCCTTCAGTGTAACGAAGACCCATAGAAGGCGATTTTCAAACGAAGATTTCGTATCTGAACGCGAAAATTTAGTTTCCTTGTGGACGTTTCTTTGGTGTAGATGTCTTTTGTGAGAGCTTGTGTCGACGGGCGCGAAAGGGAATCAAATTTGAAGGTACGGAAGGAAGAGGATCGCGTGAAAGGTAGTTATAATTTCCGATATGAGTATAAGCAAGCTACAGACGGCGTGTTTGTCACTTTGCATGTCTGGTGAATTCAGTCCTATTGAATATTCTTTGTTACGTTGATTCGCGTTGCTTTTCTAAAAGAACACTTATCGGTCGAACGCTTCCGAACCCAAAATTGCCTTTCATCGCGCGATTGAACGGTTGAGGTACTCCCGGGAAATTTAATATCATTATTGTAGTTTTTCCTCCGTGCACAATCGCATGAATTTTGATGGCGTGTCCGATCGAGTTCGAATGTACAGACAGAAAGTAGCGCTTTTGCGATGCGAGTAAATCTCGAATGAAGTACTCAACAGGTGTGAAAATATCGAAGGAAGCACCATAAAATATGAGCTTAAAGCAATGCTCCGGTATAATGTACTGTACTGCTTCTTAGAATGTTCTGTTTTTACAAATTATGACGTCTGATACGTTTTGTTTTCGGCCGCGTGACTAAGCTTAAGCTCTTTTTTCTGACGATGTTTGAAAGAGTCAAGTGACTGAGTAAATCTGATCAATGTTATGTTATAATTGTAGATTTTTTTGTACGTAGAACGGTGCAATTTTGCTTGTAGTGACAACATGCAGTGTTACTTTCGTAGAATATAAAATAGGCTTAATTTTTGGCCTAAAAAGATGTTTCTTACAAGTTGTGCTTTGAAACCATATTCGTACGAACGAGTAAAATTAAAAATCCCTCTTTAAATCTTTGAGTTCAATTAAATTTGTTCAATTTACACATAATTTTACTTGTTTATTTCACGTTTCGAATTCTATATTGTTTAATATTTTATTCCCAGACTCTATCGAACTGGAGATCTGTCAACTGTTTTCATCACCATTTTGGTTCCAAAGCCACCATTTAACATTATCAAAAACAACCAAGAAGCCACATATACCCTGGTTGTGGGAAGCTCTTTGATTGACAGGGAATTGTTGACGCTTAATTGACAGGAGAGGTTCAAAATAATTGGAATGACAAAGTTGTTGATTATTTAATTTTCCTTCATGGAGAAATGTCATTATTCATTATTCTGAATTCTTTGAAATACCTTCCATAAATATAACCCATCGCAACTAATAGTACTCAGCTGTATGTCATACTGGTGGTGGTCCATGCCCATGTTCGTTATTTTAATTTAAGGTGCCATTTATCATTCCTATGTACGTAGTTAACAGAATAACATGAGCTTGAGGGAGACAAATCAAATTGTGTTTATCTCTAAATTTATATCTCTGATCTTATTTAATAGTTAAATGGTAAAATTTAAATGTTTTTTTGCCTTGAATTTATAGCTCATTGACTTGGAGAGAGGAATATAAAAGGGAAAAAACATAGCACTGTAAAATTTAATTTGACGTCTTAGGCTTATGTTCATTCTACAAGCCTTCTTTGATGGCCTTAGGTTCTATTTCCTCTTTTTTTTTTCTTGTTTGTTTGGTTGTTTTTTTTTTGTGGGGGGGGGGGGAGGGAGGTGCAGGGGGAAGTTTATTAATTAATGTGTGAGAGATTCAGTTGTCTAATGGAATGGTTTGTATGTTCACACAGATCTTCGTAGGCTTGGCCTAAGTTCAGTCATGGGTGTGACTTGTGCCAAATTTAAATATGTACCAGGCTAAAACCTTCTAAAACCACTATCATTTCAGGCCTACTCAATCAATGATAGTTTGACATTCGGGTTAAACCCACTTCACCCCATTTGTTAGCACCCTTATTTATAGATCCACCTATATATACTAAAAACTGTTCTGGTTACAAGCCTCCACAGATATAAGCTCACCTGTACTTTGAGTGCCTCATCAGCCGGTATTTGCCGTTACGAGGAAGCTCTATGCTTCACATACTTGTTTTCTTACCTAGTGCCTTGTGTTTCTTGTTCCAAAGAACATAAAACATCTTTTTAGACTGTGGGATGCAGGTTTCATCAGCTTTTTAAAAAATTTTTTATTCTGCTTTTAAGCAAATATGAGCACCCTCTGCCCACCCCTCCTTTGTTTATCACTGTATAAGCCCGGGGCTTATTACCAGAGTTTTTTAGCATTTCCCTTGCAGAGGGACTTTGTTAAAAATGATTTTACAGAGGAGTGACTTGAGTGTAGTTAGTTACAGGTAAACTGAGGTAATCATAAATCTGACAGAAAAAAAGGAACAACTGCTTGAAGTTAGTGAAAGTACTTGGTTTCAGAAAAAAAAGACACAGAAAGAAAAACAATGAGTATAAATGGCCTTTGAAATCAGCCAATGATGAGTCAAAACCAAAATCCTTTTCACCCCTGAGCAGAACCAAATCTGTTTTTTTCTTTTTCTTTTTCTTTTTTTTTTCTTTTTTTTTTTCGATTAACACAAGTTCTTGTCATTTTTTTGGCTCAATATACCCTAAGAGATACTGCAAATATCTCTTTCGTTGATCATTTTTTAAAACTTATCACTGTAAGTGGTACCAATCAACTTTATCCCCTAAAAGGTATGACAAGCACCTCAGTCATTTGAATACAAAGCTCCCCACTCCTTGGTATAGGACATCACTACTAAATTTGTTTTATTTGGTAAACTGTAATGTGGCTAAAAGTAGTTTAAGGTTTGAAATCTAGGCTCGATTTCAGCCACTCTCTGGAGTCTGGTCCACACTCCTCCCCAACAGGAGACAGCTGGACGTGTGAGCAGCAAAGCATGTCCATGATGTTAATTTATGATTTAATTCATTTGGCGCTTCTGGTCACTGGAAATGTCATCTGATAGCGATCATACATAGGGTCACATACGGCTCGTAACATTTGTATATGTGCCATTTTCGCCATCCCTTCTTTTGATTTTGGCCCTCCAACATATTGTGTTTCTCGTTATTGTTGCAGAAGGGCACTATATGCTGTGTTCTATGGAAGAGTTTTAAGAAGAGCAGAGCCGTTTGACTGTGGTGTAGCAAATGTCATGTCAAATGTCACACATGTTGGTCTGCATGGTTTCTGCTGTTAAGTTGACACCCTTTAATTTACCATGTATATGTTGCACTACTTTGGTTTGCTTTGGCCAATTTAAAAATTTAATTTTGTCTGGCTTCACCAGAGCCTGGTGTTGCTTTCCTCCAAGAAGACTATACATCAATTTGACTAAGTGTTTTGTCTCTTGAGCTCGCTGTTTAGGTCCCGGGTTAGGTTTATCCCTCTCTCTGTTGACTTTGTTCATTATCTGACATTCTGGCACCACATGGTTCAACTATAGATTCTCACGCATTAGTCTGGTGACTATTTCTCTTGTTGTTTATGCTGCAATGGCTTAGATTAAGCGAGATTTCATCAGAGGACAGTATTTGGTTATATGTCCTGCTAACGCAATCACACTTTATATCACACAACTTTGCTACTGCAAGAAAGTTAATTTATACAGCCTGCTCGGCTCGGGCAGGCAGATTTCTTATCGGTCAAAATTAACAATGCCAAGTCCACGCATCCAGCCACGAGTGTGGGGGAGGCGCGCAGGCTCCCTTTCTGAACAGCTGCTGGTAATCAAGCCTATTTGTAATCCTGAGAAGCATGCCTCCTTTCCCCATCCCCCCTCCCCCTTCTCTCTCCATAGTGGAAGGTAAGTGAGCAAGTTATTCAGTGAGTAATTTTTTGGTCACAATACAATTTTTTTTTTCTTTTCAGTTATAAAGCTAACTTGAAAGTGTGATGGAGCCAGGCAAAGTGACAGAGTATACTTACTCCACATCAGCTGATACACAAGGAGAGTCCAGCAGCATTACAAAGGAACCTAAAGCACCAGAAGGAACTCTGCTGCGTCAAGTTCAGGATGCTAAAGAAAGTATCAGTGTCCTCAAGAATCAGGTCTCCTTTGCAAACCAGTGTTTGAGTCTTCTCCGGAACCAGATGAAACATGCTTCAGACACTTTGAACATTCTTCAGGATCAAGTTGACTTGGCGCAAAGAACTGTTAGCAGTTTGACTGAAGGCAGTGTAGCTGGACTAGCAATTCCACAGCCACACAGTACTGTGGCTTCATCAGCATCAAGCAGGCCCCAGTCTTCATGGGGTCCTGCACCAGCTGGATCATCAGATGAACAGAAGGTGATTGTCCACGATAGTGAAGGACCCAAGGTCTACACATTGAGCAAGTCAAGCATCTCATTAGGGAATCAAGTTGCAATTGCATCAGACTGTGCAACTACAAATGAACATGGTCAAGTGCCTTGTGTGGTGCATCAAGTCCCTGTGCATTGTCATTGTCCAGCTTGTCTTTCTCATGCAAATGTCCATCATGTTCCTCAGTCCCTTCATTCTCCCTGCCATGCTCCTGCAGGAACAGCCATTGTACAAGTAAGCCCAGAAATGCCACCACCTCCTCGTCAAGCCATCAGTGTGGTAGTGACTGAAGCGGCAAATGCCCAAACAAGTGTGCCGCACTCTGGTGCTTCCAGCAAAGGTGTACCAAGTCACGAACATAGCAAAGACAGCTCAAGCGATGAGAGAAGGTCTGTGAAAAAAGAGTCCTCATCAACTTCACCAATGGCGCATCAGCTGCTTCAGGTCATTGATGTCTTGCAAACAGTTGATGATGACGATGGCAGTACTCATAGGTCTCCTTCAGCTTCCCTTTCTTCAATCTCACATGGTGTCCGTGTTGATTATGCGACAATAGGTAATCACCGTAACAACCCCTATGGAAGTGCCTCCGTCTCACTGCACAAGATTTCACGACGGAATCGCAAGCAGACCATGAGTCCTGCAAAGGTAGTATCCTCGGAATCATTAACAACAGCAACTCAAGACAAGAACTCCCCAGGTGAGATCTGCTGTTATTCATGTCATAAATTATGGAAGCCAACTATTATTTGCAAGGATCATTTACTCACAATTCATGCAGAGAGCTATGTGGCATTAGCCTTTTTCACGCTTTGCGGACCTATGATGTTGGCCTGCCGTCCTAGTTTATTTGGTGGAATTATTGCTTCTATGTGACATTTTGAAATCAAAAACGCATTGTTTGAGAAATTGAAAATCCAAAATGGTTGATTTTTTCAATCCATATTTTAGCAAAACCCAAAATGATTTTCCCTCATTTTAAACGAGTATAACAAGGACGTTGGTTCACATTAAGTATAAACCCTGCTATCAAACAAGCAAACCTGGCAAGATGATGAACTTTGCATTTTCTTTTCCTAGTGAAAACTGTAATCAGGGAGCACTCGGAGTTGATGCGAGTGCCTGCTCCGGTGCTGGCCTCGTCTCTTGAACCTGAGTTCCTTGTTGTACCATCAAGCTCGTTCTCGTATGACAGCCCTCCTACATCAGCCTCTGATCGCCATGGAAAGGAGGAGGACGGAAAAGAGGAGGTGAAAGCTTCTTCTGGAATTCTATTGGCTGACAGGGCCGTGTCGTCATCATGTTCGCGGGAAGAGACAACGGGCTCTGTACCAGTCTCTTCTGTGGCCCGGCCAAATATGTCAGTTGAATCGCAAGAGAGTTCTCGAGGTAGCTCCTATAAGAGACGTTTATTTGACGACAAATCACAGCCTAGCGGCCATGTCGGTGATTCTCGTGCTCATATGTCGCTTTCATCTATACCCGAACAAAACCAACGGACAGACATTCCAGTGGACAATAACGGTTTCTCTTCGCCCCTTAGTCCAAAGAGAAAATTTATTGGGACAAGTCCCTTAAACTCTGATATCGGCATGCCCTTCACAGCGCACAGTTCCACCTGCGGTAAAACTGAACCAATTGTCACCACATTAAACAACAGTGCGGTTGAACCTGTCTCCTTGGCAACAGTCGTAAGTTTGTCAACTTCTACTCACGTGACTGGCTCCCAGGCTCCGCCCATGACCGTTATCTCTTTACCTAATAACGTCGAAAGTTCAGGAAATCCGCAAAAAATCACTTCCCCGACGAAAAAACCGATCATTCTCTCGCGACGGTCGTCTCGTGGTAGCGAACAGCAGAACATACCTCAAGGACTTGTTGTACTCGTTCCCACAATAGAGGATGCTAAGCGTCTGATAGCTTCCACAGGGGGAAGTTCCGACGGGCACACCCCTGTTTTGGTTCCCCAGCATATGTTGAACGAGATCCACTCGAAAAACGCAGTTGCTGAGGACGAACGGGAAACACAGAGGCTCATACTGGAGAAACGAAGTCGTGATGCGGTTTCCCCTCCTTTACCCCCACAGTCCAAGAGATCAGCTGTTGATTCAGTTGTTATTGATTGACCTTTTGTCTTGATTTGGTGGTGTTGATCCAGTTGTCGTCGTTTGGTTTTGTGAATAAAGATTTTATTGAGAAAATGATATTTATTAAAGTATGGTAAAACAGTTGCGTTGAAACGCTTGTGTGTATGATTTTCCCTTTTCATTCAAATTAACTGACTTACTTTTAGGGGGCGAATCGAGCCCGTTTCCTTGTTGTTCGACTGACCAGCAACCCCCAACACGTTCTCGGGCCTGTTCAAAACACCAAATGGCACCGCGGCTGGCCCAAGTGGTGCTCCGGTTAGCCTAAATATCATTGACTCGACAGTGGTTAGCTCTCGAGAATTGTAACGGTTAACCGTCACACACCAGTAGCCCTCACTGAGCCTAACCCGTAGTGCCATTTTACCATTCCGTGTTTTTAAACACGCCCCACGTTCTCTGTCTTTGCGGTTTGAAACCCAAAAGAAACCCTATTTACCGAAATGAATGGATCACCTTTTAAGGTACTCCACTACAAAATAATGGAGAAAATCATGTTCTTTATATAAGGTAGATCTCAAGTTAGGTGAAGTAATCGGTTTATCAAAGCAGGATCTCGCGGAATGCAAGTAGATGAAGGGGGTGGAATTCGGACTTCGCTTTTGATTTTCGAATTCTGGCTTAGTATGATGCTGGAAATCAAACAGGTCTAACAAAACAAGGTTGTTTGTGGTTTGAGTAAAGACTCGCAAAGAGGGAAAGAAATTTTGACTGATCGGCTGCATTAACACGTAAAAACCGTGCATCGGTTTTTAAAATACAGAATACACTAGTTATGCAGCGCCCTCTCGTAGGACAACATAGAATATCCCACGAGTCACTTGTATTTTCTAGGTTTACACACAAGCTTTTTGGTGAGTCTGTATACCAAGAAAATACAAGTGACAAGTGGGATGTTCCACGGTATCCCACGAGAGAGCGTTGTATTACTATTTTATACCACGCCATAGAAGATACAAATTACAATACAATCAATGCGACATACGCGCGGCGTATGGTGGGAAGGTTGGATGAAATTCCGTCGAATATACAACGGATTCCTGTATTGTGATTGGCTGTGTTTTCTATGGCATGGTATAAAACTGTACATAAAACACGGAGGATGCGAAGTTACACGTGCGTGTCTTGTTTAATAGTCGCCTGCAACTGAGCCAACTATAACTAGCTTCACCGGTGACATTGCTAATGAAACTTGCTTAAATCTCCTCCTTTATGTGGCAACGAAACAAGAGAGAACTCCCAAAGCACACCGCTATCATTCTATCATGCAATAAAACCAGATCCACATATGAGGAAATTGTATTTGCTTCACTCACTGTTAGGCAAAGAGAAACTTCACGAAAGCGTTGAAATCATTACAAATTTTTCGCGTATTTTTAAACAAGTTCTTGTAATCTCCTTTGCAAGTGACTGATCTTCAATGTGCTGAAGACTGAACTGATGAATGAACGACTAAGCGAAGCCATCACGCTAGCCACATAGCTGTAAGAGTGATGGACAGACATCCAGAAGCTATACACAAGATACAATGAAGTAACAACTACGCCTGAGATCGGTATAACCAACAAGAAGACACCTAACAGACCCAAGAACACTATCAACCCTGCTACACCTTGAACTGCCAGCACGTGGAACAGAACGATACCCATGGATCCCATAGTGAAAGATGCAAACAGAAAGACCGGGAGAAACCCAACAATTACAGTAACACTCAGCGCTAACGTGATGACGGGATGGTTTTGAGCAGTTTGCAGGATTTTCCTGGGCACGAACAGAACATAATCTTTGGTGTTTTCCACTGTCTCCTCCAAAAGGTGGATAAACACATCCAACCGTGAAAACGAAAAATCAAGGTCGCCCATGGTAAAGATTACCTGTTGAAGTAAAAGACGGAGCTTTAAGCACTTGAAAGAAAGAGCCTGCTCGCTCGCTAGCACTTGCCTAAGTTATTTTGTTAATAAGCAATCCCCTGCCATGAAGACGACTAGCTCCGCTAGTTGAGATACTGGCCGACCAATACTTCTTTTCTCTTCAATCGATTTGGTGCAGCATGTAAAGGGTATTCTAGTGGTCTGGGCCTTACCCGTGGATGTTTGGTCAACTTCAGAAACAAACTCCAAATGATTTCACCATACTGAAAGTGTTAACATCGCACTGATCAGTCAGTTTCGTGAGTTGTCTCATTTGTGATAGAAGAATGTCACGAACAAATGAGGTAACAATTGTTTCAATGCGCGCGCGAGCATACTGACGTTCGACCACACCCGGCAACCTAATCAATCCTCTGGGAATTTCTTTGACTCATGCTCAGGGCGAGTGTGGAGAGAATTTAGATTTTATTGCCTTGGGCACATTTCTATCATTGGACGGTAATTTTTTACTTTTCGATGAGCTTAAGTCCATCCTCGTGTTAGCCTCATGAGCGTCGTAGCCTGACTACGACAATGGTCCGGTGTAAGATTAAGCAGGGGACCGGAGGTGGGACTTCTTAAAATTTTCTCTGTTTTAAGCCACACCTTCTGACTGACCGAAAGTCATTTTTTAAACCTCTGTTACCAAGGTAACTGCGTTCCTTCCACTGAACAGGACAACTCGGATTAATATTAATCCGTGGATTATAATAATAATAGATTGCAATAGGGCTATTATAATCCATTATTATATGGCTGTCTCACAAGGACTGGGAACTAGTGAATTCACGAATTTGATTGGCTGAAATCGATATTGAGAGCGGCCTAGATTTTCCCAACGAGACCGGCATCTAGACCGGTTACATTTTGCGGTGAAAAAGTTGCAAACTAAAATGCAAAAATATTGACTATTTTCTTCTAACAATGTTTATTTATGGAAGTGCCAAAAAGCCTAATGAGAAAAAAGTAAAGAGCAAACTTTGGCAGAATTAAGTTCTCTTCACCGCCGTTCGTGAGCAAAATTTCAGTTAGTACAAACCAGTTACATTAAACGAATTAAATTGTTCTTGTTTGCCATATAATAAACATCTTATTAACCGAGCTTAGTCGGTCTGTATGGGAGAATCTTGACCTCGGTCGTGTGTACAGACCTCACTGCGTTCGGTCTGTACCCACGACCTCGGTCAAGATTCTCCCATACAGACCTCCTGCTCGATTAATAAGAGCTAAGTAATAAATTATTATAATCCAGCAATAGATTATTATAATCCAGTGATAGATTATTATAATTCAGTAATAGATTAAGGCACGACAAAAAATTGGAAGGATAGATTATTATTAATAATATTATCCGGGTTAACATTAATCTCTATTATAATCCAGATAAAATTTCCGTGAATGTTCGGATATATATAACAGATCCATATGACAGACACACTGCAGACATAACACGGGACTGACGGGACATAAAACTGATCATATCAGTCACATGACGATCACTTGCATGTGCTGGAGCTGGTAGGTACCACGATGTTGACCCTAGAAGTAAATGAAAAGGAACAAGCGCCTCTGGGCCAGCAAATCCGTGCCGTGGGCATGTGCTTTTACAAAAAAGGGGACCTTGAGAAAGGCGATAACTACCAGCTGCGTAGGAATTGCGGCAATCCCAAAGACATTAACTGTTTCGAGGTTCGGAGCCGTCAAATCACGATGGCAACTATGAACCTGAATTTCTCCCTTCTCTTGGCGCCTTTTGTGGATGAAAACATTATCTGGGAACTGACATGGTAAGCATATTGTATATGATGTAAAGTTCACGAAAAAACTATTTCAGCTGTTTCAAACAATTAATCATGGTGGGACATCATAGATCATAGCTTTGTATTTATTCCTAGCTTAGCGTTTGAAGATGCAAAGTAGAGTAGGGGAGATTCGGGTCGACCAGGAAGAGCTCCCAGAGTACGTGTGGTGTTTAACGTTCATGCCTAAGATCGTTAAAAAATGTCAATCTTCGGAAATTTTGGACAATGATTAATCATAGGTAGGAATAATATTAATGCTACATAGGATTAATAGGAATCCTATGAAGGACTAATATTAATCAGATTAATATTAATCAGATTAATATTAATCTAAGATTAATATTGATCCTTATTGATTAAGGCATAGCTCAAACCTCAGTAAAGGATTATAATAATCTATTACTGGATTATAATAATCATTAGGATTAATATTAATTCGATTAATATTAATCCGAGTTGTCCTGACTGAGAGCAAAAATTATAGTGTTTCAGATCAGTCACTTGTTTGCAACAAAATGCAGTCTGCTGCTTCACAAATTATTGGCGTACTACATATTATACCTATTACAGTTGAGTTTAATAAGTCCTGGAGTTTACAGCTTTCAATTTGTCCCTGAAATTCCCCGTAAGTTTGCAGTACATTCTTGCACAGTCTTTCGTATTCTTTCCATTTGTGTCCACCGCTTTTCCTGATATAAATCATAATCCAAAAAATGAACTACGACGGCGATAGAATTCCACTCTAACTCCTTCGCCAAGACACGGAAGTAAATCGTGACATTTTTGGCTGGCCTTCTTCAGAATTGTGGATGGCAACCACACAATGATGTCTGTCAGGACATGGGCCACGCGGAGAACCGTTGTAATGATGAGGTAGATGATAAACACAAAGGCGGTTACTTTGGTTCCAAATAACACGATCGGCACAAACATCCCTAAGAGACATAGCATTCCCAATGCAAGAACACCACCCTGAAAGAGAAGGAGAGAGAACAGGACGAATACAGAAGACCCGGCCACGAAGGCTAGGAATAAAAAGAAGGGGAGAAAACCAGTAATGATGAACGTCCCGAGGAAGACTGAAGCCACCGGGTGTCTTTGAATCATTTGCTTGAGTTTCCTGGCTTTACTCATAGCTTGGCAGTTGTTTAAGTCTTTCAACTGATCTCTCATGGCGTGAAGGTTTGGATTCAGCCACGGAAAAAGAAGATCGCTTTCAATCATTGTGAGAATAATCTAAAAGAGATAATGTTACAATGCAGTCATGTATTGTTTTACATACGCTCGAACTTGGTTTCTTTTCAAAGAAAACCTAAACATAGATTGGCGTAGTCTCATCCTTAGCCTAGCGCGAGCGCGCGCGATCAACCAGTCTGATGTCTCACAAATACTCACTTAGTTAGTCCTGTAACATCTGCCATGAGATGAGAACGCACAGTGATGGAAAAAAGTACGATTGACGTAAGATAAAGTTTGAACCTGCCTTTTCCTGAACTCATCAATACCTTGGTGCAGCCTGCAAACTGTGGAGCTCTTCCACTCAATTATATGTCTCAACAATGGGACTGTGTTACGTCATGCGCTATTCGATCTGATATCTGACCCGGACCGTCGCAAATTTTGCTGCAAGTAACCTCGGGGAGAAAAAACGTTTTGAATAACTCTGCATTTATTGAATGCTTGAGCCAGACAATACGTAATCCTTAACATTTCCTTTACTACCTCAACTAGAGGGAATTTGAGCTAGGACTTTGTCTATACCTAACTTTGTGTTTATGATTTCATACTTGAAAATTTATTTCACTTCTACTGCTCATAATTGCGGAAATCAACAGTCACTGTTCTTTGGCGATGATTTTCCCGCCCGTAGGGAATATGCAATTTACCATGCAAAATGCAAAAGTTCTCAACCTCGTCCCCAGGGCCTTCTCCACTTATCAACATGAAAATCGTCGAGGAGAAGGCCCTGGGGACGAGGTTGCGCCAGCGAAGCACTGAGCCCGCGATCTTAACCCAAACCTAAGGCGGTGTTATCACCCATAAGTCCATGCGAGCTTCCTTGTACCTTTCTCTCTAAGCCAACATCAAAATGGTGGGTTTTCGAGAATGCATATGCTGTAGAAATCCCTTTCCATCGCATCTTTGTATGTCTTTATATAGCCATTTCTTTTCTCGTAGAAACTACCGAACATCCTTCTTTTTCCTGGTTTCTCTATCTCGCTAAAAATTCTTCTATAGCTGAAAAAGAAATCGAACGAAAATAACACTCGTGAATTTCTTGTCTTACTCGCTGATTGTAGAAATCAGCTGCTGTATTTTAAGATATCGCTAAAGTTGCTCTGGATAATATTACGAATAATTGCAATAAAAGCATCTGTGTTATTTCTCATGTGGTGCAAACATCGCATATTGATAAACATTGGGTAGTTGAGCTTATGTAGACCAGGAAAGAGCTATAAAGTTTCGGCCAGTGTAAACTTTGCTCTTCACCTTTGTCATTCAAACCCAATCTTCTTCAGTTTTAAAACATAGCCACTTTAAGACAATCTTATATGTGGGCAACGGTACTCTTGTAAGAACGAGGAATATTTGTGTAGAGGTTATGTACACAACATTCAAACTTTACTGATGAAGAAAAGAGTTGGCTAGGTCATAGGGTTTTATTCATGGTATCAATTTGATTAATGGCATTGTAGGTGAAGGTAAAAGCTCACGAGCTTCGTGGGAAGAAGAAGGAAGAACTTCTGAAGCAGCTGGATGAACTCAAGAATGAGTTGTCTCAGTTGGAAGTTGCTAAGGTGACTGGTGGTGCTGCTTCTAAACTCTCTAAAATGTAAGTAGAAATTAACATGTTACTCTAAACCTCAAAACTCTCTTGTGATGTAAACTGCTACTGTTTGATTGCAGTCCTCAATTTCCCAGGTACGCTGGGACTGTGGAAGGGGGAATGGGAACTTTAGAGCTCTCAAGTCTCACGCATTGAGCGTGAGACTCGCACAAACAAATTCAATCTTATGCTCTCACGCTGAAACTATTATTTCTCACGTATTTAAGATTCCTTGCTGCCTTAGTGAAGTTCCTTCATAATAAACTATCTTTTATGACATAATTTCATCCTTGTTCGGTCAGTGATCAGACTGACAGCATGTAGAACAAGCATTATAACATGTTATTTTTACTTCTAGACACATGTAAGTCAGAATGTTAAGAAAGAGTTGATATTGGTCCAATAAAAAGAAAATTCTGAGATGTAAACAGTTGCTTTTAAAGCATCACATTTCTGCTCAGAATGAAGGAAGACACGTCTTAACTACTTCCATTTTTCAAAATTTACTAGGGTAGCATGTCCCCAGATCCCCCTAGCAGATCTCACTCTTTGCCAACAAATCAACTTGAGAGCTCTCGAACTTGGTTGTGGTGCACATACTGTCTTTAGGATCTTTTATACAATGAAAGACAGAAACTCACTCTTGAACCATGTGTTTCAGATCAGGCAGCTTATTGAAATCCTACAGAGGCCCGTGGGAGTGGGGGGCTGTACAAGATGATTACAAATACATCACCTACAGTGAAATTATAAATGCACAGGCTACAACAACAAAAAAATGATAACTGGTGTGGAAGTGCGTGGGTAGGAAAGCGAATGCCGGTAATTTGAAAACGTGAATAGTATAACTATTCAAAGACAGTTTTGTCCATAAAGAATTACTCAAGGGCGCTCACACGAATTGTTTTTGCGCATCCTTACTGCACACACAAATTCACACGCCACATTATGCATAAGCGTGCAACGATAAGCAATGATAGGGCAGATGGCTATTGCTACTACTTTACCTGGATTTAACAACCTTGGACGTTCAGTGACCCCTATTTTTCTTTTGATGGATCATTTTCTCTACCAAGTTTCTACATTTAGTGAAAAAATTAAGAAAATCTATCAATTAGAAGTTTGAATTTTTTGCAAAATGCACCATTGAATTCTGTTCTGGTTAGCTCTTTGTTTATCTGTGTGGTGGTTTCAAATGCCTTTTGAAGGGTTCAGTTTTGTTAAAACATTGGCAACATTTGGAATTATTTACGCAACAGACCCACTTCTACTAAATATGACTAAGATTGTTTGCCTCCGTTCCCTCACCTTCAATATATTTTTAACTATAAACCCCTGCAGACCATGCTGAATTACATGCGCAATTTTCAAAATCAGGGAAGTTTTCCACACACTTTATCTCTGAAACAAAGTCGGTGACCACCGATTTTTTTTGCATTTCTGATATAAGTAACTCATTACCTGACTGCAGTAAAAATTTTAAAAAAATGGAAAATTTTCGCACGAATGTCCTTAAGATATCTTGACATAGTAATTTGGCATGCTTGTTTCCTTTCATGTCACTTACCTGTTTAATTTCATTCAAAGGCCAGGTCACCGAGCAGACAACTGTAAAATGGTCTATTGACACTACAGTTGGCAGACACCCATATCCCACAGTGACTTTTACTTGTAGTTTCATTTTCATCATTTTCCGTTTTGTGTTTTACAGCCACTTTCAGTGTTACGTGCATGGGTGACATCTTTCGACATGCTATGTAAGTGGCTGAAAGACCATTTAACTGTGAAACTGGCAGGTTTCATAGCATGTTGAGAGATGGCATGTTGAAAGATAGTTGCTATGCACTTAACACTGAAAGCAGATGTAAACATGTCCCACAGAAAGTACTGCATTGGGCTAATTTATCAATCCTAACAAGTGATTTTTCTTCTTTTGCAGCAAACTTGTGCGAAAGTCCATTGCCCGAGTTTTGACTGTTATTAGCCAGACCCAGCGTGAGAACCTGCGCAAGTTCTACAAGACAAAGAAATTTAAACCCCTTGACCTTAGGCCAAAGAAGACCCGAGCCATGAGACGTGCCCTCACCAAGCATGAGGCTTCCCTTAAGACCAAGAAGCAGCAGAAGAAGCTCACACACTTCTCATTGAGGAAATATGCTGTAAAAGAGTAACTCAAAAATGTCTGTCAATAAATACCTTGTGTAGATAAACGTTTCTCTGCGAATTTATTTCTCAGTGGTACCGAGTCATTTTCCTTCCTTCCTTTTGGGGCTGTGGCTAGCAACAGTCAGGCACTTGCTGTGGTAACTATTTTGAATTTATTTGTTTATTTCACATTTTTTTAGAGGCATCATGTAAACACAAAAAAAGCATGCTTTCTCTGTATTGCCCTGGTAAGAATTTGGTCTGGCTACCACCCTGTCTCCATTACACCACATACAATCAACTCTTCAAGGTAGATGTTGCCAGGTTGCCAGGAAATACACCAAATGTGAAGTGTCTTTCTAAGGAAGGTTTCTACATTGGAGGGAGTTGATGTAACCTGCAGGGCTGTCAGTCATCTGCTGCCCTTAGCTGAGGGCTGGAGATAACTAACATTTCAAGCTACCAATTACAGGGCAGTGGATATTGTTAGCAGACAATCCGCTCACCGAGTTGTACACTTGCCCTCATCGGCTCACTTCGCTCGCCAACGCTTGCCAACTTTCTTACCAGCTCACTTTGCTTGCTGATGGCTTTGCTTATTGCTGTCAATGATGAGAGCATGCTTGCAGGCCATTTGTATCTTATTTCTCATGCATAAGTTTTAAACTGGTTAAAACTTGTCAAAAAGTTCCCGACTGTGGACGGTGGCTGATTAAGCAATCAAGCAGTTACAAGCAGAGGTTACCTCCCATGTCTCACCGAGCAGAAACAGAAGAGAATCTCTGTCTCGCAGGGTACAGAGAAGTCAGTAGAGAGATTCTGCATTCTACATATTTATCTTGAAACACTCACTCGTAAATTTGGGAAATAAAGGCCCTTTCTTGCACTTGAAAACTATGCTGCCTCAAATTTGCCTAGAAATATCCAGAGACTGAGGTGATCATGGTAATGTCTATGTTTTGCAAAGTGTTCAACACTGCTGCAGCTTACTTTTCTAGTATTTTCCTTAAATGAGATGCAAGTCTGTCGCAGGATTACCCGCCAGCAATGAGATAGAGTCATTATGCTGCTAAAATACTTTAATGAAGACCTCAGCCAGAGTTTGACCACAGACCAACCAATCCCAGGTCCAGTTCGACCATTAGGCCAATGTGCCTCCCATTCGATAGTGAACATTGCAATGGACAAAATAATATTGTGTTGCATACTTGAACAATGTCTATTTGGAATAAATAGGTAGTACATCTAGACTATAACACCTTTGAGTGTTATGGTTAAAATGAAAGGAAGAACAATCTCAGATTCCATGTTGTTTATTCCTGCATTTCCTGCATTTATTTCTTCCACTTTTATTGCTTCCATTAGACATACATTTATTCCTATGTTTCCTGCAGTTGTTTGTTCTAGTTTTATTGTTTCCATTAGACATCTTGATCAAAATTTTCAAATTTACACTTAATTTTAAATGCCAGGTGTTGGTTAAGTTGCAAATTGACAAAAATTGGCCACTTATGGAAGTCAGAGCCACCTGTCTTCTCAAGTAGCTATTTTCTTGGAAGATGGTTGAAATTCAGGCTAATGACTCCTGAAAATAACTAGTTATTTTTTTTTTATTTAGCTTACAAAATTTTGTGTAACCCTTGAAGACTGCACCTAACAGAAGATTTAAAGTTTGCAGTCTGACCCATACCTAGAAATGTATATGTTTCAGAAAACTATAACAGATTCTATACTTTTTCTATTTTCAAGACATTGGTAGAAAAACTATCTTTTTGGGTTACAATACTAATAGCCTGCAAATGCAGACATCTTTGTGGCTGTCACTTGTCTCCGCCATAAATAACGGTGGAGACAAGCCACAGCCGGAAATAAGCCTGCATTCGCAGGCTTCAATACTTAAGACAATTGTGTTGTTCATAGGTGTAAACATTATCTCATGTTTGATGACAATGACTCAGGAAAGTAAACAGTGTCTGATAAATGATCATTTTCATGGTGGAATCCATGGGCAAATAACTTATTGCTTACGTTTCCTTGGAATGCTTTCAAAGATGATTTGCATTCAGCAGTTAAACTTGTGTTGCTGTGTTTGTTTTACAAATCCTCTACTGATCTTTCAGCGCTTCTTGCGTTAGGGTGTGAACAAGGAACCCAAAAAGTCAGCACTGTTCTTGTTACCCAGTCTAACACTGCTTAGCACAATTAAAAAATGTGACATTCTTTCTAAGAAGTAGCATGCTTCTCCAACTCCAGGTCCTCTTTGCATAAATGCTATCCACCATGAAGAGTTGATATAAACACGATGCTGTCATTTTCTTGTAGCTCATAATCCAATTCACCCTGTAAGACAAACACAATAGCTGATTGCAGTTGAGTCTGTGGTCAAATATTCTTTTGTTTTGAAAGGCATGCAAACGAGGCGAAAGGGTCAATACAATGGACCCTTTCACCTCATTTGTGTGTCAAGCTGCTGATAACTGCTATAACAGCTATTCAAATTAAGGACGGTGCCTACTTTTGTTAGTGCACACATGTTCTGTACATCACGCAAGGCATGGTCTAACCGCCACGTGCGCTAGGATTGACATTGACCCTGGGCAGGTCTCGAACCTGGAATGTTCAAACGAGGATTGCTCGATCTGAAGACAAGCGCACTAACCATGAGACCCCTGCACCTCTCAACACAATTCAAGACAATCACAGTGAGAATCAAGTACATCAAACTTAGAACTAAAAGGTTATTAAATCATGTCCATACCATCAGCTCCCAGTCAGCTTCATTTATTAACACCAATATTCCAGGCCGTCTAATAGGAAGTAAAACTCATTATCACAACAATGCATGGCAAATGGTAGCTGAAAATAATCAACTCAGATTCAAGGCCCAAAATATTGACCACCATGATTATTAATTTAATTTTCTTCAGCTTTAAATTAAGACAATCAAATTTTTCTGCCTTCTTATGCAAGTTGCTGGCAGTCTGGTTATTTCAGGTTGCCAGTACCCTTATTTAATTTAGATAGGACCCTGCACACGCTATGATTGGTCAAAAAGCCATGTTTTATTGGTATAAAACAGAAAAAGTGTGTTTTATTGTTTTTGGCCACATTAACTCTAGTCAACATTTGTGTTAGAGAGAGTGAAAAACATTTTCTTTGAAGAAATTTGTGATCAGACATTTGCTGATGTTTGCATGTAGCACTTTTGTGGTATTTAATTGTGTCAGTTTGTCGATCTGTGTGCTTTGCTGTTTCCACTCAAAGCATGTAAAATCGATATCATAAAGCAAATGGGGAAGCCTAAGCCGTGTATTACACTGTGATAAAACACTACAGACATTTGAGAACACTCAAGAAATGTGGAAAATACTCACCTGCAGCTTGTGTTTTCTACATTTCCCCTGTGTTCTCAAATGCCTGTCATGTTTTATCACAGTGTAATACACAGGTTAGGTTTCTTTGTTTTTCAGTTTGTAAGAAGGGTAAAATAAAAGGATGTTGTTGCCACATTGTGTGCATGCATAATGAACCACCCTAACGTCTGCAAAGTCCCAAGATGTATGAAAGAAATGAGAAGTGGTAGGCTGATAATGGCCTGTGTGTTATAAGGACATTAGAAGTTCCACTGTATACTTACCACCTGACTCAAATCTTATGATCATCTGTTTCCTAGTGATGGCTCTTGGTAACTTTCATAATAATTATTTCAAGACAACCAATCTTACAAAGAACAAAAATATATGTTTCTTACACTGATTCCCCTTGAATAAACAGTTCTGGTCTTTGTTTTAATAAATTATCTTTGATCCATGTTAGTAATCTTCTAATAGTCCCTGGAGGAGAAAAACAATTCCAATTTAAAATATTCATCACAATAAACATCAAACAAATAAGATCTGTATCGAACTAGCAATTTAGCTTAAAAAACATATGTTTTGTAACTACATTATTTTCATTTCTCTAGGAATAAAATAAACTCTAGCTTGAAGGATTAATTATAAAAATTAAATTTTGTTTGATAAATGTAATATATTTTCTCCTTTATACAACAACAAAAATAGCCAGGGTGATGAAAAAAAAAAACAAAACACGATCATCATCTGGAGCATATGTGATGATATGATGCCAAATTCTTAGAACTAGTATAACGGGAAATTAAAGAAACTATGTAAGGAGAAGTAACTCACATGAATCTTGATCCTTGGGTAAAACAACGTCGTGTTCCTTCACTTTATTGAATAGAAGTTCGGCCCCGCCGCTGAAGAATTAAACAATATACGGTTAACACTATCTCAATGATCAAAACGTTTTTCGTGAATTTCACCCACAGCAAAAAGAAACACAAAGAAAGTACCTAAACTGAACTGAGATTTTCAGTCCGTCCGCCATCTTACAAGCTCACGCGCACATCTCCCTGTACTCAGTCGCTGAGCTCAATGTCAATTTCGCGTGGGTGTCTGCGTGGGATCACGCGCATACCACGCGTGGGGTTTGTTAAAAAGCTGAAATCAACGTCTACGGTCGCGGTATACCCAAGACTTGACATCAAAGAGCCACACTGTACTTATTAAATAGTTATTGTTCAGTGGTTCAAAACGCCTATCGCTAGACAAGGATAGGCCAGCGCGCGTGGAAGGGGGATTCCCTTGCAAGATCGTGTCACTGTGCGTGAGCTAAAGAACACCCGTGTTAAAAAGAACGCGCTTGTCTTAAACTAAATATGTCTAACAACGTAGATAGGAAAGCCATTTTGGAAAAATATTAAACAAATTTACTTGATAAATATGATCTCACTAATTAGTTTTCCTCTCGCACGTAATTGTGACGTCAAATTCGATTGATGATCTTATTGCAACTTACACCAAGAGAAGTCTTACCCAACGAAAAATGACAATTTGGCTTTTGAAAACTAAAGTTACTCTTGGAAGTGCGCTTCGAAATGCATTTCAGGACAAAGGGTGTCAATTTTAAAGGTAATTTTAATGGTTAAAATTTAAAATGCTTAGCTGAATACACGTCCAGTGGTCTAAATCTTAGTTTTAAATTTGAAGCCAACTATTAGAATGTAGAAAGTGCAATAACTGATGTTTTTCATTTTTTATATTGTTTACTGTGTAAATCATCTTTACTGTCAGGGATCAGCTTTTCTGATCAAAATGGACGTTGCCCTTCCCAGGTTGCGCCGGAATCTGCTCATCATAGGAAAACAGTAAGTGGAACTTTTAATATTATTTCAATTTTAATTCTTCTTGCTGGCCAAATAAAACACAATCAGTGTTCGGGAGTATGGGGTGAATGGCCGATTAAACTCAAGTCTCAACGTAGCTGTGACCAGAGATCTATCGCACTTTAGGGAAGGTTTCAAGCCTTTCAAGCATATGATGCAGCATCCCATTGCACTTGCCTCCTTTTATATTTTCTTAAAACAGTGCGCTATATTTTGTGATCTAGTTAGCTGTATCATCTCTAAAGATTACATTTAGAAGATAGATTGGCAATCAGAAAATTTCCCGCCGGGCCCTAAAAGAGAAATATCCGAGGAGTTAGCTGCGGATTTAATCAAAGTTCGCGTGCATTCTCATAACCCTCCGCTTGAATGATTTGTTCAACAGGATTCGGAAACTTCCCTCAAGGATTCGACGAGCAGTTAGACGAGGTCTGGAACGGGTTCTCGTCCACCTTAGACTCTCACGTGACCCTGACCGGAAACTGAAGCGATTCCAAAGTAGCATAGACAAGATTTTCAGTGCAAACCGACGCGGAAGCAGCAGGGGAGCAGATGAATCGTCTGGTTTTATTAGCGATGAAGAAGAATTGGATGACGTACCCCCGGATTACAGTAACACGGAACTACAAATCAAACTTGTTCCAGTAAATCCTGGAGGTCTGTCGGCCGAAACTGATGGACCGATCGAAATTGAAATGATTGTTTTTAAAGACCCCCCTTTATCAAAAAATAAATAAACTTCGGTAGCATATACGGTTGGGGATCAACTGTTACAGAAACGTCAAATAAGATGGCAGCTGCCAGTAAAATTATGGCTTCTTATCAGCAGTCAAGAGGGACTCGATGAGTGCAAAACATGCAGAACGTATGAAATGCCTAAAATAAGGTCTCTAGCTTGGTCGACAGGTCATTGGCGATTAATTCCGTACATAAACTACCATAAACTCCTTGTGATTATCACAAGCAAAACTAGAACGAAAGTAATAACTCGTAATTTAAAGAGGATGTAATTTCATCACTGATAGCATTTTCCACTCGCTAGATGAGTCTTAACCTGTTATTCAATATATCTCGACTAAGATGCAAGTCTTGATATTCCAAATACTGTCAAATGCACGTCGAGGCTGGCATAGCGAAGTAGGAATAAAGGCTGTTTTCTCTCCAGTTCTGATATTTTGTATTCGTTTGTCTCCCGAAATCTCTATTGGGACTCGTCTGGATAGTATAGATTGCTGAAAACCTGCCTGCTAAGTGCTTTCTTTATTCTCTACCTGGACTTTACAGGTTAAGGATGATGTTAGATATTCCATGTATTCATTCCTACAACATAAGGAAGGTAATACAAAACTATTAAAGCTTCGCGAGCGTCACCGGCGCGTGGGAAATGGTAAAAAGTGGCAAATTGCAAGGTTGGAACACTTATAATAACTTTTTAAATATATTTATTCAAATACTAGAATTCGCCCTCTATATAAATAGCTATGAGATATTCTCTTTTTCTGATCCTATGCATATTCATGCAACCAACACTGAGGATGCCAGACCTAGTTTTCACTTCACAAAGAAAGAAAGAAAGAGAACTCAGACACACGTGAAGTTCCGTTGAATTTAAATGTTGGAACACTGCGAGGTTATTCTGTACCTCGTTTTATCAAGTTCTTTTTTTTTCGAATATCCCCTTTGCACAGTAAAAACAATCTTACAGTTCGTCTCTTTTCCTAGATAGACATTCTCTTTTCGTCTCTATCGCCCTGGCACTAGTAATATCAAGATAATTCGTAACAAGTTTCTTAAACTTCAGTCTAAACTCCACAGCAGTGCGCAGTCTTGCAGGAATGTCCTTTGTCAAGATGTCTTCATCTTGTGGCATTCCTGTAGTTCTACCAGACATCTCATCGCGCAGATGTAACGACAACAAATTTAACGCGACTACTTCGTCTTTGCAAGAGTACAACGAGTTGCTTTCCACATGAAGCGAAGGGCTATTGAATATTTTCTTTAGCTCGGACAATTTGCTTGGATTGCTTCCTTCTCGCACCAGGTCGTCTACCTGTTTGTCCGAAAGCGCTTGAACTCTGAAATTTGGAAGACCAGCTGCTTTGAAAGTAAACTTCTCGCTGTATTTTACCCTCTTCTTGAGTTTCAACATTTCCACAAATCTTCTTCGCATTCGACTGTTTTGTTCTGGTAAAGGACTAAAGAATTTGCTTCCTTCGGGAACGAACACGCCATATTCCAAAAGTGTTTGAATGCTGTCACCCATCGGGTTAACATCAATGAAGATAGCATCACCTTCTTGCACCGTGGCGTTGACATGTCTGTATCGTAACGCACCACCCTTCGTCCACCATGTTCCCCCAGCATTGGGCCGATATGTGAACATGTTTAAGCCCTGTAAAGCCAACACGATCGTATCTTATTTAAACGCGAGGGTTTTGAAGACTAACGTTAAACGTTTCGAGAATCTTATAACGAACACAAAGTGTGCATTGGTAATGGGGGTTAATTCTGCTAAGTTTAGCTACAGAAAAATTTGATGTCTTATGGTCAATTAGCCTGTGTACCAATACATGCAGGAGTGTCTTTGTGCAAGCTTATCGTTAAATACAAGCCATGGACCACAAGCCTCGTCCATAACGGTTTAGCAAGTACCTCATGCTACATTCTCTCAGACAACTTTACTAGACAAATTTAGTGGTGTCAGGGCATGTAGACTTCAAAACAGTCATAACTTTTTTTGACCTTGTACAGTCTTCAAACAAAAGGTCCAGAGCAAGCGCTGAAATGGTTTGCAACAAAATCATAAGCGTTGATTGCTTGGCTTCACAGTTGCACATCAGGGTAAGAGGTAATTCTTATCAAGTAAGTTAAATGTACCTATAAAAGCTACAAGGTGCCAAAAGAGGGCACAACTTACAGGCACCAAAGTCCTGACTGGGCGTCCTGTGTTACTTGTCACATTAAAACTGTTTGACTGGACTGCACAAACTGCTTTTACCTGAAACATCACAGAAAGTTATCTAGAGATTAATATGTCTTTGGCTATATGTATGCAGAGTTAAGTTTTTCTTTACATTCACTTACATTCATTTACTACATAAGACTACTCTTCTACTGAAAATACGACACCTTGCTGACAAAGACTAAAAGTAAACCACCTATTATTGCTGACCCTAAGCTTACCATTATTCAGATATGAATTAATTTTTTGGCAATTTCTCGGCTATCAGTTTAAATTTCAGCCCCTTTCTCAGTTATTAGTAAATTTTGCACATCTCAGGTCTTAGCTATCAGCAAAAAAAGTGGTCATGCTGTCATTTCTGAATTCTCAGCAGGCAGTTCAAATCTTCATTGCAATCCTAAGCTATCTCACCCCATTTAGACCCTCTATGACAAGTTAAAGTATAATTTTAAGCCCTCTTTGAAACTTAACCCCTCTTCCTGATGTTATCAACCACAAAAACAAAGTAAATCTCAACAAGTGCAAGTTTGAGTTCCTCACTCTTGGCAAGGGATGTTTTTACTACGTGTACAAGAAACACTAGCCAATCTTAGCGCTAGGGAGGTGTCCTTACTGCTAGAACTTAATTGTGATGAATTAATTGCAATAAAGCTCTTATTGAAATCGTACCAAAGTGTCAGGATCAAGATCTTTTCCAGCAAACATGCCAAAGCTATTCAGCTTTGGTGTGAGATTAGCTGCGAGCATGGAAACCATGTCTTTCCACTTAACAGCTTTTTTAACCAATTTGTCATCTTGAAGCTCCTTCAGCTCTCCTTCACTCCACATCCACAGTGTATCACATTCATGTTTTGAAAGAATCTTGAAGTAAGGAAGCCACTGTTCATCTCTAGTGTGAATGGAATAGAGAACAAATACAGCCACCTGCATCAAGTGCATCACACGTCGCTCCATGTAATCTGGACGGTTAAGAATTTGATGTTCCGCAAGCAATAACTGCTCAAGGGTTGGCCCTATCATTGACCTGAAATTAGAAAACAGTTTGTGAATGTACTACTAATTTGAAATCAGTTAAATAATTTGCAGGGTATATATTTGTGGTCAACCGATAAACTTTTGTTCCAGCAAAGCTGGCATTTTGTAGCATATTTTTTTCTCTTTCTTTTTCTGACTGGACACACATTGGTGGATGGTGCTACCTGGTCATCCGTTGTACCTGTGCCTGTGGTACTTGTTAAGCAACCATGTCAAAGATATGCCGTCACACGTGATCAGTGACTATCAGTACAAGAAAGTTCTAGTTATGGCAAGTTTGCAGCTTCACCACAAACTAACGTCTATATATAGGGCTTGTTGTGATCCACTTTTGGGTGAATCGGAAAAAGGAGAAAAGTAATTTTGTATAAAAGTAGCAATCTATGATCTCAAGGAATTGTGTTAAAGTACCTTTCAACAGTGGCAGAGTTAACATGTAGGGATTGAGGAACCATCAATACTGATTCTTTGTCTACAATCTCTCGATCAGCCACAGCGGTCAACTTTTGGTCTTTGTTTTTCATGAATCTGCAACGGCATCTTCCACCATGATCTTGAAACCATTTTTGGAAGTCATCCAAGTCGCCATCTGTCGTTACGTGCTCGCTTTTGAGAAAGTAAAAGAAATCAAGAGACAAAACAAGGATGGTTGCTGCAATCCGTTTAGTTGTCATTGTTCGAGTTCCGTTGACGGGAAGTCTTTGGATAGTTTTGAGAAAGATTTTTGAAATCTACCAGAAGTAGAATGCAATGTAGCTTGAGCGAATGAAAATCTCTCTCAAGTGAAAAGGTTTAAAATCAAAAGGAAAATGTCTCATTAAAAATTTAGCAGTCGCAAGCAGGCAAGTGGCTAATACTTGCAAGGCGTTTTTGTTTTCGCTTGTAAGGGGGAGACTTGGCCCGAGTATGTTTGGTTGCTAAGCAAACTAAGATGGCGGAGAGGTCGTGCTACTTGTAAACAGGGCAATTTATGTCGAGTTTGTGTCATTATCGGCGATAACGTTGGCGTTTTATTCAATGAATTATCAGAATTTAAGCTTAATAAGTTGAAAAATCTCATCTAGTTTTTTTTTTCCGTCAACTTTTCTCCACAAATGGCTTTCATTGTTGTCTCAAAAATAGTTGACTTGTTGAATTGCGTGATAGTGTAACTTTCCAACAAAAGTCATTTTCAAGAATTATGGAAAAGGTAAGTGAGTTTTTGTAAACCTAACCTAATTTGCAGTATAAGGCTGGCTAGTATTTCATGCATAGTTTTACAAGTACTTTCTGAACTAATTAAGGGTTTTAGTGTAGATGATCATTCATGTCTTACATCTTCTTTCTCTGCAGTCCAAATATATGATCTCTCATAGGTTCATTTGCATACAGATCTCCGTAGAACTTTGTCTAACCATCATACTTTCAATTAAATTCAGTTTGCTACTGAACTTAGATGGTCTTTACTATACTAAAACTTGATGTGGTAGTTACATGCAATCATTTGTTTTTGTATAATTATTTTGCAGTTTAAAGTGCTTTGCACCAAGGGTGACAGAGCGTTTAAAAATGACCAGTTCCTTCAAGCTATCAGTTTCTACTCAGATGCCTTGTCCTTTTCGCCCAACGATGAAGATGTTCTTGGCTGCAGATCAGCAGTGTATGCCAAGTTAGGCATGTTCAATGAATCCAAGAAAGATGCAGAAAGTCTCATAACTATTATTCCTCAAAAGCCAAAGGTAAAAGTGGTATATGCAATAGACAGAGGGTCCACAATAGGGTTCTCAAATCCCACTTTCCTGCCCATTTTTCAATGTTAATCCTGCCATCCCGCCCTTTTTTCCTGGAAATCCTGATCCCGCCTACTTTTCAAAGACGTTTCTGCATTAATTATTAATGTTTTAAATTAGTAATTAATTTAATTATTGACAAAGAAACTTTTTAAAAATAGATATCGCATAAAAGATCACAAAGAGATTCAATAGGTAGCAGATAAGTAAGCACAAATGATTATAACGTTTCTTTCTGTAAACTGTTTACTGTTTTGTTTTCTCTTGTCTACATATCAGTGACAGAAAATGATTTTTCATTACCATATTCAAGGGATGGCCCGTAAACACACCTGACAGTTTCTTTCAAAGCTTTCAGTGTCTTCACTTTCCTTGAAATCTGGGATCAGAACTTTTCTTTCCGAATGAAGGCATTCCCGCTCTCTCATACTTTTCGTAATATATGGCGATGCAATTTATAATGTCTCATACTTTGTTCGGTAAATCACTATCACTGCCACCCAATGTGCCATCCTGGTCAAGACGAGCCCTCTAGAAAAGGTTGAAAGACTAGAAAAACTAGAAAGGACCGGAGGCGGGAGGGGAGGTCAAGATTACATTCGCAAGCGTTGAAGATGTGGGAAATGGATAGATGGCATTCATGTCAGAGGATTGCAATAGGACTCAAAGACTTCATACAGTCCCATGATACTAACTTAGTCAAGTGATAATGGATGCATTTGACCAAACCTGACAGGGTACAGAGTCGTTGATACTCATTACTTGAAACCTAACACAGCTGTACGCACTAAAGGTTCATTTCTGCCCAACTTGCGGCTTTTGCGCTGGTCAATTTATGAGGTCACGTAAGAATTGAAATCCCGAATCCCGCTCTGTTCCCCTTGTGAACCCCACATCCCAACCCCATAAAAACATGAAATCCCGCTCCTGCTCGTAATTGTAATTCCTGCTTCCCGCCCCCTGTTTTAAGCTCAAATCCCAAATATCACAGCGAAAAAAAGCCAAATCTCGCATCCCGCCAAACCTATTGGGGACCCTCATAGACAGGGCTGTCAATAGGGGCTGTAACCCATAACACCTGTTGAGTATGTTTGATGGGCCCTTGATGTTTCCGGTGAACCTGCCTGGAGTTGATACAATTCACCCAAAAAGTTACATGTTTGTTGCAGGTGTGAAGATCAAGGGAACAGGTGAATCAAAAGTTAATGACTACACTGAATAGATGATCTTGTTAACATTCTTTGGGGAAATTCAGCTTTTTTGCTATTTTTAACAGATGAAATTGTTACTTTTCACTCAGTCAATGTTAGCTCATAGATTGTGGCTTTTGCCTTCTGGTTTTGGATTATAAGACATAGTTTATAAGTGCTGTTTTTTAGAGGTTGGTTGTGTTTTTACCAGAAGTAGGTCCAGTTTAGAAATAATCATGATAAAATAACTAGACTCGTATACTTTTGGTATGCAGGGGCACTTTTTGAGAGCTGTCTCACTTGAAAACCTTGGAAACTACAAGGAATGTTTAAAGTCGTACCTCAAGGCTTATGAACTGGACACAGCACACCCCACTGAGCTGCTGTTACATATTATTGGAGCTGTTGGATGCATATGTCAAATGTCAGAGACAGAGGAGCTAACTCTCTCAGACCAAGGTAAGATCTGTGATCCCTGGGCAGGTCAATTAAAATGAAAGAAAAATAATTATTGTCAAATTGGAAAAATACAAGACAACATTTTTCATGTAGTATCAGACAAAACTAAATGTCGGGGCCCCAAATGCAATGTGTGATTGGCTGAGAACTGCCATTGAAACCCCAATGCCATGATTTATCAATCACTTCTTTATTGCATTTACCTTCATTGCATGTGGTGGGAAAAACTACAACAGCAAGGTTGAAAACTAGGGTTAAAATACGGTAGGAATTGGAGGAAATAAAATAAGAAGACAATGAAAATCACAGTTACCCATGCTGTTCGACTCCAAGAGATGCAAAATACAAAGGAAAAGACGATAAAGGAAGACTATTAATTCCATCACATGATCCATTGTGTGCTTATAACTCCAAACTTAGTGAAACTTAGAACCACCATGTGGTGGTTCTAATCGGTCTTTATTCATTACATGTAACTAAGAAACAGAAATAAATGTGACTCACGTAACACTAAACACTGTGTGATGATATAATTTTGTACATTAGATAGTAATGGAAATTTTGAAATTGGTTATGGATAATCTTTTCTTGTTATTACTGTCATTCTTTGCAGTTCAACTTACCTTTTCCTTTGATATAACAAGTTTAAATCCATTCAAATTCAATTAACTGAAGATTGAATAAGTACAGTGGGATAAGAACAGATGCATTAATCTTTTTTGAAAGTTAATTTGTTTTTTTCTTATTTGGGATTGAGACACTTGCCAACAACAATATGTGAAAGGAAATAACGTGACATGCTCTTAACTTATATATAGTATTTTGCACCTGTGGTAAAATGATGTTTGCATAATTCATGAATGAGCCAAAATTAAAAAGGTCAAGCATGATGACAGATAACAGAGACTTGCAGAGATGTCATAATTTACATGTAGACCTGGCCCTGATCTTCCATGTGAATGCACTACCCAGACTATAATACAGGCAAATTATAATATATTTAGCTTTCCAAGATGCAATGGAGATTTTCTTTTGGCTAAATACTTGTTAAACCATTATTTTCCATGATCTCAGTCACTCAGTTTTTGTAATGTCATTTACACAAGACATAAAATGTATGGTGGCATGCAAAATGTAGCTGTCACTGATAATACAATTATAATGGCATTTTTTTCCTGACCAATTTTAGGTACTGCAGGTTTTCATAAATTTGAGAGCTTTGTTCAACTTGGAAAACGGTTGCATGAAACAGGAAATTACAAGATTTCCATCAGTGTCATTGCAACAGCTTTGCAAGCACATTATGGCTGGAATGAGCAGCTATTGTATTCACATGCAAGCATAACAAACCTGCTTGGCAACACAGTTCTGAAGGAGACAGACGAGGATGCTGCAAGTTACAGCCATGTCGCTGATGACTTACAATCGACACTTCCCAATCCAGCTGCTGGGTTTTCATCTATATATCTTCCAACTGGTAACCATGAATATGAAGACGAGAGAGAAAGTGTGGAGAATGAGGGACTTTCATCACAGAATGGCAGAACAGTGATGTTGGCACTACTTATCATGAGTGAATGTCATTACTGCCTGTACCATTACAGCAAGGCCCTTTCAGTCTCTAGAAGGTGTCTTTCCATAGCTTTATATCTCAAGGACAAAGAATATGAAATCAAGTCATATGTGAAACTTGCAAATATCTATCACAGACTGGCACAGTATGTCCAAGCGGTGTCTTACAATGGGAAGTTGTTAGCCGTTGGGAGAGATCTGCAAAACAGCAATGAGGATAGGGAAAAGTACCAGGAATACTGGAACAGTGATGTTGAAAGAAGAGCAGTGTGGAATTTATCTGCAGCCTACAAACTCATGGGGGACTATAAGAAAGCATTGGAACATGCACAGGAGTACATGGAAGTGTTGAAGTTTGTTGAGCAGGAGAACCTAACTACAGCATATTCAAACCTTGGTGATCTGGAACTCTTGCAAGGTAACTACGAAAAGTCTTTGGAATGCCACAAAATTGAACTGCAACTTTGTAAGAAGTTTGATGATCGCCATGGTGCAGCTTATGCCTATGGTAATATTGGCACAGTGTATGCAAACATGGGGAGCTTTAAATTGGCGGCTATCAATCACGAGCAGCATCTGAAGCTTGCACAGAATTTGAATGATAAAGTTTCAGAACTTTTGGCATTTAGGGATTTTGGATTGTTGTATAAACTTATTGGCAATCATACTAAAGCTCTTGGCTATTTTGAGCAGCACCTACACTTGGCCAGAGTAAACAAGATGGAAGAACTTGAGTACAAGGCAATCAGCCTGGTTGCCTCATGCTACAGAGAACTGCATCAGTTTCACCATTCTCAGTATTACTATGAAATGTGTTTGAAGTTGGCTGTGGAGTACAATGATTTAGAAGAAGAGTTGGAGTACAGTCTTGCTCTTGCACAGATAACGAAATCCATGAGAAATTTTGAAAGCTCTCAGCATTACTTCAACAAGGCTATTCCAGTCTTGGAAGACAAGTTGCTGTCAAAGTATGGAAGGAGTTTAATTTACAAGGACCCTCTCATTGAAAAACTGGATCAGTGTCACAAGGACTTGCAAGAGGCCTTAATTGAAATGAATTTAGTTGAGGAATCATTAGAAATTGCTGAACATTGTAGGTCAAGAGTTCTTGTTAACATTTTAAGACATAAGATTATTCTAGCTAGGGCGGAGTCGTCGACTTCTTCACCTTCGTCTGAACCACTTGTCACACCATACTCAGCAAAGGATATCATGAGCATTGTTAACTCTCAAAAAGCAACATTGTTACTTTTTTCTACAATTCCTTCTGGTTTTCTCTTGTGGATGCTATCCCCTGGGAAGGGCATCGTGAAATGTCACTGGCATAGGAGCTGTGATCATTCCAGCTTTGAAAACAAAATTAAATTGTGCATTGAAGAGCTTCACAGCACCTGCAAGGAAAGCTACAATTGTGACCATCGGGCACTACCAGATGCAGTCATGTCAGGAAAACTCAGTGCGTCATCAGATGAAGAGAAGAGCAAGAAATCCTGCTACTTGTGTGAGTTCCTTCACTCTTCTAAACTAACACCTCTTCAAAAGTTGCATCATTTGCTTTTGAGTCCTGTTGACAATGAGCTGAAGACTGAGCTTGGAGGTGGTGTCTATGAACTTGTGATTATTCCAGATCTGGAAGTCAATTCAGTTCCTTTTCCTTGTTTGCAAGACCAAGAAGGAAAGTACTTGCATGAAGAATTCAATGTCCGCATTCTACCTTGCATTAGAGCAATGTCACAGGAAACCAAAGCCACTACTCAGTCGTCCCATGATGGAAACCAAGTGCCAGATTCCCCAAAGATCCTTGTGCAAGGAAATCCAGAGATTGCAAGTGTAGATTTAAACGGAAAAATCTGGAGTCCCAAGAAACAATCAGATCTGGCAGAAGAAGAGGTGAACACAATTGCTTCACTGTTAGGGGTGGATCCAATTAGTGGTTGCCAAGCAACCAAGGAACACTTCTTGAAGATGTTGCCTGAAGCATCTGTCGTTCACTTAGTGACATATGGAAGCTGGCCAGATGCGTGCATTGCTCTGTCTCCTGATTCCCATCACCATGGCAACCCTCCATCAGAAGAGTCATTCTTGGTTACACTGTCAGACATTGCTCTGTTAAAACTGTCAGCCAAGGTTGTTGTGCTGAATGCATGTTGTGGATGCAGCCATCAGTATTGCCAGTTAAAGCATGCAAGCCTCCATTTTGCGACAGCTCTCCTGGCAGCAGGCATACAGTCTGTGGTGATGCCATTATGGTCTGCCCCTCAGTCCTCACTCTTAAACCTGTTTTACCAGTTTTACTCTGGTTTGGAAATGGTATGTTTTAAACATGAAATAATAAATGTAGAGATAGAAGCAGTTACACGTTAGACTTTTTATTTCACAAACCACCAATTACATGTACATTTAGGAAATATACTGGTAGTTTTTTATTTTTTTCATTTCCAGATTAATTCTTGATATAGTTTAGGTTAGGGTTATGCCTAGATAAGGTAGTATAACATGATGGGTTTAGATGGGTGTGCGTAAATACAGTTATTGTGGTTCCCTAGTGGTTAATTTGCTACAGTAACTGTTGATTGCAAAGTATGTAAGTTTGAAGGATAACTCTGGCTAGCAGTTTTAACTTCTTCCCAAACTTTGTCCTCAGGGTAAGACTATCAGCAAATCTTTGAAGGAGGCCTGGACCCAAGTGAGAAGTGTAGAGCACATGTCATCCCCATACTCCTGGGCGTCATTTGTCCATGTTGGATTTGACACTCCAGTCAATTTAATGAATTTGAGACATCAGCTGTTTGATGGGGTACTGGATCGAGTGGTGAAAAGTTCTTCACCCGAGAGGTTTCCTCTTGTCACGGCAGAAACACTGGACAGCAAAGGTAAATCTAAAAACTAACAAGAAATACCTTTTCATAGGTAGATGTTTCAACAGTCAGGTACAAGAGACACCAGGGGCTTGTTTCTCGAAAGCCCTGGAAAGTTTTTGGGCCCGCAAAGGCATTTTTAGTTAATTAGTATTTAAAGACAGAGAGATGTATACGCCTGAAACTTCTTGTATGAAGAGAACCTCTGGTCACATTAAGAATATGTGCATAAAACAGCTCTGTAGCCATAAGGTATGAGATTTTGCTACGGCTTTTCGGGTGCAAAAACTTTTCGGGACCTTCGAGAAACGGGCCCTTGGTTACTGAGAGTATTTCTACTTCTTCTTCTACTACTATTTGTCGAAGGTTTAAGCCCAACCCTCCCTCTCTGAACATATTTGAGAATTAGGTACCTTTCCCAGATCTATCTCATGAACAAAACACCATGACTCTACCTCGATCCCACACCACTAGAGGAGTGAAACGCACTAACTATAAGACCACTGTGCCAATCAAATTTCCAGGATTTTATTTTCGAAGGGAAGCAACTTTTGTTTCTAAATTCGACGAGCAACACACAGACTGTCGAGGTGGGTTGGGAGAATTCGAGACAGTTATTGCAAACACGAGACGTAGTCGAGAGTTTGCAAACGTTCAAGAACTCTCCCAATCCCCTCGTGTTTAGATGAGGCTATGTAAACACGGAAAAAGTGCTCTATTGCTTTTGTAAAATAATCCTCAAAAATACGCGCGAATCTAAAACGTCACAACCGTGTTTACATACTCTCATCTAAACGCACCTATCGACCAATGAGAGCGCGCGTAGTAACTCAGTTATTTTATAAAAGAGCACAGTGAAGGACACTGAGCAAGGTGGAAGGATGGCTCACCTTGGGCACCGGCGCTTCAAACGTAAATCGGGCGTCATTCCAGTTCTCCGTCACCTACAACGATATTACCCTCACAAGCGGGCCTTGTCATTCTCGGATACCTTGAGCTCGAGGGTGAAAACCAGGACAAGAAAAATTAGATAGCGATTGGAAATGCGAGATTGAAAGTTTGCACAACAAAATGAGGCATCGTCCAATTTTAAGTGTGTCAAGCTTATTTCAAAGTATTTTGCATTCGGCCGAGGTTATTTCTGCTTCTGTATGCCTTAAACACCAGACTTTCTTTTACGTCTACAGTTCCTTCAGTTATGGTTAAAATGAGGAGATTCCAGGAATTACTTACACAGCTCCTGCAGCAACACAGTGCTCTGTCTCATGTGCTGCCAGCTCTCAAGGATGTGGTAAGCAGCTCAGTTAATCTCACATCTATTATTTCCATGCTGTAACATGAGTGTACTATGAGACTATGAGCGCGAGTGTATGAGTGCTTATAGACTGAACCACCCTCGTTTAGTAATAGGCTGCGTAGCAGGTTTCAGCGAGTTGGGACGTTGCGCAAGAGCGAGAATACGTGCGAGAAGTAGACAAGCCGCGCGTGTCGCAGCGCTGCAACTCACGCCCTGTTTTTGTTCGGGAGCCAGTTACGTAGCATAGCCTTTTCCAGGCGTTTTTGCTCTGCACCCGGACTAACTGAAGGCCTGAAGAGAGCCTGAGCGTAACAACACTGACTCTGAAGGTCGAAAAATTCGATGACATTCACATGTGTGACTGTCATGCGTCTTATCGACATCCCTGATTGGTCTGCAGCATTAGAGACATTCCTCTTCGATTGACAAAACACCATCATAACAGCTGGTTGACGATATCGTTTCATAAAATCGAATAGGAATAAAGAAGTTGCTTCAAATCAAGAAGCCATCACGGTTTTTTTTTACAAAAGAACTACAAATACATCCTACATCATGGTAATACTTGAAAGATTTTAAGAGTTGTGGCACTCTCATTTACTTATCTTTCAATACATAAACATTGTATGCTTAAAACGACTTTGCATCCTCCCGTGATAATCTACTTTTTACACTGTTCTGACTGTTCACTCGTTTTCTAAACAAATCAAACTAGGTACAGTTGGCGCATCAAATGCTGTTATCGTATCAGCATCCTGAGCTCCTTTTGACGGAGGACTTTACCATGTGTGCACAGCTCAGCTCCTGTGTCTTAGAGGCCTCTTATGTCAAAGAGTTCATGGCGTTCCTAGGATTCGACTTCCAAAAAGATGGCGCGCATGACAAAGATCCATTTGTTGTGTTTCCCCATTGGGACCCTGACGGGACTCTGGCCATGACGTCACAAGTTCTACAAGCTATTTGTGGTAAAGTTAAACTGGGATTATTTTTTTCCTGGGATGGTGTTCACACTTCTTTAAACCTTGAACTAGAGAAGCGTTGTGTGCGTTACTATCCCTGTAAGGGCTACGACTACCACTACCCACTCAGTCAACAATGTCACACAAAAAACATCAACGTCATGTCAAATTTGAATGTGATATGCTCGTGTTGATTCGATCATTGTGATTCACCTTCCAGATATTCTAAAGGTGTCTTCGAGCGGAGGTTACACCTTAGCGAGGATAACAAACACCTTGAAGAAAAACACCATGGAGAAACTCAGAGAATTTGTAAGTTTATTTGGTTTGTACTTTGTATGTTGTAGGGCAGTGAAGTAGCCTGAGTACATCCCGACTACTCCCTTAAAAAAAAAAACAGGAAAAATACTCTTTTGATGGGAAGGAATATGTACACTGGCTACAGTTAACTGTTTCGTGAAGGTGCGTGCCTAACTTCACGATAGAGTATTCGCAGGTTGCTGTGAGAAGTTTTCTTGGCCGCTCTGTACAACAACAACAATTCCTTGTACCTTCTATGGATTGGTTGGATTGTGACAATTTGGGGAGAAAATATTTTTCCCAAGAACACAAAGAGACCATGTCCTAGGAGTCCAGTGCACTGACGACAAGCCTCCCCGGGGAGACTAATATATAGGGCCTTTTATATACCCAAAGCCTGAAAAAGGTAACCCTTTTCTGATGGAGCTTCCCCATATAGGCTATTATAGGGAGTAACCCCCTGCCCGCGGGTAGCCCACCGTTCAATGTACCGATCACACGGCGCAAATACGCCATTCCAGCTCCTTGTGGTTCACATTATACTAATTACCGACAATGGTATACCCTTTCAGTTAAGCCTCAGTAGCCGTTATCCGGAGCGGATCATGAAGACCAGTGACTTTGTACTTCGTTCTCTGTGGTACTGTTCTGAGCTACAACGCTTTCTCGCCTCACTGGGTTTCTATGAAGTAGGACAGTCACTGCTGTTTAACAAGACTGAAGGAAACCAGATCTTACTGAGGTCCACTCTGGTCGTAGTCTCATCGATGCTAGGTAAGTTGTTAGTAATTCTCCATGCAACAAACAAAATTTAAACCATTTAAAAGCAGCCGTCGCACAGTACATCTCTGTGGTTTGACCAGTTACTGGATAGGTCGTTTGACCATTGCTGTTTTTAAAAATGGTTTACCAGAATAATATAAGACATATTTGGGCAAATCCACAGGAAAAATAATCCGACTTATCTCTTTTTGTAGATTACATCGGGAAAGGAAATACACGGACACGTTCTTCCCTACGTGAGGTACTGAAAATGTTTTAGTTATTTACTAATTTAGACAAGACTGACGGTTCCAGTGCCTGGTTTTCACCCACAACATATAGTTAGCGTGAAATTCACCCTCATTTATCCAGTTCTTACAATGATCGGCAGGAAAGCTTTTGTTCAATACAAAATCAGGCATGCCTTAACCTCGATGTTTTACTTGTGCTAGTGAGATGCTTTTATTCCTTCAATTCCCGTAGCTATCGTAGCTTGTATTGGCGAATGTCCCAGGAAATATAAGTTTGAGCCATGGAGCACCTAACCTTGTTGTTTCATTGCAGTCTCGATCTTCAGGCGGACGGTCTGTCAAACTAGCTTCTCTCTCGCCCCAGCTCACCCCATCCAAACAGGTCAGTGTTGTATTGGTAGCCAGTATTTAGTTGTTTCATATATTTGTGTATCGTAGCATCTATATTGCTGTAAGAATGAAGAACGATGCCATGTATCAGGGAATGGCGTGAAAAAGATCCTGGATAGTTACTTACAAACAGCTGAATTGTGACTTTCGTAAGACTGTTGCTGGGAAATGACTTTGATTGATAAACGTAGCATATTTATTCATATAAAGTGCTTGTGATCTCAATAGACGAGTCGTTTTGTTGTACGCAGATCGTAATGGAGACACCATGGATGTCAACAAGAGCGGGTAGCAGTGAGAATGAGTTAAAGATGGGTCTTGCAAGAGAGTAAGTTAATTGCTACAGACGTTTTTTTTCGAAAAATGAACACACTACACACTACAGGGGCTAACTGTAGAGGATCTTACTTTTGACAGCCAGAAAACCTTGGGAACGTTATTGATATATAATAATCACCCTATTTGATTACGTGACAAAAAAACCTTAATCCTAGAATTGCCCACAAGGCGAAGGTCGAACTGCGAAAACCGCTCTTAGCGTCGCGAGAAAAAATGTCTGCGACGTCCAGAACCCGACGCGAACAGCATACAAGAGGAAAAGAGGCGCGAGCTCGGATTAATGTACCTGTGATCAGCTTCTTTTTTTTCTTCCCCCTGCTGTCAAAAAAGAACACCTGATCGCAGGTTAGGATTAAAGGTACGGGGGAAAATTTCACCAGTAAATTTGGCGCGTTTCGCTCTGTGACTGAAGTCATAAAATACCCTGATCTGTTTTTGAGAATAGCTCTTGGAATTATAATTAAATTAGTGATTATGAAACTTCTTTACAGATTGGAAGGAATCAATAAAGAGTTCGCTGGTCATGCGACAAGATCGAATTACTGGCATGCTCAGTTACTGCGGGCTCAGGTAAAACTCTGATCATCATGTCATCCTCTGTTCCCGCCAAGAACAGTGATTAACACAATATAAAGCATATTTTAGCGTTGAACGAGGTGTAGAGGTAATGGTATACCTCTTTGATGTGAGTTTTGAGATTGGCTTCATTCCAAATTTTTAAATTTATCTTTGTTGGTGAAAGGCTTTCACTCCTTTATGCCGTTACGAGTAATATACGTATCAAAAACTGCTCGAAATTATTATTCTGCTTATACAGGTAGTCATTAGCATAACAGAAAATATGTCCAGTGTTAGCTGAGTGAGGGCAGGGCCAGTCTTCATAATGAAGAGCATGTGGAGAAATCGATGAGCCAAACATAAACACTTGTTTATCATTTCGTCTTTCTACTCTTTTACAGTCTGCTCCCGGTTCAAAACTTCCAGTAATTGGCGGCAAGACTCCGAACGAGGCTTCGGAAAGAGCGCGAACCGCGCAAAAGGCGGGAAAAGTGAAGGTGCTGGCCGGCATGACACCGTCTTGCAACCGAAAGCCCATAGGGGAGGAGCTAAGGCTGTCAATCAATGACACCAGAGAGAGGCGAAACGAGATCTACAGAATTTATGCTCAGCGGTTTGACGATATTGCCATGCACAAGCGACATAAGGTCCGACAGCTGTTCATGTCTCAGATTGAGGATCATGGATAAAAAACTTCGGGTTCTTTATGGAATGTGTTTGTTTACCTTCATTACAGTTGCTATGCAAACTGGTTATTTATAAACAAAACGTTATGTGTTGTTGATACTTCGAACTCTTTCAAATTCAATTCATGATAGAAAATAGAAACAATAAAAGTGTGATTGACAGTTTTGCTTTTTATCTCTCTCCCGTTGTTTCGATGTTTCGAAAAGTGTCGGCAAATCTTCGGAGTCCCCGAGGTGTTTCTAACTCCAATTAGAAAACAGTTTGAACAATCGTTCATTTCCTACATTGTCATGTCAACATGGCACCGCTTATCATACAAACCGCTGGCTCAGTCAGTTGTCCACTAAGATAGATGCTTGCACGGCTCTGAGAATTGATGGAGTGACTGGAAATCGCTGCATTTTTTTTTCCCAGACTTTCTCCGAAAAACCGACCGAGTCGTTAAGGTCGTCGATTCAACCGCCGTTGTAATGGTAACCTTGATGTCAGTTTGCGGAACAAAGAGAAAAAACGATCGACGCAAAAATGTGCCACATGTATCTCCCTTCACGAGGACAATTTAAACTCAAGACACTTTATTTCTTAAAAATCACTACGTGGAACGAAGATGTTACAATTTTTATGCAGTACTAAAATGACGATTGTAAAAAATATTCCTGTATCGCAGTTTACGTAACTAAACCAGCCCAAGATCAAAACTAGAAGATAGTTATCCCAAATGAAAAAGCTATACTACAAAATGATTCACTGGCAAGCGGGGTAAAAAGAAAAAAACTTCAAAAGAAGCATTTCAGTGAACGCTTATTTCCATGTGGCCAATGGCCAGAAAATTCACGGCGTATTTGTTTTAAAGGAAAAGTTGTAATACACGGAAGAGACTGAAAAGAACCACGTTGGGATTTTTTACCGGAAAGAATGACGGTGTTTACCAGGCTTAATATAAATATGACTTATCGGGACTTAGGGTTAATCTAACCTAGTCTTTCTAGCATATTCTATTACAGACAATAACCTAGAGTTCTGTATGTCGGACTTTTCTTAAAGTGCGGCCATGATCAGTAGCTTGGCTGCCCACAAACAGATTCCAGTGAAGTAGAATCTCATCTACAGACAGGAAGCCATCGGCATTCTCATCTGTGCCGTCAATCAGATGCGCTGTTTCGTCATGGGAGTCAGTGTTCTCGGGTAGAACCCATTGCCTCGCTTCTTCTCGGTCCATTCTGCCATCACCGTTCTTGTCGAATTTTTTGTGGAAGTCTCGTCGTTGACGCACTACCCAGGCGGGTGGGCCGTTTTCGTCCTGGTACTGGCCAAGAAATTCAGCAACGCTGATGACCCTGAGTAATTTGCATTACAATCTCGTTAACTGAAAATTAATTGAGAATTTCTCTTCTTTTCTCGCTTTTTCAATTCCAGCGCCTCAGCCGGACAACAGAGGGTCGAGCGGTTAAACTCTAACAAGAGTGGATTTTTTTCCTCTCCTTACCACGTATTTAGTCAGCCTCAGGTTCAAAAATGTTTTAATCCTGTCAGTACCAAGATCGAACTGTTATTTCTCCCCTCTTGTTCATGCATTTCTTAAGATCTTAAATCTGAGAATTTGGTTGTAAATCAAGACAAGATCGTGCCAGTTGAATATTTTCTAAATTCTTTTCACCCGTCTATTTACCAGTGTATTGATGTTGTGGGGAGAAAATGTATTTCAATCAGTCTTATTTGCCTTACCCGTCTCCGTTTTGATCCACGTCTTCAATCACTTCATCTAACGCAATTTCCTCCATCAGTTTGTTTTCCTCTGGATGTTCAAAGTCCACGTACTCGTCCCGGTTCATTTTGCCATTTTTGTCTGCATCCGCCATGTTGAACTTGTACTCTGCTTTACGAATTTGACGGCGCAAATTCTGTTGAATTGGGAATTAAAAGAAATGCTATCAGCGATTGCAATGTCTAACTGCGACTTTGAAAAAAAGGACGAATTTTCTTTATATTAGCACGATATTTCTTTAGATTTACAGGATTTATTGGCACGAGTTGGGGTCATGTTCACGCGCGTTTTCTCGCGTGTATTCAATTGTCAGGTCTCGTGAAGGGATTCTCTTTCACGTCGACGTACTCCAAGTTTCTTTTTTCGTAGCACAGGGGTATTCAATTTCAAATTTTTTAATTAGCGAACGACAAGTGAAATTGATTAAAAAGTGACTTTTTAAAGAAAACTTAGGAGTACTATTACTTCAGTTAGATCTATTCAGCGTTTATCAGACTACGTCAGCGGAAATTAAAATAACATTTTTAACAGAATTCAGACATAGATAAAGAGAGTTAGGTGTTGAACAAATGTTTCCAGACTTACATGGTCTTTTGGGAGTTCTATATTATCCCATTCTCCAAAGCGTCCTTTTTTATATTCTTCCCAAGTAATTTCCCTGTCGCCATCTTTGTCTTCATCCTTGATTCTTTTATCCACGTCTTCGTACATGAACGCCTTCCTCTGTTTCTCAATCCACACGGACAGCTCCTCATAAGAAACAAGCCCGTCTCTGTTGGTGTCGATCAATTTAGTCACAATAACTCGCAGTCTTTTCTTGGATTCTTCTGGCGTCAAGTGCTCAAATTCCTCGGCTTCAGGACCAAGAAAGGCTTCGTGGTCGTACCGCACGTCATGTTCCTGATTTTCACCAAAGTGTTCGTGTTTATGAAAATTGTCTTTGTGAGGTTCAACTTCGGCGAAAACACTGTATATTAATAGCGCTGAAAATGCTAGAACGCACAAGAAAACGATATTAAAAGCATGCATTGTTCATTAAAAAGTAACAGGTGAATTTAACGGTCTTAGATTGAAGATTGTAACAAACGTCGCAGAGAGCTACAAACTCTTGAATACTCTCAAGAAAGCTTGGAGAAATCTTTAAGAGCTTTCTCAATCGCAGTGTTTAAATTTACGAGGTAAAATGCTATTGGGCAGCTGTGATAAAACCAATCAATTTCTGCCATGAGTCCAGTTTATCACAGCTGAGCAATCAAAGCATTACGCATTTTAATCATGACTGTTAGATTCACAGCTTAGACACATCATTAATTACTAAGTATTGAACGACTGACGTGTCAACTCTTCACTGAAAAATTGCAAATCGTAACTGGGTCATGGTCTGTGGTAAGAATTCATCGTTTTCGTTCAATAGAAGTCTGTGTTTCACTGTATTTTTATTACTTACCTTTTATTTATTTTACGTAAATGACTCCATTGTTTTAACAAAAAAAAAGCTTTTTCTCCATATTGCGACTTCTACCGTTACAATTACGACGGTTATTTCGGCTTTCCACCGTTACTGAAAAGCAACAAAGTGGCTCGCTCAGCGTTTAAGACTTGTATCATTACTTTTTTTCAAGGAAATAGTTTTTTCTGTAGTTTTTGCCTTCGTAAATTTAGATTTATTCAGTTAACCCATGGAATTACAGTATGTCGTTGCCGCTTTCCCTAGCACTGTACTCAGCGCGAAGTCGAGCTTCCGCTCCCACACGGACGAACATAACTTTTCGTCCCACTGGGCAGCTAGAATAATTCATACAATTCATTTGCAAGCTGTATTATATCCAATTCTTTCTTACCTTCTTTTGCATTTTTATCAGAACAGTTCGAACAAATCTTATCTCATTAGAAGTATTTGTCTCGTAAAAACATCTTTTCATGACCTCTGTCAGCACAGCTGCTAAAGAACACTACAACATGTAAAACAAATTTCCTCAGTTTTTGTTCGCTAATTTCTGTCTTCAAGCTCAAAGTATTTAAAATTCTCCTTACCAATTGTCATATATTTATGTCGAAATTAGTTCTGAGAATTCGTTCGTACCTGAAGGCAATTTCCCCGGGTTGATAAGTTTGTATAATCTTATCACCCGTGTCGGCTTGATGCTCTATTGATATTGCATAGAGAAACCAGTTGTTGATCACTTCAGACATTTTAACGGCATGTATACAGCATAGTTGGTCTCGAAAAAGTTTTGCGGAGCGTGACCATCGAGTTTCTTTTTATTTCAATACTTCAATAGCTTTTCAAGTTCAAATTAACAGGCCTTTACCTAGAGTATGATGGTTTAAACAAGACAAAGAAAAAAATTATTTCACCAGTTTATTTCATGAAGGAATTATATACTTTTGAATGTTTATTCAAATTGGAACCGGGGATTTTCTCTGACAACTGTACGAGTCAGCCAACTATCGTTTCACCTTCTTTTGAATTAAACTTCCAACGGTTTAACGTCTAACTTCCAAAGCTAAGTAATGGTATGACAATCTCCCGACCCATTTTTATCTCCACCCAGAGTTTCAGTAAAAAGCCTCTTTGATGGTAATTGATTTTGATACAATTTTTAAGGGTCGTCACGCGAAAATTAAGGGGTTAGTTAAAGGCGAAACTGCCACCTGTTTGGGCAGCGTTAGTGTTGAACAGGAAAGGTACAAATACCTGTAAGTTCGCGATGTTGAGATAAATTGATCATTGCTAAATTAAACGGAGTTTAGTGGTCAAGGGGACGCTTATGCTAAAGTGACAGTTGATCAATTCGTTTTGCTTTGGTTTGCGGGGTTTAGAGTATATGCTTTACAGGTCGCTCTAGCCCGTGAACAAGCTTCCCTGAGTGGGCTGCAGGGCGAGGTAAGACGAACGCGAGGACGCGCCCAGCTTTTCCAGTGTTTTTTTCACTTTATGCCCCACAAGGAATCCCCTTTGCAGGGTGGTTGACCCCTCACCAGGTAGCTTCACCCTGGCACTACCAAACTGTTGTGGAATAGGAAGGTAAGGCGTGAACGACGAGAAAACACGATTACAGCCGATAACCGCTCTTCTCGATCCTTTTACTGCTGGCGCACCGCCTTTTCGTCATTCTCACAACGTGAGAGGAGCCTGGAACTGGTCAAGAGCTGGATCACTGTGTCAGTTCTCCTCATTATCTAGCACGTGTGTTGAGAATAAAGAAAATCCAGAAATGGAAGTATTGCTGGACAGATTGACATACCGTAAACTGCCGCTTGTAAGCCCTGGGTTTATACAACTTTGTCAGGGGTTTTGAATGGGTTTGTAGGCGGAAGGGCTTATAAGCGAAATAAAATGAGCTACAACAGTGTTGATCGAAAGACGTTTTTCACACACTGATGTTTAAAACATCATCATAAATCAAATTCATGTTATTTTTAACTAGATGGGGACTTATGATCGGAAGTAACATTTTGTTTACAGGTAGATGGGTCTATGACCAGCGGGGCTTAGACGGCTTGTAAGCGGAAGTTTACAGTATTTTCATTGTTGTCCTACATTGGTGGAGGTTACAGAGAAAGGAACTCAGCCCAAGTTTTAAATAAAATCTTTAAAACTTTATTGAATTAATCAAATCCTCTCTAATTGGTCACCCTTAAATCACCTGTGACAAAATTAATGTATTTTCCCCTCTCAGTTTTTGATTGTTTATGATAATAACTTTAAAAAGTGGCAAAGTGGCCTCTCTTTTCTTGTAAAAGTATATAAACGGCTTGAATGAAGTTACAAATCTGCATTCTAAACTACAGTACACCCAACAAACAGATGTGACTGAGTAGCCAACAAAGAAACAATTTTGTGACTTTGATCCATTTGTCAACTAATTCAAGAAATAGTGAAGCAAGTCACACAGTTGTTTGAATTACAGGCTAGTGAAAAATTGAAGGTCCTTTGAACTAAATATGTTTCCATAGGAAGGGTTCTGACTAGCTGAAGGATCAAACCCTTCTTTAAAATGCTAATTTCTGTCAAAAACATTTTTTTATCCAAAAGTACCAAAACCAACAGGTAAACTTATAGTTCTTCATGCTTTGGTAAAGCACGGCCGTAGTCTGTGGCTTCACTGCCAACAAAAGTTTCGTGGTTTTTCACAATCTCCTCCTCACTCAGTTTGCCATCACTGTTCTCATCTGCAGTTGATACCAGATGGCGTGCTTCCTCTTGGGCCACCATGTGATCAGTTTCAGGAAGAATCCAAAGTTTCACCTATCAAAATAATGAGATGCAAGCTTAGAATCACTCCTATGCATGCCAAAATACTAATTCTCTTAAATTTGTACTTTGAGTACATTTTTTGACCAATGAACTGCACTACTTTCATGGAAAAATACTGCTATCACATGCAGGATTTCATCACAGGCTTCATGCATTTCATACATTTCATATATTGTGCTACTGCTTCTAAGTCCATGGCACAAAATAAAGGAAATGTTCATATATCTTAATCTTATTTGGAATGATGTGTGTTGTGTTGCTTTACATTTCTGTTTGAGTTTTGCAGTATTTTGTTGAGTCTGCAGGCCAAGTCAAACTGACAAGAAGAATGTTGAGCATTATTAACCACTGAAATGTTTAATAGGAGATTCATTATCCAATGTTTTCCTTCACCAAAATCCTGTGTTGGTTGCTCTTACAGAGTCAGAAAAAATAAAAGATCAACAAAAAAACCTTTTCAGCTGGTCACCTCAAGTACAAATACAGTAGGATATTTGTACTACACATCTTATTTTGTACATTATTAGAGGTACTCCTGAAAACAAAAGAGCCAAAGTGAAACTTGCCTCCTCCTTATCAAGTTTGCCATCATGATTTTTATCATATTCCTCATTGAACCTTTTGGTTTCCTCCTTCACCCACTCTGGTTCTTCTGCTTCCTTGTCATCTGGGTCACGGTAGTCTCCCAGGAATTCATCCAAGCTTACGACACCATCTTTGTTACGATCAATATCTTAAGGGAAAAAAATACATTACAGGTTTGTTCTACATTTAGTCTGTGTGACCTTGGGAAAGAACACATTATTGTCCAAATAAAACTAGAAGATGCCACCAGATACCCATTTTTTTTGCATACCATTTGTAGATATAGTAATGGAAAACACAGGGCAATGTTTGTCTTTTGATTTGGTTCTCTATATACCGGTGTTCTCTTGTTTTACACTGTACATACCAGTAGACCGTTTTATTGTCATATTTGACATATACATTGGTTAAGCAAAAAGCTTTTAAAACAATAAAAGTTTTTATCACTTTACGGTCAAACTGGATGTGCTTTCGATGGAAAATCTGGAATGTTGCAGCTCTCAATGTGTTGTTCTACAAAATATCCATACCCCTCCCACAGAAGGCTTTGGTTTGAACCCTCCGACTCCTCTGAAAATTCCAGCTTTCATTTGAACATTTTGGCAAAAAACACCTATCCCCCTCAGAATTTCCAATAACCCTCCTTGAGGTAGGAATGGATATTTTCTGGAACTGTGTAATGTTCCATTATTCATTATTCATTGATAGTCAGCTCAGTGCAACTTGCAAGTTTCAGTTCCAATTCACTGATGTTCCAGCCAAAAGACCACCCAATTTGACTTTCAATGACCTCAAAATATACCATCAATGTTTCAGGCCATTGTTGTTAAGACATTTAGCTGCCTAATGGTTTAACCTGCTTTTTTATTGACAGTGCTGTCTACAAATGAAAATGTCTGACAAGATGAAAGCATTATAAGGATAAGACTTTAAAAGCCCCAGATTCTGAGAAATATTTCCTCATTTTAGTCAGTAGGTCCAATATGGATTTGCTTGGATTCCATTGTTACAAGAAAAAGCAACACATGCAATGAATATTTTAGCTCAAAGAGCCTCAACTAACAGCATTCAAAAGTACCAGTAATTGCTGGTTGTCATGTAAATATTTCAAATAAGAGCATAAGAAACAATCTCCCCCAAGTTAAAAAATATTTAGTGCATAAATGTGTTCCTGGGTACCTAAAACTAAGGGTACCAAAACCTACATCAAGGAGCTACAGGGAAAAACAGAATTTTTTTTTTTACAAAATGAACGCTAGTTATTCCAAAGTTTCAAAATTACAGTTTACCTTTAACATTATCTGTGAAATTGATTTTAGTGGACTAATCATCAATAGACATTATCAGAGGTTTTTTCACTAAATTATCTCCCTTAGTGGTAATATTTTTTTCACCACCATCATCAAAAGTTGTTCTTCTTTAAGAAATCCAAAAATGTTCCATTATCGAAAAAACAACTTATTGTGCACACCTCAATATTTACTTTGTGTGCATTGAAAATATTATTCTTCATTAAAAGACAAATAATGCTACCACAATTTCCTTAAGTATCTGCAAAATTGATTTGAAAAGCCTTGGTAATATGGCTTTTTCCCCTTTATCTGCCTCACTGATTCTGATTATTTTCAGTTCAATGATCAGAGGTTGTTCTTCATTGTTTCTTTGTCCAAAAATTCTCCATGGCAACAACAATAATTTATTGTGTAGAATTCAATGTTCACTTTGTGTGCCTTGAAAATATTATTTTTTATTAAAAGACAAATCATGCAAACATATTTTGCTTAATTATCATAAAAACAGACAAAGGCTTGAATGACTTAAAAAACCTTCTCCAGAGAAAACAAGAACAAAGCAAAGCAAAAAGTCCTTAACAACAAGAAAATGTTCTTCCCATAAATTTTAAAGAAGAGAGCAAGTGAAGTGTTAAATATAAAGCTACCAAAAAAGTTCAAATCGGATAAATTCGGGTAACCTTATTTAATTGAATCTTGCAATTAATTAGAGGTATTGAAAAGTAAAACCAAAATTTATATTTTTTGAACAATAAACGTGTTTTTCTATGAAAGTACAAGCTTGTGATCGACAAGAAAGATTGAAATTCTACAAACAACTTTTTCCAATTCTTTTTAGACACTTTTTAATTTACCTTCAATAGTTTCCAAAACATGGACATCTCCCATCTCTGCCGATGATTCAGGGTGCATGAAGTGTACAAACTCCTCTTTAGACAAAGCTCCATCTTTATCTTTGTCGGCCGTGTCAAACCGTCTTTTATCTGTTCGTAGCAGCTGTTTTGTTTCCTCGTCCGTGTCATCTTCGAGCTCTTCCGGACCGTAAGTCGCCTTCGTGTACTCATCCCAGGTTATCTTGCCGTCACTGTTCGTATCTTTTCCCTTCACATCTTCGTCTATTCCCTCCAAGAGGCGTTTGCTGAAAACGTCCCTAACCCAGTTCGTCAACTCTTCTTCGGTGACAAACCCATCTTTATCGGAATCCACTTTCTTCACTAAAACCTTCAGGCGCCTGGAAGCTTCTTCTGGTGGAAGCTCATCGTATTCGTCTTTCATGTCACCTAAGAAGGCCTCGTGGTCGTATTCCGGGTTATGCTCTCCATCCACTGTGTGCTCCTTCTCCGACAGAGTCAGATCTTCGTGCGGTTTAGGCCTTTCCTTGCCGGTGGTGGCTGCATAAATACAGCTGTTTATGAGAAGTGCACAGAGCGCAACATACAGTACCCCGTTCATGTTTACGTCCGTAAAAGACAAGAGGTGAATGGACTTCTTGTGGCTGCGAATAACGAAAGGAAAACAACACCAGCTGTAACTTTTAAACTAGACGAAACACGTTGAACTCAACGTGGCAAAATCTAGCAGGCTTCTCCCAGCTGAAAGAGTCTATGATAAACTTAGTCAGCGGATAATCCACATTTCAACTAGTACGGTGTTTAAGCGTACACAAATGACTGCACAGATTGGACAACCAAAGAAAGAAAACAAAAACAAAAAGAAATCTAAGTTCAAAAGCGAAAAAACAGTACCGTGGTCCCAGATTATCTTTTGGTTTCTTTTCTTTCTCAATAACGGAACTAAACTAAGACAAGTAAAAGAAAAAGTAATTTTAAGATCGTAATTTCTACCGGTTCAAAAAGCCGTTCCCAAAATTCAGGTTATTCTAGATCTGGTTAAACCCAAGGTGATAAAACATTAATTTGAAAATTTTTTGAAAAGAATTCAAAACAGTCTCACTTCACAATGTTTCAATGGCCTTCAAATGGGTTTTAAAGTTCCCGCAAAACTGGCAAAAGTGCCTGACGTTGAATGTCGGATTCACGGTTTCCCGCCAAAAAGTGACCAAAAGCTTAATGATTAACCTTTGCGTAAAGGTTCTTTTCGCGCGCAAGCAAGCTGACATTGTGGAGCTGTTTTCCAATATCACGCAAGACTACAGTGAAATTCACTGAAAGCATCGTTGATTAAGCTACATTTGAGCGAAATCAACTTTTAGCAAGATGAGCGGAACGATATCGAGGTCACCTTTTCTCAGAAAACGACCAAATCATACCACTCCATTGCTTGGAGAATGGACGTGCTTCAAACGACGTGGAGAGCTGTTGGTTCTGTTAGGAGATGTCGTTCGAGTTGAAGACAAGGGCCTCCTAAAAGGCTATTATTCCTTCCCCATGAACGCTTTTATCACCTTGTGGAGCCAGGTGGGGTATCAGTTATCGATTAGCGAAGAAGAATTTATTAAAAACAATACGATCGCGAAAGAACTCATGAAGTTAGTGCCGTTCAACGATGCCGCGCAGTTCATCGCGCAATATTTGATGAAGCCTGTACAAGTCCTGCTCCGCACTTTTAACCCGGTGTTAATAGATAATGGCAATCCCAGTACTGACACAATAACGATCGAACCGCATGCAGACGACGATGGATCAGCAGAACCGGTTGGGGATGATTGCAAGACTTGTGAGAAATCACCGGAGGTCAATGACAAAAGTGCGAAACTGCGGAGCTTAAAAAGAGGAGAAAGAGCAGTAGTAGAGTTGCTAGACTGTGCCGGAGGGAGCGAAGACAGCAGAAAGAAAAGGAAGGCGAGTGGAAATCCAGGTGAGCTCTTGAGTCTTAAATCGCGGGGCAGGGATTCCCATGGGAAAAGGTCGGGGATGCTCGTCGAAACCGTAATGGACACCGACCACTCTGGGAGTGGCTCAAGCCACTTGGAACGAAAATGGCAGTGGACTATTTTGACATTTCTTTGAGTACACCCTATAAAATACTTCTACTGCTAAAAATAGAGGCATTTTGTCCTAAACAAGCTATGTCAGACCAAAATCCTTGATTTACACTTCTTAGCAAGATGACGAGCATCCCCAACCTTTTCATATCGGTGTCCCTCCCCCGCCCCGGCCTTAAGGACGGTGCCTACTTTTGTTAGTGCGCACACGTTATGGGCATTACGCAAGGCATGGTTTAAGCGCCATGTGCGCGCTGGGTTGACATTGACGCAATCAACTACGCTACCAAGTACATGACTAAGTTGAAAGCAAAATTTTCCCACTGTGACCAAATCAAGTTTAATGAACCTGTACTTAAACCAGGGACACCAGAACAGCAGCATATCGCTAACCACTAACTGTTAACGTCCTCCAACCGAAGAAATAGCTGTTATCTGTCAAAAATTATACTGAAATCCAATTGTAAACATGTACCTACAGATGGCGTAGTACGCACGCAAAATAAGTGTGAGATGTGCAAATGTTTTGCTTACTGGGGAGGTGACAGGAAAAAATGTAATGGGCACCGCAAAAGGTTTCAAAAAGGATCAATAACTTTAAAAAACACGTGGTTACCCCTATATTTTATGTTATGAAATAAAAGTGGCAAGCCTATTCAGCAAATGATTAGTTTCGGGTTGTGAGCAAAAGATATTTAGACTGTATTTTAGCTGAAACAGAGGAAGGCTGTGAGAGACACTAAAAGTGCTGTTGCAACAATTTTGTTATTAAAAATATACCAAAAATGATTTTTTATGTCACCATTTACAATGTAGGTTTTAGATCTTTTTAAATGTGTTTGCTCTTCTGTATGTAAAGGCGAATTCTAAAGAAAGCTGTGAAGAAATATCCTCTCCTTCTATTTTCAGAAAAATGCTGATGTCAGCATTTTTGTTGAGATTCAATACTAATTATCTCAAAAAAATGTGTGGCTACCCCCTTTTTTCTTTGTAGATTCCAATAGCCCTTGCAAAGAACTACTTTTTCTGCACGGCCCTAACCTGGCACAAAAACATTTGTATTTAGTAGGCACCGTCCTTAAATCAACTGATTAACCCAGGGAGTCCGGTGTTCGTTAGATTCCTTTTCTCTCCTACATGTAAGATTATAAGAGGTACTAATAATTAAATTCAAATTAAATGACAGGGATGCTTTTTAAAGAAAAAATTTCAAATCAAAATAAGTTTCAAAGAAACACATGGTTCCCTATATTTCAGTCTAATACCGGATAACTTGATAACTCAAATGGTGATTATTATTTTAGATTTTGTCATCCTTTAGGGTCCTGATTTATTGCTCCCTTTGCCATCAGATGGGCTCTGATTCCAGTCAAACCCTCAGTTTGGTGTTAACATCCTCTGAATAGAAAAATCTGATTATTGTGACTGCAAATTTTCAGACAAATCAGACAGAGCCAGATTTTTTGCCCTTTCTTGTTACATTTCCCAGGTAAACTTTATAGCTGGCTATCAAATTTCCTAGGTTGGTCAATTTATAGCCAAACCTCACTATTTTATCTGTCTTCATTTGCACTTGAAATGACAGTCTGGAAAGGTGAACATCCAGATAATCAAAACTGACATAATATTGAGTAACTCTTTAGAACCAATAAATATCATTTTCCCATGGTAAGTTTTCCAAATAACATGAATAATCAACTTATTTGATATCGTTTTGTCTCACTTAGGAGACTGCTGCCCCCACACAGATGAAATTTTCCTGCAGTCAATTGTTACTTTCACAAAGGCATTTGTAGGCAAGAAGCAGTGTGATAAAGGTATTGAACTGATAAAGCCTTGTAGTTTGTTTAAGACTGGTTTTCACTAGCAATGTAGTTGGAGTCGGAGTCACAAGAGAGCTTATAAACTGGTGAAAATCAAAAATCAGAGTCTTAAGCGGAGTCATAAGCTTGACAGAATTGGAGTTGGAAGAATCAGAGCATTTCCATTTCTCCCAATTCTGATTATGACTCGATCACTTATGATCCAGTAAAACTAGATTGTCAGAGTTGGAAGCAGAAGCGGAAAAACCAACCAATCACAAGGCCCGGAATCAAGCATTGTGATTGGTTTATTCTTCCGCTTTTGCTTCTGACTCCAACAATCTAGTTTTCACTAGATCGTAAGCGACGGAGTTATGAGCAGAATCGGTGTTTTGCATCCAACTCCGTCGGTTTGATTTTCACTAGATTGTATCACTCTATGCTTCTGATTATGACTCCGACTACGACACTAGTGAAAACCAGCCTTAAGTTGATCCTAAAAATTTGCTCCGCAGGAGAAGAAATACTTGCCTGCAGCTTATAAGTCCGCTCTGTTTTCGTGAAGGTTGTCACTTTATCTAGAACTATGTATGATCTCGAGAAAGTGACTGTTAATGTCAGAGAGCAAAGAGTTATGTTAATGTTAAAGATGTTTTGTTAAAATTTTCGCTAATCATTTTGCAATATTAACATTGTAAATGGCTGGTATTATCTTTGGCAGGATAATTATTTTTCATTTTATATCTAAGAAAAAAAGTAAAAAGAGAAATTTATTTTCCATGCTCAGTAGTTAGGTAGCTAGGAGAACACAAAGAAAGGATATAGAGTTGACTAATTATATGCCTAGAGCAACTCCAGTTCAGTTTCACAAGTTGACATCTCATTGACACGTAAATAAAGTTACTATTATTATTACTGATAAGAACTTTCCTTTTCTCAAAAACAGTCAAATCCTTGAACTTAACTGCAAAATTAAGGCTTCACACTATAATGTGGTTGTCGTTCACTTTTCAGTTTGCAATGCACGATGCACTTTTGATTAGATTGTATGGTAATTGCCAGCTACTTTGCGACTATTCTTATTTTAGTCACTGTTTTCATATTTCACTCAGAGAGGATCCTGAAACAGCTTGAAGAGGAGCAGCAGTCTAGGAAGAGTGCTGAAGAAAAATTAAAAGAGCTTGAAGGTCAGTATGATTGACTCTTCAGGAGTCATTCTGTTTTGAAGTACAGGGCTGATCAGAAATGGCATTTGGCCATATCAGCTTGTGGCAAAGGCATACTAAGCTATCCAAGCACAGGTGCTACAGGTGCTTCTAAAAGGATCTTGGGGCATGCCCCTGGAACATTTTGGAATCCACGGCCTAAGAAAAGCCATATTTTACAGCATTTTTGAAGAAGTATCCCCCCATCCAGAAAGACACTCTTTTGTGAAGCTGCTGTGGTTACTCGAGTAGGTTTGCTTGTAGTCCATGATTTTGACTTTCATGAAAAAAAAAGTGCCTTATGGGCAAGGGATCCTGTAAGTTGTCTACCAACTAAATCATTAAAAGAGTAAACTAAGACTTGCCCAGGGCAAGCAAAATTTGAGAGCTACTTGTCCCAGGGTCAAGCTGGGATTAATTTTTTTATGAACCCTGGGTTGTAATAATAATAATATTATTAATAATTTATTAACATTGATATAATTTGTTCACTTGTTTCCACAAGATCGATTCAAACAGCAACTTCAAGAAGAACAGGAACTCAGGAAAGCCAAAGAAGAAGAAGTTAAAGCTCTTCAAGGTGATTCAGCCAGTTTCTTGTTCACAAAATAGAATATATAGTAAAATGTTGAAGAGTATTTGAAAAGTACTCATAGTAACATACTTTGATTTTAAATTTTGTTAAATCAATGAACAGGTCCACAGTGCCTACAAAGGTCTCTTTTAATACGAGTGACTGAACACAAGCATATTCAAATTGACCAGCGTAACAGTGATTTTTGCTTGCAAGTTGTAGTGTAGTCTAAATGAGACCAAACGATGATAACACAACGGTTTTAATAAAGGTCATAAAGGCCCACCATTACTAGCCGTAATACAACAACAACTACATCCGGGGTACATCTCATTCTACTGCGCAAGCCCGAAGGACCTATGACATCATTGCATCATTACACAAGTGGTTTTAGCGAATAGTCACATTAATGCACTGCAGACCTATATTTAAACAGGAGTCCTCTTGCAAACCCAGTTCTTAAAATTCTAGGCTGGGGCAGATCCAGGGGGAGGCCCCTAAATTAAAAAAAAATAAGACATATGACACACTGCCTTGGTCCCAGAATGCCAGAAATCCCATTTCTGAAAACCTCAATTTTAAAACTTTTCTAGGGGAGGATGCCCACAGACCCCCTAAAGGGGACCACCTTCAGCAGTCAATATCTTGAATCCCATTCTCTAAAATCCAGTATCTGCCCCAGCTTGGGTTTTTTGTCTATGATTCACTATCTCCAGCTACACCCAGCAATTCTATTAAAGCACTGGTATAGGGAAGGCTGCAGTCATCTGGGTTGAACTTTTATGTAGAGTTGATATACACAATTTTTGTTTTATGTATTTGATTAAGGATACCTTTGATCTTTGACAGATGAGTTGCAGATGTCAAACAAGAAGAGGGAAGTTCTTGAAGACAAACTTCAGGGTAACTTAACATTTATTTTACATTATTGAGTCTTATGGCAAGATAGTCTTAAGGTAAATCCGAATGTTCTGATTGGTTCTTTTTTGGTTGGGATTTTGCCCTAGGCTGTTTTTTTTGAGGGGGAAGGCGTGGTGGCCTCATAGTTAGTGTGCTGCTGTCTGGATCAAATGGTTCGGGTTCGAGCCCTGGCCAGAGACACTGCGTTGTGTTTTTGAGCAAGGCGCTTTACGCTCACAGTCCCTCTCTCTACCCAGGTGTATAAAAAGGTACCAGTGAACTCAATGCTGGGGGGTAACCCTGTCATGGACTAGTATCCCATCCAGGGGGGAGTAGAAATACTCCTATTCACTTCATGTTACAGAAACTGGGATAAGCTCCGGCCTGGTGGACCACTTGGCTCGTATTCAGACTGTGCACTTTTTGTTCTCGAAAGCCAGCAAGTGCCATACAATAAAGTACTCGCTAACCTAGCTTGCTCAAGCTGTACTAGGGAATATTGGTCCTTGATCGTTTTTTGTACGGACGTCACTGTGCTTGGTCCTTACTGTCACGACATCTAGCCAATATCCCCAGTATCACCTTTGTGCTCGGTTAGTAAGAGGTTATTGGTTAACTTATGGATGAGATTTTACTTAAGTAATAGATTGCTTTGCATTTGTTCTCTCTGTATGATTTCAGTAGACCATCAAGCAAACTAGAAAGGAGATAAACGAAAAATCCTGAACTAGGAGACATTGCTAGGAAAATATATATTCCCCTTGTTCCCTGCAACCCGCATCTAGATTCTTTTTCGGTTTTAGTAACTGATTTATGTCTTCTCTAGAACGAAGGTCGTTTTGCCCTGAAGACGATATTCCAAGACTGCTCGAAAATTTTTGTCAGTAAAACTAACGCTCGCACAGTACTTCATTCCTGTATTTTGTTTCATAATGCCCGTAAGTTTATCTTTTTCAACTGGTATAAAAAAAAATTGGACTTTTAATCTGGGCAAGCTGGTCCAGGCAAATCGTTTTCCGGGCAAGGCGATCTGCTTCCCTTCCTTGGGTTAAGACACTGGTGAGCAGTAATTTGAAAGTGCGGGCCGGCTTTGCTCTTAACGTGTTTTTCGCTCCTCTTCCTTCTAAGGAATAAAGCAATTTCTCCAGGTGGATCCTGATGGGAAAGTACATTGATAGAAGAATGCAGCTTCCCTCCAACTGGCCTGGTGTGATGTTAGCTGTCCTGGCGTTGAAGTCGTGATTTTATATGTAAACTGCTACAGTCGATCAACGTTTTTCGGAGGAATTCCTTTCAAAAAAAGAGTAATTCTGCAAATTATAGTATACTTCAGACCTCGTGGATACTGTTGTACATAAAGGATCGTTACACAGTTTTTTACATTTCAAGTAACAAAGTTAGTTGTTAATTATATTATATCGTTTCATGCCTTGAAAACAATAATCTTGAACCGTGTTCCCATTTGAGATACAAATGTTAACTGGGGCGCAACACGAAAATTGAATGTGACCAGCGCTGACTGAAATTTTGTATTTTGTTGATGGACTAGATAATAATTAAAACAGTTTTATATATGTATTCTTGAAGTTTAATTTTGTTTTATGCTCGTGAGTCATAATCAAGATTTTTCTTAAGTATTTTCGGGGGATATTTAAAGAGAAGAAAAAGAAACTTAAAAGTCCTTGAAAGGGTGAAGAACCGTGTGCGCGTGTTTTGTGCGCTTGTTTAGCCCTCTCCTTGTGCATTTGCCGTGCCTATACCAGGAGATCATTATTCAACTGCAGCGAATATCGTCCAAATAACGCGCGAAATAAGTACAATAATTAAATGGTATATGAGCTATTAAACCGTGCTCTACAAATATGGTATGGCTCAAGTTGTTAAATACAAGGTCCAACCCCGCACAAACATTTTGCTCTTTTAACAAATGTTTCTCGTTTGCGCACCAAGGGAACAATGTTACTAAGCTTGGTTTAAGTTTCTATTTATTCGAGAGCCCTTGCCGCCACCAACTCCAACATTTACTTTTCATTACAATGTTTTCCTTATTGCGATTAATTAAAAACTTTGTTGTGCGCAAGTTGTTGGCACCACACTATCCCTTGAAAAGAAATTTTAGCTCCCGAGTGGAGGGATGCTAAAAGAATCCTCTAACGGCACCTACATATCCATTCAGTTTGTTCCTCAGTACGAGAATCAGTCGTTTTTACAACGTTTAAAGACGTTTAGGTGTGGTTTAGGAACTTCAACTTTACTTTGTCTCGGGGGCGGGGGGGGGGGGGCGGGAGCAGTGGTGGTAGTGGGTCAGGGCTCAAAGTTAACGACCAACTGGTCGCATATGCGACTAGATTTTGGCTGTGCGCGTAAAAAATCATGTGTGGTCGCACCACCACGCCCTAAAAGCCAAAGTACAGTGCGACTTCTCTAGTGCTTACTCACCTGACCATACTAACGTACTCAGATTGATAAATATAAATATAAATGTAGATATAACACAACCAGGCACCAAATAATAAAGTTGCACCATTTTCCTTTCATCAGTGTGTGTTTTATTCGTCAACTTTAAGCCTAATTTCCCAGTGGATTCTCGGAACTCGAACGTTCATTTCTTCCCCACGTTTTGTGTTGTAAATAACTCCGCTGACACATGCAGATGAAGGAATGAAGCACATGCTTCTTGCGCAATCGATGATCCAGCGGAAAGCGTTGAAACTGGGGATGAGAATTAAATCGTGTGCTCGTTCTTCGCGAACAACAGTTACAGAATGCTGCGTTTTGTAAAGAAAGCTTTGTTTTCGCTTGTCTGACATACAAAAATGTCCAACGTTTTCGGAACGGGCCGGTCCACGAGTTCTATGGCTTGGAAGCTAGCCAAATGAGCAAAGTTCGTGCTAGTTCTACCCAGATGTTGAATAAATCAAGAATGTTCGTGAACAGAATTTCAAAGGGAGGCAAACAACAAGCAATTGGATAGTGAGGATACTCAACGGAGCGACGTCAGTAGTTAATATCTAAGCATAACCCTTGTGTGAAATATCCTGATTCTTTTATTTGTTTTCGTTGTGTTCAATACTGCTAGAATAGGCCCATACTGCAACACGAAACCTGAGTCGCTCTTTTTGGAGCGTTAAGAATTCTTTTCGAGTAGGTGCTCCAAGTATTTAAAGCTGTGTGCCTAAAATTGTTAACTCTGCGCCTAAAATTTCGGCAGTGCCCCTAAAAATTTACACCTGGTCGCACAAGTGCTCCCAAAGCCAAAAATAAACTTTGAGCCCTGTGGGTTGTATTTTTTTTCTCCTCAAGAAAACAAAGAGACGATTCTTTGCCATACCTTCACTTTCCTTTCATATTGAATTAAATATCCGTACATTGGACATCAACGTTCCCGCAAACATTTCACAGTGAGTGGGAAACTAAGTATACCTTATTATGAGAAATTAACGATGCACGTTGACAACGCAAAGAAAATTTACGTTACACAAAATTAACGCGAATTTTCCAAAAGTTAGGTTTACATACATCAAATTAACGCGAAAGTTTCGAAAACAATGTGCGCCTAACTTTATTTTACTCAAATTCCCCGCAATACAAACTTCTCAACATACATATCTAAAGGAAAAAATACGAAGACCAGTCGAAAGACATTTTGAACTCAATTCTTAACGAGGAACTGTCAGATAGTGACTCCGAGGCATTGATAGTGGAGCAATGAGCAAATGAGATTTTGTTATTGAAGTAAAGGTGCTGTAAAACGACAATGGTGTAAAATAGTGTGATTTAAATTAACATCGAACGTAAATTAAGAGGCATTAAATTAACGCGATTTTTTTAAAATCGCGTCAATAATAACGTGCATCGTTAATTTCCCATAATAAGGTATATACTCTTATTTGTGAAATACAAGTAGCTCGCTCTTTTCACTCTTTCATCGCATATCCAAGGCCTTCTACGCTACACTAGTCTAATTCGCGATTACTAATTGTGTGACAAGGTGAATGGGGGTAGCTTTAAAAACTAAAATCTAATGCCTTGGCTTTGGATTTTGTTTTTAAAGTAAGTGTTTACAAGAAGTAGGTCTTAAGAGATCCACTCCACAGAAAACGCCAGAAAAAATATCAACAGGAAACCCAAGACGCTTTCCATTCGACCTCAAATACTGTTTTGCATTTCCGGAAAATTCCAGTAGCGAATGGAGCAGCTCTTTGCGGAATTTCCGGAAAAGAGGACAATCTTCTATTTTCCAGCAACTTTCCGAGGAAATTTCCATACCATTTGTCTCCGTTTCTAGAGTTCCGGAGTTTTTGGTTCAATGGATCGAAAGGCCCCTAATCAAATTAACTAGCTCACGGAATTTATTCATTCAAAGGGACAGCTCTTGACAAAAAACTGATGGTATGGTGTAAAAGAAAAATTAAAAAAGAAAGTTGCAAAGAGCTCACTGTTACCTATTTGAAAGAACTATTTTAGTACACTCAAAGTTCCTATGCTGCAGCCTGCGGGAGATTTGGACAAGAAAGGGCGCGAAAAGACGGAAACCCCTGCAACAACGAACCAATGAGAGAAGAGTATAAGCCCACGTGGGATGACGCAAAACCAGGCGCGGTTTTCAAATCGTCCCATTCTTCAAACAATTCCTTAAGCTCAAAGCATTTTTACAGAGAAGCTCATCATTTTTATTCCCCGTCAACTTGTTTAACGACGGAACGAGCCGCAACAGCATTACAAGAATGGCCGAAACCAACTGAAACAAGCAAGTGAGTGTATTCTCTGTTTGCCAAGTCTTGTAACGTTAGAAAAGTTGCATTAATGTTTGCCCGGTATACACTCGGCAAAAACACGTGGTTTCAATTCATACAGAAGAAAAATAATTTTTCCCCTCCTAAAACCTCTCTATCTCCAAATATTTATTCAAAATTAGTTCCCCTTTACAAAATTAATCTAACTTTATTTTTGATTGCAGAATATTCAACAGGAAATGATAAACATTTAAGCTCGAAACTCTCATCTTCAAGTTGCTGCGACACGCTTTGCAAACACCGCTGGGAAGCTGGAAGTTAGAATATTTGATGGTAAGCAACGTTCCATTGTTATATTTTATTGAGAAACAGTGTCGTAATTTTATTCTGCGCAAAAAAATTATTTCAAGTTGTATTTATCATTCAAGAAGTCTTGAAAAACAGTTCTTGCTCGAAGAGCACATGCATTTTGTTGCGCGAATCAAAACTGCCGTGTTTTCAAAATATTTCCTTTATACCTGGATTGACCTTTCACTCTGAAATCGGTAAATGAAGTAACCTTGTTAAAAAATAAACAGGCTTTAGGTGATAATTTTCTCCATTATAAATAATATCCTTTCTTTGACCTGCGGCGCAAAATGACCTCACATTTTATGGTTAACTCGCCAAGTCTAATTTTTTCCGTCAGTTTATGAACATCTGCAACAACTTGTTTTGATATAATTTTCTTGAATAAAATTTGTTTCCTTGAACCTTTGCCGCACTCGTTTTATTTATTTATTTTTTTGTAAAACAGCTCCAGAGTACGGCGCGCAACACTGTACGCAAAATTAACATATGTACAATGCAACTATAAAAATTCCGTATCAAATATTCACTCGTTATACTCGAGATGTAAAAGACTGTATTGAGCAAATTTGAGTTATTACGAAAAGAAAAGAAAGAATTTTAAATGTTCTTCGAATTTTTCCGTTTTAAAAAGCCTGTTACGTTTAAGAATTGTCTTCAAAGTCGCATCGAAGTTTTGGCTTACGTTTTGTTCGCATTTCCAGCCTGTAATTGGAAAGCCAAGATTATTACACGGTGCATTTTAAATTAAAGAACAGGGCCAAGATTTGCAGTGTTGATAAATTGTCAAGAGAACTGTTGTTAGCTTTTGAATCGGCGTTTCCATGTTTTTCAGTTTCTTAACTAGTTAAATGGCATAAGGGAAAGGGGAAGATTCCCTTGGGACTTCCTTAAATTTACAAAGTGTTTTAGATATGTAGACCACTTCGTCTCACGTTGAGAATCTATCTGTTTTCATTTTTTAGTCCCTGATGAGCGAAGTCTGGTCAAGCTGCCAACCAGTCCACCCCCGTCAGTACTGCTCAGCTCCACCCACACAAGACAAGACCTGACTCTGACCCGATCAACTCGAATGGGGACATCTTAAGAGGCGGAGGCAATGGTAGGGTGGGGAAGATGAAGACAACTTCTTTCCTCCTTCTCGTTGCCTACTGCTACTTACGATTTACTCAAACGAGAAGAGTGGGAACGAGTCAGAAAGAAGATTCTGATGGAAGACTTGAATACAATGTTGGTTGGTGAAATTACTTGTGGGTTGGGTGGGGAGGGTTAAATAGAGCTCTGGATGAACCTTAAATCAAATTTCGGCCAGAAGTCAATATACTTCTGATTCGCCTTAATTTAAGGTAGTTAAGTTAGTTAGTTGGGCCCCTGGTTTGGGATGGCTCTTCCCTTTAGGCTTTCCTTTGGGTTTCTTTCAGGTTCTTTCGAACACGTTTTGGCTCGAGTTCGGCTCGTCTTCAACACTACCTCGACAAACTTTCAAGCGCTTTTCAGTTCTACTTCGACATTACTTCGATTCTACTTTGAAACGGCTTCGACTCAACTCCGGCTATCTTCAGCAATATGTACTCCCGCTTAGTTGCGCATTTAAAACCAATTGTTTATAACGTTTTACTCAATGACACTGCGACTCCCAGCTCTGTGATTGAGTGAAACTATCTTCTATTTCGACCAAAAATGTAAAAAAAAAGTACTTCGGCAAACTATTTGGGCCAAGAGGTTCAACCAGACATTAACTTTAAAAGTAACTAACTGGAGAATTTAAGCCATTCAGCTGTGAGGAGGAAGGCTATTTTTGCCCCTCCTGTGCAATTTAGTGGCTTACCTCTAGTTGTAGCAATAAGCAGTTAAGAGGGAGCTTGGGACTATGCACACACCTCAGCTTAGGTCGTTTACATCAAATTCTAGGCCAATTGTCTGTCATATTTTGACAGTTTGACAGCTGTCAAGTCAAATTTGGGCCACATTTTCTATCCAAGTTAAAGTGTTTTCAATTAATTGTCTTGCTGTGGCAGTCTGCTAACTGTCAGCAAATTTGTTTGAAGAATTTGTAGAGAAATTGGCCCATTAATGTTAGTTTTCACTTCACACTTTAAACCAATTGTCTAATTAAATGTACATCATGGATCACACGAGGAACTTGGAGAGGACTCAGTCTGGTGTGCAATGTTCAGTGACCAATCAAAATGGCATAAGGTATGTGGAAACTTCTGTAATAGTTTGTTGTATTGCACTGGAATATATCATCCATTCCTATGCTTAGCTTTCGCCTGTTTTGTCACAGATGAGCACTGTTCATCAGATTAATTCGAACTATTGTTGCCAAATTGACATCCACCTATGTTTGTGACAAAACTAACAGCAAAGGTTGGAATGCCTGCTGTCTTCCAGTGTGAAACAACAAACCTCTCTTTCGGCTTTTGGTTCAGCTTTCGGTTCGGCTTTTGGTTTCGGTTTTCACTTCGGCTTTCTGTTCACCTTTCGATATGGAACATAATTGGCTCTAATTTACTACATAAAGGCTTGATAACGACTTACTCGCTACCAGGCCACTGCTCATTCACTGTCCAGGACACCCTAAGGAGTCTTCCAATCGGGGTGCCAACTTTTACTGGCACAGGAACACTCAGGGTTTCTTTGGACGCCAAATTTTTCAAATAGGAATGCGCTCCCCCCTCATGTACACTAACCTAGGTCTTGTGGATTAATGTAGAAATTATGTAATGTATTTGTTATAAAGAATAAAAACAAAACAACCTGTGCCTCAGGGTGTTATGTTCTTTAATTGTAAGGTTGCAACATTTTTCAACAACTTGACAACATTTTTTATTACACAACAGCCTATTTTCAGGGGCACTATTTAGGTCCTGTGGATTAACTTAGAAATTATGTAATGTATCTGTTCTTACAAATAAAAACAAAACAACCTGTGCCTCAGGGTGTTATGTTCTTTAATTGTAAGGTTACAACATTTTTCAACAACTTGACAATATTTTTTACTGCACGACAGCCTATTTTCGGGGGCACCATTTAGGTCCTGTGGATTAACTTTGAAATTATGTAATGTATCTGTTCTTACAAATAAAAACAAAACAACTCATGTCTCACAGTGTGATTTTCTTTAATTGTAAGGTAACAACACTTTTCAACAACTTGAAAATATTTCTTAATCCAGGACAGCCCATTTTTGGGGGCACTATTTTGGTCCTGTAGATTAATTTAGAAATTATGTAATGCATCTGTTATTAACAATAAAAACAAAACAACTTGTGTCTCGGAGTGTTATGTTCTTTATTTAAGGTAAAATAAATGATCTTTTAAACAAGCTAACAAATTTATTTTGTCATCATCATTATCTATCTTTTTCACACTGCAGTTACTGACTTTTGTTATTGCAGGATAGCCCATTTTCGAAGGGCACGTCGGACCTCTCAATTAACAAAGAGATTCTGTATTATGTTGCAAAACTAAAATGAGAAAAACCTGTGTCTCAAACTGCTTTGTTCCATGAGGAATCAACACTTTTTATAAAAGGAGATAACAAATTTATCACAGAATGATTATTGCTCAATTTTGAGAACATGCTACAAATTTTGCAAACATTCTGCAATTGACCACATGCACTCATTTTCAGGAGTGCCTTCCCTATTAAAATTCAAATTAGGCCAAAACATAACTTTTTTCAGCGAGGTCATACGCTCCATTCAGAAGCATTTTTGCTTTGCAAAGAAATTACATTGAACAGTTACTAACCAAACTATAATACAGCTACAGGTTCCAATATCTGCTACACCATTAACAGTAATATCTGGCAGCAGTGAATGGAGAGATCACATTTGATCGATGAGCAATTTTCTCTAATTGGACCATTTACTGGATCACATGTCACTTCCAGAGGGTAAGTAATCTTAAAACACTTTGCCAATATTCTTACAGATAATTTCTATTTCAATTTCCAGGACACTTCATTACCAGCCAAACCCTTGCACTAGAAGACAAATGATCAAAAGAGCAATAAAGAGATACACCATAAATCTACTGTCGCCTGAGGAAGTAAAATCACATTTCCGTTTTCAAAGGTTAAATGCTGCAGACAATTCTCGTCAATTTGCTCCCCTAAAGGAAAAAACTAAAATGTATCCAAAATGCAAAGCGTTTAAAATTCAGGCTTTACTGGGATTCAATCCCATGACCTCCATGACAAAATACCTTCCAACTTAAGAAATATCAAACAAGTGGGGCCTTTAAAATTCAGACTTTGATGGGATTCAAACCCATGACCTCCATCAAAAAATATTTCCAACTACAAGAATATGAAGAAACAAAGGCCTTAAAAATTCTGGATTTGATGGCATTCAAACCCACAACAATATCACAAAATATTTTCCAGAATAACAAATATTAAAACAGAAAGCCTTAAAAATTCAGGCTTTCATGGGATTCAAACCCATGACCATATCACAAATTGTTTTCAAGCTTATGAACTGTAAAATTAAAAAGCTTTAAAAATTCTGCCTTTGACTGGATTCAAACCAGTGACCCTATCACAAAATACTTTCCAGCTTCTGAAATATCAAAGGAGAGACCCTTAAACATTATGCCGTTCACAGGATTCAAACCCATGAAACAGTATCACAAAATATTTTCCAGCTTATGAAAATATCAAAAAAGTCAAGGCCTTAAAACCTAAGGCTTTGGAAGGATTCAAACCAATGACCCTACCACAAAATATTTTCCAGCTCATGAAATATCACAGGAGAAAGACTAAAAAATTCAGGATTTGATGACCTTAAAAACCACCATTCTATCAAAAATATTTTCCTGCCTATAAAATATCAAAGGGGAAAGCCTATATATCTCTGCCTTTCATGGGATTCACACCCACGAATCTATCACAAAATATTTTCAAGCCTATATATATCAAAGGCAAAAGCCTAAAAAACTCTAGCTCTTATGGGATTCAAACCCATGACCTTATCACAAAATTTTTTTCAGCTCATGAAATATCAAACGAAAAAGCCTATAAAATAATGCCTTTCATGGGATTCGAACCCATGACACTATCACAAAATATTCTCCAGCCTATAATATATCAAAGGAAAAAGGCTCTAAAATTCTGGCTGTCGTGGGATACAAACCCATGACTCTATCACAAAGTATTTTCCAGCTCATAAAATATCAAAACAGAAAGCCTGTAAAATTCTGGCTTTGATGGGATTCAAACCTATGACCCTATCACAAACTATTTTCCAGCTTATCACATAACACAGGAGAAGCCTATAAGATTCTGGCTTTGATGGGATTCAAACCCATGACCCTATCACAACATATTTTCCAGCTTATGAAATATCATAGGAAAAAGCCTATAAAATTCTGGCTTTCATGGGATTCAAACCCATGACTCTATCACAAAATATTATCCAGCTTATGAAATATCATAGGAAAAAGCCTATAAAATTCTGGCTTTGATGGGATTCAAACCCATGACCCTATCACAAACTATTTTCCAGCTTATCACATAACACAGGAGAAGCCAATAACATTCTGGATTTGATGGGATTCAAACCCATGACTCTATCACAAAATATTTTCCAGCCCAGAAAATATCCAAGGAAAAAGCATGTAAAACTCTGGCTCTGATGGGATTCAAACCCATGACTCTATCACAAAGTATTTTCCAGCTCATAAAATATCAAAGAAGAAAGCCTATAAAATTCTGGCTTTGATGGAATTCAAACCCATGACTCTATAACAAAATACTTTCAAGCTCATGAAATATTAAAGAAGAAAGCCTACAAAATTCTGGCTTTGATGGGATTCAAACCCATGACTCTATCACAAAATATTTTCCAGCCTAGAAAATATCCAAGGAAAAAGCCTATAAAATTCTCACTTTGATGGGATTCAAATCCATGACACTATCACAACCTATTTTCCAGCTTATCACATAACACAGGAGAAGCCTATAAGAGTCTGGCTTTGATGGGATTCAAACCCATAACTCCATCACAAAATATTTTCCAGCTCAGGAAATATCAAAACAGAAAGCCTATACAATTCTGGCTTTGATGGGATTCAAACCCATGACTCTATGACAAAATATTGTCCAGCTCATGAAATATCAAAGCAGAAAACCTATAAATGCTGGCCTTCATGGGATTCAAACCCATGACCCTATCACAAGATATTTCCCAGCTTATTAAATATCAAAGGAAAGAGCTTAAAAAATTCTGGATTTGATGGGATTCAAACCCATGACTCTGTCAGAAAGTATTTTCCAGCCTAGAAAATATCATAGGAAAAAGCCTATAAAATTCTGGCTTTAATGGGATTCAAACCCATGACTCTATCAATAAATATTTTCCAGCACGTAAAATATTAAAGCAGAAAGCCTATAGAATTCTGGCTTTGATGGGATTCAAACCCATGACCCTATCACAAAATATTTTCCAGCTCAAAAAATATCAAAACAGAAAGCCTATACAATTCTGGCTTTCATGGAATTAAAACCCATGACTCTATGACAAAATATTGTCCAGCTCATGAAATATCAAAGCAGAAAGCCTATAAAATTCTGGCTTTGATGGGATTCAAACCCATGACTCTATCACAAAATATTTTTCAGCTCATCAAATATCAAAACAGAAAGCCTATAAAATTCTGCCTTTCATGGGATTCAAACCCACAACTCTATTACAAAATATTTTCCAGCCTATAAAATATCAAAGGAAAAGCCTATAAAATTCTGGCTTTGATGGGATTCAAACCCATGACCCTATCACAAGATATTTTCCAGCTTATGAAATATCAAAGGAAAGAGCTTATAAAATTCTGGCTTTGATGGGATTCAAACCAATGACTTTATCAAAAAATATTTTCCAGCTTATGAAATATTAAAGAAGAAAGCCTATAAAATTCTGGCTTTCATGGGATTCAAACCCATGACTCTGTCACAAAGTATTTTCCAGCCTAGAAAATATCATAAGAAAAAGCCTATAAAATTCTGGCTTTGATGCGATTCAAACCCATGACTCTATCAATAAATATTTTCCAGCTCATGAAATATCAAAGGAGAAAGCCTAAAAAATCCTGGCTTTGATGGGATTCAAACCCATGACCCTATCACAAAATATTTTCCACCTCAGGAAATATCAAAACAGAAAGCCTATACAATCTTGGCTTTCATGGGATTCAAACCCACAACTCTATTACAAAATATTTTCCAGCCTATAAAATATCAAAGGAAAAGCCTATAAAATTCTGGCTTTGATGGGATTCAAACCCATGACTTTATCACAAAATATTTTCCACCTCAGGAAATATCAAAACAGAAAGCCTATACAATCTTGGCTTTCATGGGATTCAAACCCATGACTCTATGACAAAATATTGTCCAGCTCATGAAATATCAAAGGAAAGAGCCTATAAAATTCTGGCTTTGATGGGATTCAAACCAATGACTTTATCAAAAAATATTTTCCAGCTTATGAAATATTAAAGAAGAAAGCCTATAAAATTCTGGCTTTCATGGGATTCAAACCCATGACTCTGTCACAAAGTATTTTCCAGCCTAGAAAATATCATAAGAAAAAGCCTATAAAATTCTGGCTTTGATGCGATTCAAACCCATGACTCTATCAATAAATATTTTCCAGCTCATGAAATATCAAAGGAGAAAGCCTAAAAAATCCTGGCTTTGATGGGATTCAAACCCATGACCCTATCACAAAATATTTTCCACCTCAGGAAATATCAAAACAGAAAGCCTATACAATCTTGGCTTTCATGGGATTCAAACCCACAACTCTATTACAAAATATTTTCCAGCCTATAAAATATCAAAGGAAAAGCCTATAAAATTCTGGCTTTGATGGGATTCAAACCCATGACTTTATCACAAAATATTTTCCACCTCAGGAAATATCAAAACAGAAAGCCTATACAATCTTGGCTTTCATGGGATTCAAACCCATGACTCTATGACAAAATATTGTCCAGCTCATGAAATATCAAAGGAAAGAGCTTATAAAATTCTGGCTTTGATGGGATTCAAACCCATGACCCTATCACAAGATATTTTCCAGCTTATGAAATATCAAAGGAAAGAGCTTATAAAATTCTGGCTTTGATGGGATTCAAACCAATGACTTTATCAAAAAATATTTTCCAGCTTATGAAATATTAAAGAAGAAAGCCTATAAAATTCTGGCTTTCATGGGATTCAAACCCATGACTCTGTCACAAAGTATTTTCCAGCCTAGAAAATATCATAAGAAAAAGCCTATAAAATTCTGGCTTTGATGCGATTCAAACCCATGACTCTATCAATAAATATTTTCCAGCTCATAAAATGTTAAAGCAGAAAGCCTATAAAATTCTGGCTTTCAAGGGATTCAAACCCATGACTCTATCACAAAATATTGTCCAGCTCCTGAAATATCAAAACAGAAAGCCTATAAAATTCTGGCTTTGATGGGATTCAAACCCATCACTATTGCAAAATATTTTCCAGCTCATGAAATATCAAAACAGAAAGCCTATAAAATACTGGCTTTGATGGGATTCAAACCCATGGACCCTATCACAAAATATTTTCCAGCTCATGAAATATCAACACAAAAAGCCTATACAATCTTGGCTTTGATGGGATTCAAACCCATGACTCTAAGACAAAATATTGTCCAGCTCATGAAATATCAAAGCAGAAAGCCTATAAAATTCTGGCTGTCATGGGATTCAAACCCATGACCCTATCACAAGATTTTCCAGCTTATGAAATATCAAAGGAGCTTATAAAATTCTGCCTTTGATGGGATTCCAACTCATGACTTTATCACAAAATATTGTACAGCTCATGAAATATCCAAACAGAAAGCCTATACAATCTTGGCTTTGATAGGATTGAAACCCATGACTCTATGACAAAATATTGTCCACTTCATGAAATATCAAAGCAGAAAGCCTATAAAATTCTGGCTTTGATGGGATTCAAACCCATGACACTATCACAAGATATTTTCCAGCTTATGAAATATCAAAGGAAAGAGCCTATAAAATTCTGGCTTTGATGGGATTCAAACACATGACTCTACCACAAAATATTTTCCAGCTCATGAAATATCAAAGCAGAAAGCCTATAAAATTCTGGCTTTGATGGGATTCAAACCTATGACCCTATCACAAACTATTTTGCAGCTTATCGAATAACACAGGAGAAGCCTATAAGATTCTGGCTTTGATGGGATTCAAACCCATAACTCTATCACAAAATATTTTCTAGCCTAGAAAATATCAAAGGAAAAAGCCTACAAATTTCTGGCTTTGATGGGATTCAAACCCATGACTCTATCTTAAAATATTGTCCAGCTCATGAAATATCAAAGCAGAAAGCCTATAAAATTCTGGCTTTGATGGGATTCAAACCCACGACTCTATGATAAAATATTGTCCAGCTCATGAAATATCAAAGCAGAAAGCCTATAAAATTCTGGCTTTGATGGGATTCAAACCTATGACCCTATCACAAACTATTTTGCAGCTTATCGAATAACACAGGAGAAGCCTATAAGATTCTGGCTTTGATGGGATTCAAACCCATAACTCTATCACAAAATATTTTCTAGCCTAGAAAATATCAAAGGAAAAAGCCTACAAATTTCTGGCTTTGATGGGATTCAAACCCATGACTCTATGATAAAATATTGTCCAGCTCATGAAATATCAAAGCAGAAAGCCTATAAAATTCTGGCTTTGATGGGATTCAAACCCACGACTCTATGATAAAATATTGTCCAGCTCATGAAATATCAAAGCAGAAAGCCTATAAAATTCTGGCTTTGATGGGATTCAAACCTATGACCCTATCACAAACTATTTTGCAGCTTATCGAATAACACAGGAGAAGCCTATAAGATTCTGGCTTTGATGGGATTCAAACCCATAACTCTATCACAAAATATTTTCTAGCCTAGAAAATATCAAAGGAAAAAGCCTACAAATTTCTGGCTTTGATGGGATTCAAACCCATGACTCTATCTTAAAATATTTTCCATCTCATGAAATATTAAAGCAGACAGCCTATAAAATTCTGGCTTTGATGGGATTTAAACCCATGACTCTATCACAAAATGATTTCCAGCTCATGAAATATCAAAGCAGAAAGCCTACAAAATTCTGGTTTTGATGGGATTCAAACCCATGACTTTACCATAAAATATTTCTAGCTGATCAAATAAAACGGGAGAAACCTATAAAATTCTGCCTTTGATGGGGTTCAAACACAGGACCCAATCACAAACTATTTTCCAGCTTATTAAATAACACAGGAGAAGCTTATAAAATTCTGGCTTTGATGGGATTCAAACCCATGAGCCTATCACAAAATATTTTCCAGCCTATAAAATTCTGGCTTTGATGGGATTCAAACCCATGACTCTATCACAAAATATTTTCCAGCCCATGAAATATCAAAGAAGAAAGCCTTTAGAATTCTCGCTTTGATGGGATTCAAACCCATGATTCTATCAAAAAATATTTTCCAGCTCATGAAATATCAAAACAGAAAGTCTATAAAATTCTGGCTTTGATGGAATTCAAACCCATGACCCTATGAGAAAACATTTTCCAATTATGAAATATAAAAGGAGACAGCCTTTAGAATTCTCGCTTTGATGGAATTGAAACCAACGACCCTATCACAAACTGTTTTCCATCATATAAAATATAAAAGCACAGAGCCTATAAGATTCTGGCTTGGATGGGATTCAAACCGATTACCCTATCAGAAAATATTTTCTAACTTATGAAATATCAAACTAGAAAGTGTACAAAATTCTGGCTTTGATGGGATTCAAACCCATGACCTCCAAGACAAAATATTTTTCAACTTAGAAATATCAAATGAGTATAAAGCCTTTAAATTTTAGGTCTTGGTGGGATTCAAACCAATGGCCACTATGACAAAATATTTTTCAGCTTAAGAAATATCAATGCAGTAAAGGATTAACATTTTGCAACTTAAAAAATAACATTTAGCAAAATTATTTTGAAAGGAAGAATCCTTTAGAATTCAGACGTTGATGAGATGCAAACTTGCGACCAGTTTGTAATGGCCTTTGAGGGGTGAAGAATGGACTACAACTTCATTTCCTTTCTGCTGAGAAACTAGAAATTGACATGCTTGTATGAGAGTAAAATAAATTCTGATGTGGTAAAGGAAAAGCATTAATTTTGAACTTTACTGATGGTAAATGAAGAAAGGTAAGGAAGGATTCCAACATTATGTGACTTGTGGGTTTTCAAGACCTCTACAGATTATTTGCTTTCTTTGAAGAAAATGGAGACTTAAGTTAAAATAAAATAAGTTTCTGAATCTAAGTAGAAGAAACTTTAAGGAATCAACTCATTTTAATATCAAAATTTACTAAAAGGCATTAAAATGCAACTTGTACATAAGTATAGGGGGATTCCAGGAAATGAGAGATCATTGTCTAAAAATTCAGTCTTCAATGAGATTGAAGTCCAATTCACAATAGAGCAATTTTCAATTGAGCGTCGTAAACCCAGAACCAAACCAATCATTAACCAATGAGACCACTTAGCCAGTTTCAAACCATAGCTAAACCAAAACCAAAGTAATGGCCTGATTACTTTAGAGACTAAATTGCAAAAAACCCTCTATAAAATGTAATTAGAATCATATTAGAATACCAGTGAATGATCATGTGCTACAAAGTTCCTTTTCTCTAGTGCCCAGTACTGAGTGCAGCAGAAACGTCACAGTGGGCCTGCATGATTACACCCAAAGTGAGCAGTCAGGTTGGACAGCCAGCTGCAGAGATATTGAGGGTTACAATTCCCATGTAGAGCAGTCTAGCACGCTGAACAAGCAGCCTTGGGATTTTCATCTACATGTAATATACGGAGATTATATTGGAAAACCTACCTCGTGGGTTCTTAGCACCCTACATATGGGAGTCTTAGTGGACAAGCAGCCTCAATGATTCTCCACCCCACACATAGGAGGCTATACGGACAAGCAGCTTTATGGATTCTACACAGTACACTCATATTGGAGAAGAAACCTTATGGATTCAAAATCACTATTACTGAGCCAAACCATGCTGGACAGCAGGATATAATTACAGCCAGGGACATAGAGGTAACTTCAATAAATTCATACATTGCTGTCTTTTGTCTATACTTAAACAATAAGTATTTCTAAGCCAATGCGTTTTTCCAGGAATTATCTGTACCCCCAAGGATGATTTACTGGTTTGGAACCCCACACCAGACTCGAGGAGAACAAGACTGCTGATGCATGAAGATGTAACCATATATTCACCCCTGTATAGAGTATAGAGGTTACAAGTTTCTAGTGATTACAGAAAGTTAGATCTACCTGTCCCGAAAAACTTGACAGTTAAAATGTCTGGACTCTTTCCTTAATTACTCTTTAGCGCAACATATACAGTTGTCCAAGATGTCTGCATTTCCAAAGTTCCTTGCCCATAATACTACATGACTGTACCAGTGCAATGAAGCTGACCAAGTTCCTTTCATGACATCGCCTTTGAGAGAAATGAATGGACAAATCAGAGCAGCCACACCTACCTTAAAGGATGATATCAAAGATATAAAGGCTGGCAAGCCCTCGAGGTAAGATAATACTATTGCCATACATGTAGCTATACCTCTGAAATAGGGATAAAATTAATAAGCAACTTCTGATGATTTGTGTTCAATTGAGGCATCAACTGGTGCATTGCAGACTGCAAGCTAAGTGTGTGGTTATTAAGTCTGAAAAAATGTACACCATTAGTAACTTCTGGCCCTGGTTGTTCGAAAAGTGGATAGCACTATCCACCAAATAAATCACTATCCAGTGCACAAGTGTTAACAAAACAAACCAGGCCATCCACCAAATAGTGATTTACCCAGTGGATAGCATTATACACCTTTTGAACAACCTGGGCCTGAACTAGTAGTTTCATTATAGTCAGCAAGATATCATAGTGTTTTGTTTTAATTTGCTTCCTTTTTTTATACTCCAAAAACATTTTTCATTGCACTTGATAAGCAGCATATGCTAAATAACTCAAATTGATGACCACATACGTAATATTTTTAAAACAATAAGATGTATAAACTCACCTGAGTTTAATATTCCAGTGACTGCATTTTGTCCATTTTTTTTCAGCCAGTGAGGACAGACAACCACTACTGAAGAGGTCAATTACAAACAGTACTATAATCCCTGCCTCAATGTGTAGAGCTGATCAAGTAACGATCTGGACTCTTGCTGGACATGACAACAGAAAGGCCACATAAATTAAAGTGAACATTCCAAGGACTGTTAAGTTTCAATTACTCCAGAGTTGTATATTAAGTCTCTAGTTTAATCAGTGACAGATCTAGGGGAGGGGCCCGGGGGGGGGGGGGAGGGGGCACCCGGGTCCTCCGCCCCCCTATTTTCTGTAAAAAAAAAAGAAATCCCAAAAGGAAGAAAAGCTGGCAGGGCAAGCAACCCCCCCCCCCCTTCCCCCCTAGCTCAAGGTCTGGATCCGCTACTGTTAACATTACATTTATTGACACTTCAGTGGGTTAGAAGAAAATCTCTAGAAATTCAATAGCCCTACAAGAACTACAGAAAACATAACTGGTCATTTCTCTTGTTTATAAAACAATTTCAATTTTTTTAATCATATATTTTTAGATTTCAGTTGTGTAATAGATTTAGTTTTTTATTCCCTTGTCGTGGCAAAAAATCAATACTAATGCATTCAGTTTCAGGTTTGTCTAGTTTTAGTTACTAGTTCTTGTGTCATGCTGTTGATTTGTTTCAGTACCTATTCTAATCTGAATATACCAACTTAGGTCAAAACATCAAATGAAACTTCTAAATAAAATCTATAGGTCACAAAGCCGCTATTTCAAAAGAATAGCAAATTAATGCTATTATTTAGAAATAATAGCTTTAACATTGAAATACAACTTGAAAGCTATTGCATTAAAGAATAATAGCTTGAAAGCCATTATTTAGAAATTCAATAGCTTGCTCCATAACATCTTTAAAGTAATAATTGCTTTAAAGAAATCAAACTATCATAACTTTAAAACGATACCTTTTAAAGCTATTATTTGTTAACAATGATAATTATTATTGTTAAAAAATAATCAACTTTTAACAAAGATATCATTTTAAAATTATAATAGCTTAATCCGAGCTTTTATTTAGAAGGTTTATTTAATGTTTAGGCCTGAATACATATGTTAGATCACTCTTGACTGAAAAAAAATCAATAGCATGACACATAAGCTTTTAACCAGACCTGGGCAAGAGTGAAACTGATTGCAATTGACCTTGATTTCTGTCATCACCAGGGAATAATTCAAAAATGTTTAAAGAAACATTCAGTTGGGGTTTCTTCATGTTTGGAAACTCCGAGAAGAGAGTTCAAAATTGATGTGCAGTAGAACACTTTTGGCAAATTCAATGCAAGGTGACTGGAAATTTAATAAAATACTGTAAAAAATCTAATAGATACTTATATATTAAGATTTCGAAACCACAATTCATTCAAACAATTTGCAGTACTAAAACTCTGAACTTGGGCCACTGAGTTTTCCTTCATTCTGCATTTTAAGCTTCAAGTTAATCCTAACCCCTAACCCTAACTGTAACATACTTGTTAATATTTAAATAGGGAGTTCTTGGTGTTCCTGAGTTCAGCAGACAAAAAAAAATCAACAATCTTGTGATGTGTAATAATTATTGTTTATTGGGCGGGTGGGCAGGTGGGTTGGTGGGTTGGTGGGTTGGTGGGTAATGGTTGCGTGTGAGGTTAGTTGGATTTGGGACAAATAATGGGTACAGGTTAGAGTAAGGGCTTGGTTTAGATCAGGGTTTTATAGATTGAGGCTTTGGACTTTCAGATCTCCCATAATATAAACTCATTCAAGTGTTTGCAAAAAGCTATATATAAACATAACAAGGCCAATTTCCATTTAACAAAAATAATAATAATAAAATGAGAACTTATCACAAGGTGGTTTTGAAACTGTCTACATACCCTCTGCCGCTATGTCTACATAAAGATGACCAACAGTCTGTACAGTCAATCCACTTCTAGACTTCTTAACTTTAAGACTTGAACTCACAAGTTTTCGTTTTGTTTATTTGCTCCGAAACAAACAAGAATCATGTAGTCCCAGAACTTTAAAAACAAACCTATTTGACCACTATAAACAGAGTGTTGGTCATCTGAGGATGTAGGATCTGCACAGTATTTAGATTTGACATTACATTAAAATAGTAATTAAGCTTATGTTGTAATAAAAAGCAGGAATGGCATTAAAGCATCTTGTCGTTTTCATTTCTGTTTTGTAACTTATTAAAATTCACGGGATTCCCCATAAAAAAAACTAGCCAGCTGCGTTTCATTACATGCAACATGTCAAATTAAGATAGTTGTAGCTGGTTTATGTCATTTATGTTGACATAACTTGCAACACACATTCATACTGTACCTCCTTCTCAGCTGCCTGCATGACCATCTTCATGTCGAGCGAAGGTTGTGATTAAGGTTTCCCTCGTGTAACCATCGGACAGACAAGCTTTCAACAACCCCTGTTCTGGGGCCCGGGTCAATCGGTCCATCACTACATGTAGTTGTCGGTTGTACTAAAATACGGTAAAATAGATTAAACCTCGTAAGATATTGTTATTGGATTTTGAAGACGGAGTGAGTTGCAGATAAGGTAAAATGGCTCTATAGATCATATACACCATAAGCCACCTTTCGCGCGCGACTTGACTTGGTGGGAGGGAGCCTGCGCATCGCGTCCACGAAAAAATGAGCTGTCGTTTTCAGTCGTTTGCTGAAAAAGATTAGGAAAAAAAGTTGTTTTTAACCTGTGAACGTGGAGATAACCATACCCGAATTATCGTTAAGTTGCGAAAGTAAACACCGGTATCGTCCCTACTTCTGGCGATGATATGGTTTGAGTTCGTAGCAAATATAACGCGCGCTCTAATTGGCTTACTCTAAGGCATTATCCTCCCTTATTATATGGCTAGCTCCGTGAGCGGGCAAGATGAATCAAATCCTGCGCTGTGATTGGCTACCCGAGCGGGCAAGATGGAGCTATCTTGCCCGCTCGGGACTACCCGCCGTGTCCCGCAAGAAAACTTTCCCCGAAAGCCATATAATAAATCCTTTATTGACCAAGCTTGTTCGGTCAAGATGGCTGGATATTGGCCTCGTTCTTTTTTTGCGCGTTTTTGGACCTCGACTCCGTCTCGGTCTATAAACACGCAAAAAAAGACCTTGGCCAATATCCAGCCATCTTGACCTCACACTTGGTCAATAACCCATACTTACTATATGGCTAGCTCCGTGAGCGGGCAAGATGAATCAAATCCTGCGCTGTGATTGGCTACCTGAGCGGGCAAGATGGAGCTATCTTGCCCGCTCGGGACTACCCGCCGTGTCCCGCAAGAAAAACTTCCCAGAAAGCCATATAATAAATCCTTTGTTGACCAAGCTTGTTCGGTCAAGATAGCTGGATATTGGCCTCGTTCTTTTTTTGCGAGTTTATGGAACTCGACTCCGTCTCGGTCCATAAACATGCAAAAAAAAGAACTTGGCCAATATCCAGCCATCTTGACCTCACACTTGGTCAATAACCCATACGTAATGCCTGCAAAGACAAAGCAAAAAGCGTTGGTCTTTACGGGAAAATCCCAAGCCTCGGCCTTGCCAAGGTCTCTGATTGAGGTTTTCCCTTCCAAGACTTTACCTTTTGGTTAATAAGTAGCCCATAAGTAGTTAATAACTGGCGGATCATTCCCTGCTCTCTCATAATTTTCGTTCCCACCAGACATTTAATAGTCTACACAGCAGCAAAGCATTTTGTAACAAGTTATTTTTAATTATTAATCTTTTCCCAACTCCACCCCGTTGCGTTTTAGCAGCCGGGTTGATATTTTGCTAACCTTGCTGGTCTGTGGACGGACTACTAGACATAGCCACACGAACGCTCTTGCTGGCGAACAATGCATATGCATACTGTTGCAAAAACACGACAGAAAATACAAGATATGGCCAACTGAAGAACCCTCTCAATATCCAAATTATAAAATGCATACCTCTTATTAACCTCATCTTTTCGGTCCGTTCTGTAAGTTAGCAATACGAGTCAATTTGAAATCGTTGTTAAGTCGGTAGCACAGTTTAATTCACAGTTACCTTTACTTGCTAAAAAACTTAAAAGCAATCGCGAAACATTTTGGTAACAAACACAGCTTTGAATTTTAGTGGGCCGTATAGTCGAATACGGCACGCTAAATTGACCAAGCGCAGTGCACATAGTAACTGAGGGGTATAATAAATAGTCCTTTACCAGAATATATAAAGGATATTACAAGGTGGCGCAAATTAATATATGAATTTTATTTTCGAGTGGTCGAAGGAGTTAAAAAATGTTGTTTTTAACACCAGAAAATAAGATTCATACCTCCAAGGTACCATGTGATTTTCTTTTTATTATATACTCACTCTGTAATATACTTGTGGACAAACTGGTTACAGCCAGGAATTGTAGAGGCGCTCAAGCGGTTAAGGATTTACACTACTCATGACATCAAAAATTTCTTTCAAACTGCACTCGCCTAAAGGCTTGAACTTTATATGAAGTTCTGAGAGAATTTTCAACTATCATTTGTGGTTTAAATCCTTGATTGCACTCGCATTCATCTCATGACTTATACTAATGACTGTAACCAGTTTGTGGGCAAGTTTTTGCACAAACAGCCAAGACAAGCGGGAAATGACTTCATCAGTCAGGATCAGTATTACGTGGGAAATACGCCAGTCGGGTCCCTGCCCTTGATGTAGTTTCGTACGAATCTACGAGTGGTGTATTTTCCAATAAAACACTCGTATCTATTTAATGAAAGATTATCCCTCTAAAAGATGCGATTTAATATAAATAGCAAACAAATAAATAACGTACACTTCTGAAATCGCAAAGTTCCATCCCAGACGCCATTGAAAGTGACTTGAAAGGCGTTGTATGACATTTGCAGATTGCAGGCAGTATAGATTTTTAGCTTATATCGTATTCCCATTTCCTTTATCAAGAGCAAACCGTTACTGAACAGTCTTAACAGGCTAACCTGAGCGCTATCCAGATTAACCTGAGTGATATTCAGGCTAACCGGAGCGCTACTTAGGCCTAAATACAGACTGCAGACTGCAGCCTGCAGTCTGTAAATGTCATACACCGGTTGAAAATGGTAATGTACCATTTGTGAGTGTGAGTTCTGTATTTTTCGTATGCGCGAAAAAGAGTAGTCTCGTTTGCTTAATATGTCTTCTAATGCAATTTGCAATCACCTCCACTGTAAATGTGTCGTCTGAGCACCCTGCTGACCACCATTGCCGGAAGACCAATAGTGGTCAATAGTAGTGGTTCCCAATAGTGGCAATCAATAGAGTCTGGATTCTATGTACAACCTTTTCGAAGCAACTCAGTTTACAATCAGCGTAGTGCCATATCCTGTCTTGATTTAAAACCCACTGGATCGCCCGAGGTGGCCAAAAACGCCAAAATTAATAAAACATGGTTGATATGAAATCTCCCCCCTCCCCCCTGCGCGTGAGAGCCGCGAGAGCCTAGCTGATTTTTGTTCCCCTCTAAATGAACACGGGAACGAACGGAAATACGTCTGCGCCCAGGCTAAACGGGAACTTGAGAGCACACACAATGGTGTACAATCCCCAAGGTCATTCAAGGGCACAAACGAAACAGCAACCAAGCGTGGGGGCCAAGGCAACAATATGTACGAATGTTGAAAGCATACCAAAATTTCAAAATTAAGGCTTTCAGCAGAATTTTTATGTCATGAGCTGCTGTTTCTAAATGGTTCCGAACCCCGCCTCCCGAACATTACTTGTTTTATTTTCTCCAGATGGGAAAACTTGAGGATGTTTTTCACTGCCCGGAGTCCCAGTGGACAGCGGTTGTTGAGTGACCCATTTTGTAATCGATGTTTTTTGCACAGCACGTTTGAGCTCATTACCATGGAAGAATGTTATAATTTGTTAACTGTGAAAAGGCAACTGGGATCCAAGTTTGCTTAATTTTTGTCATGGACAAGGTAAGTACCGTAAAGTTCATTTTCTGCTTGCCGTGTGTTCAATTCAAATGGCAATATTCCTACAGGAGTAGTATAATTGTCAGTTTGTTTATCCGCTGAAGTGAAAGTAAGCTTTTGAGCTTACATTAATTTTAATGTGTTTAAAATCCGCATTTCTTACTCTCAAGATTAGTTAAGGGACTAAAGTTGAGAGTAAGAAATGTCGATTTGAAATACATTAAATGTACTTTCACTTCAGCTGAGTTTGTTCGAGAAACACGAATACATGACGATTGTTGGACTATCGAAACTCCCTGATTGGCAGCGTCTAAAGAATCTCTTAATGATGTTCATTTTTATGCCCGGCGTGATTCAGCCTCTAAATTATGTATTGTCCAAGATTTGGGCAAGATTTGGGTAGTAGGGAAGCAAGGCTAGGAATGCAGAGTACAGATCAGGTGGTACTAGAGTCACTAGCTCAATGGGGAGCCACCTTGGAATAAATGTTCCAGACTTACCACCAAGGGTTAGACCCGTATTCCATGGTACAGGGACTGAGGGAAAGCTAGAGAGTGTGTGTGTGGGTGAGTGGCGCAGGAAGTCACAGATCTATTGTTACAGGGCTGCTGCTGACACAGTTCATATATGATCAACAGTTTCTTGAAGAACATTAGGTCTTTTCCTTAATTTGCACCCAAAGAATTTGTGCCTCTCTTGAGTCACAAGTATCGTAAAAGACTTGACCAGAAGCAGCAATGGAGTAAGCTTATATATATATTAACCTTAACAAGATTTTATAGCTAATATGAGGTTTATCTATATGACTGATTAAATAGCTTCATTGTGATTGGCTGAGAGCAGGCAGATTTATGGTAAATTTCTAATTTGCACTGCAGTGCAAATTAGTAACTTCTTCAGCCGTATAATAAATGAGGAATTGTACAGACGCTCAAGTGGTTAAGGATTTACACTACTCATGACATTACAGATTTCTTTCAAACTGTACTTGCCTAAAGGCTTGAAATTATGTGCAGTTTTGAGAGAATTTTCAAGTATCATTTGTAGTTTAAATCCTTGATTGCAATTCATCTTATAACTTCTAATGACTGTAACCAGTCCACATATATCAATCTTCATAAAATAATGTACTATTTCAGTCTCTTCTTGGTAATGTGACATTCATACAAGGGGTGCGCCGCTTTCTGTATGCAGTGTCACCACAGGAGGCCTCTTTTGCAAAACTTGGAGATGTGCCAGACTATCTAAATGAAGTGAGCATTATTATCATTTGATATCTTTAGGTATTATTAGTATAGAAACTATGTAACAATGTTAATTACCTGCTGCCCAATTTGAAAATAATTAGTTAAAAGAATCAAAGGACATCTAAAATTGGACAAGACTGCTGGCCAAGTCCAATTTGGCAGTCAGAGAAATTGTTTGAATTTTATAATTTCCATACCATTAAACCCCGCATTAAATCCCTGGGCTTATATAACTTCATAAGGGGTTTTGGGTGGGCTTATAAATGGGGGTGGCTTATATTCAGGGGGGGAGGCATATAAGCAGAATAAAAAGATGTATCAGAACGGCAAGATACATGTAAAACATATCTGAGAAACGAATTAAAGCTTACATGCCATTACATGTAGAGCTACTACATTTATAATACGTTTATAAAACACAAGAGGAACACACTTATACATTAGATGGTCTTATATTCAAGGGGGCTTTATATGTGGAGTAATATCTTTATTAGCAAATAGAAGGGCTTATAACCGGGAGTCTTTAACATGGGATTTTACACTATTGGACTACGATGTACAGAAGTTCCTCACTCATATTTTAATTGTGCTCAGTAGATACACAAATTAAAATGAGCTAATTACCTTTTGTTGTTGTAAAATTTATATGATTATTGTTAGGGATGTAATTCAGATGAGCTGTTAGTGTAGATATCAGATCCAGATTGAAACCACTGGCATGTTTTTATGCTTGTCATTTAAATGTAGATAGTGTCCATGCAGTAAATCTTAAATTTTTATTTCAATATTTTTTCTTGCCAGGCTGTTCCATTTTTCTTAGGTGCCATTGCAGTGGAGTACATATTATGTTTTCTCACAAATCTGCCTCGAGCAAGGTTGAATGATGCATTCAGTTCAGTTGCTGCAGGAGTTTTTTCTCAGTTGTCAAAGTAAGAAGATATCAATGTTAATGTGCCAAATTGCATGTATTTATCGCATTACTGTGGTGCTTGATGAATATTCTAGTCGCAATGTCATGATCAGCATTCCCCCCTTATAATGTACCTCTTAAACCTAGATAATAGTTAATAAATAGACAAACAATAAAATAAAGAAATTAGTTTAATCCCAGACAAAAAAGTTGGGACACCAAGCAAGTTCTGCCCTCCCCCCACTTACAATGAGTGATTTTTTTCCCTTTTTGTTGAAAAAAAAACGTGACATTTCCCAACATTGATTACTACTTTTGTCCGAAATTGTATATAATAGTTAGTCAATGTGTAAACAATAAAATAAATATTAAATTATTTGTCCCTTTTTTATTTTTACAGGATAATTGTGCTGAGTGTTGAACTTGTTTTTTATGTGTTCATTTATAACAATTTCCAGCTGGTAGAACTGCCATGGGACTCCCCTGGGACATGGTACCTTTGTTTCGTTGGAGTAGATTTTCTCTATTACTGGTTCCACAGAGCTGCACATGGTAAGATACATGTAAATGCAGTTGTTGGAGACAAATTCTGTTGTTGCGAGAATTCAGTTATCCAAATTCATGACAAGAAGGCCTCTGGTTCACACACTATTATTATTTTGTTTTTAGTAGTCCTAAGATCATCTACTTCAACTTTTTCTGTTTTTTGTTTCTTGTTTTTACTTTTGTTGTTTTAGAAATAAACATTATGTGGGCAGCTCATCAAGTACATCATAGTTCAGAGGATTATAATCTTACAACAGCTCTGAGACAATCAATAGTGCAGAATTACACGTCTGCGGTGAGTAGTCTAGAGCAGTGAAAGTAAAAGTAATTGGGTCTGTGCTAGTAACCCACCAGGCTATTGCTTACAGGTATCTCCAGTTTCCACAGAATGAAGCAACCTAAGAGTATTTCTACTCCCCTGGATGGAATTGTAATCAATCACTGAGTTATATGTTTACCATTGATAGCGTTAAATTCACTGGTACCCATTTATATACCTTGGCTGCCCATGCAAGAATGCATCACAATGAACCCAGCTTTGGGCTCAAGCCTGGACATCAACTTTCACTCTATATTCCAGTGTACTAGCTATTAATTGTTACAGTAGCAAGGTGGCACCTTTTAAATTGAGACAACTTAAAGTAGGAACTCTGTCCAAATGAGAGTCATGTAAGAACCTTTTAATTATTGAAGAATGTTGGCTGCACATTTTAAACAAGATTTTAAGTTGTTCAAATTCTCCTTGTTGCAGATTTTTTACATGCCCTTAGCCCTGGCAGTACCTCCTTCAATCTTCTTTGTCCATTCTCAGTTCAACATGCTTTATCAGTTCTGGATTCATACAGAGGTAATTTCTCTTTCTATTTGCAGCTGACTATAACACCATCATGTGGTGGGTGAGTTAGTAAGGAAATTTGTCGGTCAGCATTTCCAAAGAAGTGATTGTGGGATCAGTGAATTGGAAACTAAGCTTAATAAATGATCAGAGCAATTTTAATTTTTTTTCATGTGGAAACCAAAGTAATCATACAGGACAGTCACAAAGGACACAGAAAATCCAGTGAACCAATCAAAATTCAAAGTATTTAAATTTAGCTGATGTGAAGTGTGGAAAAGACAATGTGGAAACTTGTCGAGAGTGAGTTTTAGTTTTACTTCTGATTGGATGACAGAGTGGTAGAATTTTTCTTAAGCCAATTGCTTGGTGTAGTAATGCAAAACCAAAGTGAATTACTTTCAACACTCAAGAAAAAAACCACTCGATCTGGGCAAACTATTGAGTAATTTTGTGAATAAATTGTATTATGACGCACTTACCTGAAGTAAACTAAAACTGGCATCTGAGTGGACTGAGCCAAGCTTGGTCTGTACAAAATTGATCAGTAATATTTGAAATCTATAACCCCTTACATTTAAATCTTTGAGGACAATATTATCGGAGATTTTGTCAACGAAGCCATATGTTGTTTTTTATTTTGTTACGCACAGATTGTAAGTTCTCTTGGACCCCTGGAGTACATTCTCAACACTCCAAGTCATCATCGTGTTCATCACGGTAATAGTTTCCTTCCATCTATTATCCTCAGTGCTACGTACTGCAAAATGCAGTTGATTTGTCCAGCCTCCATCTTGTGGGAGGTGCTGTGGCCTCATGGTTAGTGCGCTCAACTCCGCAGCGATCAGTCTGGGTTGGAGCTCTGGCCTGGGATGTTGTGTTGTGTTTTTGGACAAGACACTCTCACAGTACCTCTCTCCACCCAGGTGTATAAATTGGTACCGGCAAATTTAATGCTGGGGGGCAGTAACCCTGCAATGGACTAGCATACCATCCAGGGGGAGTAGAAATGCTCCTAGTTGCAGGATAGGCTCCGGCCTGATGAGCCACTTAGCTCATATGCAGACTTTACCTTTACCTTTTGTCCAACTTCATTTTTTTTAATAGATAAAATTTTTTCTCAGTGTCTTCAATAACCATGAAAAATACTACAACAAATTATTGACACTTGAATAATATTCTTACTCACATACCACTTACTAAATTCTTTAAATTCATTATTTACAAGATTTTTCAGATCCTTATTATCCCTAGAAAATCGGTTAGTTAGGGAACTTTTTACCTTCACATGCCCTCAGTTAATTGAATAATTTATGCTGTTTAGTACCAGACTAATTTTTCTCTTCAAACAAAATTAACAACACCATCACCCATGCAATATCATACTGATGGACTTTAGTCAGTCCCGTCCTGTTAATGGAGTATTCCTCAGTGTAGAAGTGGAGGGTGCATGTACATATAAGATATTTTTATTGGCCACTTAGGTACAACCAAGTGACTAATATACAGTAAACTAAGACTAATGTTAAAGTGATAATAAGCAAATTAAAAAATTCTTTCCAGACATGGGTCAGAGTGGAATGTCCACAGTGCATTTTGGAGTAGTGAATCCCTGACAATGCTATCCTGTATTTCAGAACTTATGTAAAGCTAACTCTTAATGATTTGTTTCTGTCTCAGTTGTTAATGATTAACGCTGTTAAACCTTTCCTAATTGGCTTATTGCTAAATGAAACATGGTACTATGATTGTATACCTTTGAATTTTTCAGGAAGAAATCCATACTGTATTGATAAGAACTATGGTAAGTGGATATTAATTTTCCATTTATTTAATGATATTGAAAAGTGATAAACCTTGGGCGCTGTCCTGTTTCACGACAATGTATGACCCTTGCTGGGTCCCCAAAATGAAATAAGAAGATCTGTTAGATCTTATAACCGCGCTTTCAAAATTTAACTGTTTGCTTAGCACTACCGTCGGAACGCAGTGCACATTCCAAAGCAGTTATTGATGATTCTTTTCTTACTGTAGACATCACATCACTTGATCAACACAAATTGTATTATTGCACCATCAGTGGTAGCCGTTGACAAATCTCCGATGATGTAATGGTCTTAATCTTTGTAGAACTTTCTTCGGGATATGTATGGGCATGAACGATATAAATGACACGATAATAACACTATTAACAACAGCTTTCTTTCTTAAACGTCATGATTAAATTTAATTGGTGTTTTCCACAAGTAAAGGGCTAGCAAAGTAGTCACACAAGTCAAATAATTTAATAATAAAACTCTATCCCGACCGATGTATCGATTTTGGTCACTCCAGTGACCACAGATTGAAAATGTGACAGAAAATTGGCGTTACTTTCAATTCTGACCAAATTTGGACAGTGGGATGATCTCATCATTAGCCAATTACAGGCCATTTTTCAGCTCTTTTCGTCATATCACCCCCACGGGATAATTTTGTCAAGCTAGCTAATTTAGTATGCAAGCCACCGTAATGGCGGTCACCGTCGACGAAATGTTTATTTGCTCAAAATTGGGGCAAAATCTTTCGGAGATGGAAGTCAGGACATTTGTAAGGATACAGAAAGTAATTTGGGACCGGTTGCTGGCTTCTAAGGCTGAATTTATCCAGAAGTAAGCTGTATTTTCGTTTTCGTGCCGAAAGCCATGCGATGAAATATTATCGGTTTGTTCTGCTGTCTTGTTCTGTTTTTCTCTTGGTCTTTTTTGTAGCCCGCCGAGGCCAGTCTTTCGTCTAAATCAGTTGAAAAAAGTTCGAAAAAGATGTTCCCATTCAAGTTTAAGCTCTCAGGCGATAATTCTGGAGTTTTTTGGCCGAAACGTCGGCTTTGTTATGTTCGTGTTTTTCAGTTGCTATGGGCGACCGTTGCTTCCTTTGTTAGGTCAAGTCTGGGGAGTGAGGTAACAAAAAAATTCTAATTAATTCTGGTTTTGTTCGATTTCGCTGAAATTTTAAAACGATAAAGCTGGATTGTTAAGGGATAGATTTACCGTCTGCCGATGTGTGGTAGCTATTAACGCTGAAGTGTTATATCGCTTTGAAGTCAGGGTTTTGAAGAGATTTTTTGGCAACGTGTGGGTTCGGCGTGATTTTGTAATCGGAGGTTTCAGTTGACCCCAAAGGAAAAAATATCCGGAAAACGTCATTTCATTGACAATTCAAACGAATATAAATATGTATATGTTCCGAGCTAAATTTCTGGTGAAAAAATATAATTTTTGACGAGCGCTGGGTTTTTAATTTTTTCCCGCGAAAGATGAGATTTATTAATGTTTCAACAGCTTTTGGTGAGTAAACATCACAGGTTGCGTGACTCAAAATTTGGCCGAGTGGAAGCTTGGGTCTGCTCGCACAGAAGTCGAAAAAAAAAAAATTACGGGTAAACCATGAACCGCGCTCAGCCCATGGCCGCGCGGTTAATTAAATATAAACTATGGCATCAAGACAGCCTCTTAATAGAGGTGGCCGGTTAATGGGGGTTCTATTTACAGTATTTTGGTGACAATAATTTTGGGACTTTGTTAACTGGCTGTTTAATGGGGAGGTGGCCGCTTAATAGGTGGGTGATTAATAGAGGCTTGACTATGATATTATCGATCAATTGATTGATTGAAAATCACACTCATTATTTTTTCACATATCCAAATTTTAGGTGGCACATTGATAATCTGGGACAGAATGTTTGGTAAGTCATTAGTAAGCATTCATATGCTATGCATGATTCATGTTCTTTCCCAAAGACCAAAAGTTATCATGGCATCCTTTTCAACTGTCTCTTCACCCCACCCTTCTCTTCCAAACATGCTATTTTCTATGTGGGCCCTGTAGGATTCTAATGTTCATCATATATTTTTGCTCATAAAGATTGATCTATAGTTAGCTCTCAAACAAGACACCACCAACCTGTGAGATGAAGACTGGGGTTTGCTTAAAGAAGCTGTCACTTTAGAGAGAGTGCCCTGTTTAGTCAGAGAGAGAGAGAGAGAGAGAGAGAGAGAGAGAGATCTATGACTATGTAATTCTTTTAATGTCAAGCACACAGGTTACAGAGGTTTACAAATTATTTTTAAATTTAATGACATTTTTACTTTATGATAGGAACTTTTCAGGCTGAAACAGATGAAGAAATAGCTTATGGTCTGGTTCATCCACTGGCTAGCTGGGACCCCATTTGGGCTCAGGTTAGATCATTGTTAATAACATTTCAGTAAAATACAAAATGCATGCAATAATTGTTTTTCCCACATTAGCTTCTCAAGATCACTATTTTTATGTTAGTGATATTATTAGTCAATTACTTACAAAATAAAACTGCAATAGCTGCTACTGAAGTGCAGCAGTCTAATGGACTTTTAAATACACTGCTCTTTTCTTTTTACAAAATCTTGCCCAGTTGCTTAATATACCACTTGGCAGTGTGCTGGGCATGTTCCATTAGATTCCATTAGAAATATTTATGATGGCATGTAAGCACTTCTGTATTAATTGTACTTCACAAGTTTTCAAGATGTATATTTATTATACTGTGTGGAACCTTCCACAGCTTTGTCACTTCTCCCACATTTGGAAAACCTTTTGGGAAACACCTGGACTGAAAGACAAGGTAAATTGTAATTCACTCTGGAGAGCAGGGACTCCCAAGGGAGGGGACTTCAAGCCTTTAAAGTCTGAAAATGATGTTTGAAAATGATGCAGTGCTCAGAGTGTACCATTTTAAATGTTCTCGTTTGCCACGGCCTTTTTACAAAGCAAGCCACAAAGTCTCTGGAGCTCCATGTAGTTGTGTCAATAAGAAGTTTATATTGTATTCCTTTTTTATTTCTGGATGCGACTTTTGGCAGCCTTTGTCACTTGACCAGTAAATAAGCATCTGGAAGCAGGGAAAAATTAACTTCAACCATTAACTACTTCTTCTGGCAGCTGTCTGTGCTATTCAAAGGTCCTGGATGGACACCTGGAATGCCTCGTTTGGGTGATCCTGCAGATCTGCCAGAGGTATTTAGTCATGTAGAGCTCAAGAGTTAATGTAATGTGCAAATTGCAGTGGCAAGATAATACATTTGAGCAGGAAAACAAGAATGTGTGGCTTAAACGTCACTCCTATTTATGCTTTGTGCATTATTATTTTCTGCATGCAGGCATGTTGCACATGCTATTTAGGGTAAACAGATTTGAGCTTGCTTTGAACATATTGAAGCAAATATACATGGTTTCTACTTTTGGCATGTTACATTTAAATTAAGGCAAGATTATTATGACAATTTTTTTGCTGTAGCAGTGTAGCATGAATATTGACTCTGATTTCTTTCTATTGTAGATCGAGTATCCTATTCAGAAATATGACAGCTCCTTGACATACTGGGGAAACTTGTATGTTCTTGTGCATTTTGCTGTTGCCATTGTTGCATATCAGCTTCTGATTGCAAGAAGAATGGTAGGTTTTAATTAAAAGATGCTTCTGATCTTTAATATAATTATGTAACCTTAATTACTTGAGAAATAAGCAGGGTCCTGTGAATTGATGAATTTGAAAGTGCACTAAGATTCCACAACTTTCTTTTTTTGCTCTTCAGGTAATGAGCCAACTTAATGTTCTTGGTGTCATTTCTTATTTTATTTTCACCATTTCAAGTATTGGAGCTCTCTTTGATAACAAGTAAGTTTTAAATTACTACAGCTTGGAATGATTATAAGATCAAATCTGAAGTAATACAGGAGCGCACTGGTGACATTCCATTGACATCATAGCTGTTGCGTGCAGGAGAAGATAATTTATTGTGTATTCATGTTTAGTTTTCTTGAAACTAAAATCATCGAAATATACTGATGAATTAACTTGAATTCATGCGGTAAAGCAGTGGTGCTCATGGCTTATCAGACTCAAATCTGTATTGGCTCACAGAGCGCTGGCTTGGTGTTTTGACTAGTGTATTAATGCATGAATTAGTCCAGCAAGTGTGATGGTTCGTTACTCTAGGTGTTTGTTGAATATGCAGCATTTTATTTAATGTGTTGTATTAGCGATAAAAATTGGAAAGAAAGTTGGATTTAGTTCCTTTTTTGCTATCATACCTCTAATCGTTTAATATCTGTTTCTGTTTCCTTTTCTTTTATTTTCTTCCAAGGTGGTATGCCACATACATGGAGTTATTCCGTTGTCTTCTTTTCCTGATTGTCGACCTTGTGCTTTCATCTCAAAATCTGGACACTGGAGGTAAATAACAACACAGAATTTTTGCTGTAACGCATTTTAAGGGAAAAGAGCTTTTTGGTCGAAGAATTATTGATTCCTATTTTAATTGTCTGGCCTAAGCCACGGTCACCTCATTTCCAGTTCTTCCCAGCCTCTACTTGCTGTCGCACCAGACGTCAGTGCTCCTAACTGTGGTAGTCTACCTTTTGCAGCTTAGCATGAAGTTATAATGCAGTTTTAAGATATCTAGAGGGTACATCGGTCTTGCTTAAAAAATTGTTTTCAACGAGAAGTTAAATTACTGGTCGGAGGATTTCTTGAGATACTCATTAGATATCTCTATGGGGGAATCGATATTGCAATGCGATCTGCACGCACGCATGGCGGAGCTATGTCTTTTAGATGTCTTAGCTGGTTGGACTCCAGATCGAGCAGTCCAGGATCGAGCAGAGGTCAGAGTCATTGTGTTTTGTTCAGGGCTGGGCAAGGCACTTTACTCTCACATTACCTCCTCTCCACCTGTAAACTGTAAGGCAACCAGGGGTTACATGCAATGCCATTACATCCAGGGAGACTAGCAATACTCGCGCTACGAAAAACCGGAGTTAATTGCCAGCAGTTTTGTGTCACTATGATCGCTCAGACGTATCTCTTTTTTTTAATTTTGATCTTAAGGGTGGGGAAAAAAAAGAGAATAATTGTCAACGTCCGTTTTTTTATGCTTTCAGTTCTTCCCACTGGCTACATCGGTGTGATCAGAGGGATCTTCGTTGGATCTGCGTTTCTCTGGATAACAGGTTCCTTGGTGTCCAAAACCAAATTAAAACTACAGTGATTCTATTACCAACGCACCCTGAGAAGCGAGACCTATCTTGGACAATCGGAGATTTGAGCTACGAAAAACATTTGGACTGTCGAAAAACATTGATATAGGAAGAGACACAACAGATAGTATACAGGGCTAGCAATGTGGCAGATTAAATTTTATTATAATTTCAAATTAGAAATTATATTACACGAAGGAATACAGCAAACAGAAAACTATTTAGGCCTATTTAAACAGCGACTTCAACGACATAGCAACCTGTGAACGGAGACAGAATTTCATCTGTTGTCTTGTGCCACTGATTGTAGCTATGAAAAAGCTATGACTCTGAACTAGATTTTTGACAATATTTTAAGTAGTTTTTAGACGTGCAAAATTCCCGCGACAAAATTACCTTCAAATTGGTACTTGTCGTTGCAAGGTAGCGGCATTAGTTTGAGACAAAGGTCGAGACAATGTATTTTTTAGTACATATATCTATCGCACTGGTTTTGTAAAAATCGTGCGGTCTTACTGAAGTCAAAGAGCAGAGTCAAGATACTATGAACTAGTCTCTGGGCAGAGTGAATGTTCATCAGGGCAATCGGCAATGTTAACATAGTAACAAGTAACAAGTAGCTTTTGTTGCCGGGTACATAACAGGTTTATAAGCCTTAGTAGCTCACAGCTAGCAAAGCTATTCTGGGTGAGGTACTATTACTTAAAGAGTATTATCTACTTTAGCTAAAAGAAATAATAAGAGAAAAAATAAAGGAAAATAAAGAAATTTGATAGTGTACACAACGAGATAATAAGTCAGGGTTTGGGAAGGAGTCTTAGTTTGTTCAGATCGCGCCATCCTCAGAGTAACATGGTATCATCTGTTGGACTTGCAAACTGCGCGTTACTAGACTCTGATAACGATTGCTGTGTTGCTTATTGTTCATAAGAGATAGCAAATGTTACAATAAACTACACTATAACTTTACCTTGTTTGCCAAATTTTTTTGCACCTTGTCTGCTTGTGTGTTTTACATATTCCTTTGAACTTTGGCATCTAAATTAGTAAAGTAGAGTTTTTGTTGAACACTTTTTACAGTGTGGAAGGCTCTTTATCTGATGTGCAAGATTGGCGTTTTTGAAGGGTAAAAACGTTTACCTCGATGCTTGTTAATATGAAGAGCCTTCCCTCTATAGTCGCTAAACAAGTCAAACTTTCGGCTAAATTTGAACTTTCATAGATACGGCACGTGTATGTGCAGTAGGCCACGTTCGATATATCAATCAGTTCTGAAATGGATCCGAGGCTCTCGGGTCTAAATTGCAATTTTTTTTTAAGTCTCTTTTGTCTCACAATTCCCAAAAGAGAAGAAACACCACAAAATTTATATGTTTGTCCTGAAAGCCTCGGAGCCATGTTAGAAAATTTACTATATCGAACGTGGCCTATTGCCAAAGATGTACATACCCATCAAACACTAGGATTTTGGACGGTATTTTGAAATGAGATGTTACACTTCTACAATTGTGCAATAGTCACTCATTTTCACTATTTTCGAAATTGATTGATTTTTGTCTTGCACGCAGCCACACTTCAAATAGGACAGAGGTACTTCTGTGTGCTATAAAGGCAACGGGCCATTTCCGAATTACGTTAAGCCTCTTTCCCAAAGCGAGTCTTCAAGCCCACCTTTCATATGAAAATGAGATTTCATTCACATGAAAATTAAACTCAGTTTCATCTTAATGGTTTTGTACCGGGCCTCGCTTTGATAGAGAGGCTTAGGTCAACTCGGAAAATCGAACTTGGAAAAATGCGCCACATTCAAGAAAATGCGTCACGCTTAAGAAAATGCGGCACACTTGGAAAAATGCGCCAAACTTGGAAAAATGCGCCACATTTAAGAAAATGCGCCACACTTGGATAAATGCGCCTCACGTGGATAAATGCGCCTCACGTGGATAAATGCGCTACACTTAAGAAATTGCGCCACATCTAAAATAATGGGCCACATTTAAGAAAATGAGGCACACTTGGAAAAATGCGCCACACTGAAAAAAATGCGGCACACTTGGAAATATGCGGCACAGTTAAGAAAATGCGGCACACTTGGAAAAACGCGCCACACTCAAGAAAAATGCGGCACACTTGGATAAATGTTCCACACTTAAGAAAATGCGTAACACTTGTAAAAATGCGGCACACCTGGAAACATGCGGCACACTTGGAAAAATGCGGCACTCTTAAAAAAATGCGTTTCACGTTGATAAATGCACCACACTTAAGAAAATGCGGCACACTTGGATAAATGCGCCACACTTAAGAAAATGTGCCACACTTGGATAAATGTGTCTCACGTGGATAAATGCACCACATTTAAGAAAATGCGGCACACTTGGAAAAATGCGGCACACCTGGAAATATGCGCCACACTTGGGAAAATGCGCCACACTAAAGAAAATGCGGCACACTTGAAAAAATGTGCCACACTTAAAAAAAATGCGTCATACTTAGAAAAATACGCCCTATTTAAGAAAATGCACCACACTTGGATAAACGTGCCTCACGTGGATAAATGCGCACACTTAAGAAAATGCGCCACACTTAAAAAAATGCGCCACACTTTAGAAAAAACGGCACACTTGAAAAAATACGCCACACTTGAAAAAATGCGTCACGTTTAGAAAAATGCGCCACATTTAAGATAATGCGCCACACTTGGATAAATGCGTCCCACGTGGATAAATGCGCCACACTTAAGAAAATGCGGCACATTAAAAAAAATGCGGCACATTTAAGAAAATGCGCCAAACTTGGAAAAATGCGCCACGCTTAAAAAATGCGGCACACTTGGAAATATGCGCCACATTTAAGAAAATGCAGCACACTTGGAAAAATGCGCCACACCTAAGAAAATGCGGCACACTTGGAAAAATGCGCCCTACTTAAGAAAATGCGGCACCCTTGGAAAAATGCGCCACACTTAAGAAAATGTGGTTCACTTGGATAAATGCCCCACACTTAAGAAAATGCGGCACACTTGGAAACATGCGCCTCACGTGGATAAATGGGCCACACTTGTACGACACAATTTCTTTTTTCAAATGAAACGGTTTTGGAGAAATGGGAAGATTTTCTCAGGTTTGACGGGATTTTAATATTTAGAAATTCTTCCTCTTAAAAGCTAATCTGAACTTTTGATTTCAGAGGGCTTGTTATAATTATCTAGATATTTTTGGCTTTGATGGTCGGAGCTTGATAACTGTTGAGATGGGAGGGGTCGGTGGTCCACGTTATCAAAGCCTAAAACTTTTATTGGGTAAAAGAATATTAGGAACATCCTTCAAATTCGTATTTTTTTCCTCATTCTTAAAAGGCGTATCACTGATCGCTTGCTTTTTAAGTAAGTAAAAAGTAAATCTTTACTTAATCACTATACGAATTTAAGGTTTGCAGCTGGTGGGTTCGTGAAGTAGACAAATAGATTAAATAAGTTGAATATATAAATGAACAATGGTTACAGAATAAGGCTTAACAAATCTACTTATGAATACAAACGTGGAAAGGAAATTTTTTGCAATGTAAGATTCTATGTGAACTATATTTGCGATTGACCGTTTGTATACTTTCTTCTGAGAGACGTTATTAGTCAACCGCTAGTCAACAAGCTGTTTTCTGAAGACTGAAGCAAACCACAAAGTTTTTTATTCTCTAAGAGCTTCTAAAGCATAGCGAGTCGTGAATTATTATTATTATTATTATTATTATTATTATAAGTCCTTTAAGTCTTGCGGCTTATTATTATTATTATCATTATTATTATTATTATTATTATTATTTTACTGTCCTATGTTTCGTGCATTGGTCACGCACACCTAGGATTTATTAGAATTCGATATTCAGGTTTGAGAGATTTTGAGTTAGGCATAACTACAACTGAACTCATTTATATGCGTTACAAACAATCCCTCTTTCTACTTAAAACATTTACCAGCCAGGAACTGGTTATAGTTACAGTACGGTACATTTGTTCAATATTTCTTTCCACAAATTAATGTTCCCAACCCATAGCCTTTCTAACTTCGTGACTGATTTTCGTAAAATGAGGTTATCTTCAACTCTATTTTCTTGCGATCAATCTTGAGTCTTAGGACCGAGGAAAGGACTGTACTCCTTTGTCAAACTGAACCTTAAGTCAGCGTAAGAGGAAAAAATATTTTTGAAATTCTGTGGGAGGAAAAGTATGAAATACTGCTACAAAATTAAAAAATACTTCGGTCCTCAAAGTGTGTCGACTGATTCAGTGTTGTATAATGTTTCATTTTGCAGCTTGAATGTTCACTGTTAAGTGGCTAGGATTCATTAGCAAGAGGAGAGGAAAACTGGTAGAGAGAGCTGTTGTGGCATATTCCAGGAAAGCCTGGATTGATTCGAGATACTGCGTCGGTCAGCGAATAGAAAAACAGTAATATGTAATGCAACAGGGCAATAGAATAAGTCTGTATGGAACTACTACTCGTCACAGATGAAAAACAGTGAACTTCTTGGTTGACCTTTTTGTTTTGTTTCTTTTTCTTTGTAATATTGGAAAAGTGTTCTGCTTACTTCAAACACTGACTACACTGCAGGCCCAAAGGCGAATACTTTACCCAGTTGAAAATGTAAGTATGGCTTCTGTGTTGGTGGGGTCTGTTGAGTGATCGAAACACGGAATATATGACAGGGAACATTGAATTTTGAAAGAGATCCAAAACATACCCAGAATTTATAGGGCGACCTTCGTCATCACACGATACGATTCAAAAAGTGTTGATCAAAGTTGTTACTCATGTTTAAGGTCATTCCACTGAAATAGAACCTGCACTGGGATTTTTGTAAAACTTTGATTGTTTTTGATTGATTGTTTATATTGTAGGAACTTAACTTTTGAAATAAAAATGGGGGGTCCCCATGTTCGTTTAGGAGCAACAGCACCTTGTTTATACCCATGTAAATCCTTATAATAGCACCATGATTGTAGTCACGATTGCTTGCTAAATTCACGTTTCCGATGATTGCTTTTTGTTCTACACTAAGAATTGGTCCATATTTATTTACACAGAGAAATTTATTATTCAACTCAAAACAACAGAAAAAATTGATAGGTCACCATACTCGTTTGTGAGTAAATGACGATTTACCTCTATGGCGAGGTCCAGCTGTAAAGAAGACGCCGCCATTTTTTAATGTGCGCGCGCTAATCACGCGTGAAATTATGCGTAGTAGGGATGCGCAATGCAATACATTGTCATTTTGTTGAGGCAACGTTGTTGCTCGTGGAGGGGTGGGGGGGGGGGGGGATGGGGCGTCGAGCGTCGGGCGGTCTTGGAAAGAAACGTCGAGGCACTGTAAATTTACTGCATTGAAAAGAAAACTTCCAGACTTAAATATTTTTACGAGAGGTTAGACTGTGTCTTTATCCTGGAGTGGAGGGAAGTGAAGAGTAAAGTACTCATTATTTTCCGTTAGTCGTGTTTTTGGCAACATGTAAAATTAATAGGGACTAAGGGAACTTTCTGCTTTTCCTAAAACTGTTATTTATAAGACTAAGATTTATATTTGCTCATTTGGTTATAAACGTTCGGAGACCTTTGCATTTTCTTGCAAATTTATAATTTGAATTATCTTAGTGGAAATGGTTTCTTGGTAGGTCGGAATAGAAAACAATACGTCATGGGAAAACTATGAAAGATTCGTTTGTCGTGTATTGCAATGTATAACCTATAGGCCACCAATGAGAATTGAGAAACGGCGTGTAGTTGCCTTTTTCTATTTTGTAATTATTTTTCTTTACTGCAACACAAAGGACACTACTAACAAAACAAGACAGACACTACTTACAATACCACTAACGATAAGCTACTTATGCTACTTACTATACAACACTTCCTTAGAGTACAATTCTTACACTACGTTTACAGTTTGTTTGTTTTTGTTTTTTTTCTTTTTTCGATTACACACCTATGTACCTAGCGAATTACATTGCAGAACGGTTTTCCACTTAGCTATCATTGTACTTAGCAGCAATGTGACGTTCATGTGTCATATAGAAAAAAGGACGACTATTATTCCTACGGCAGTTCCATAAATGTAGCTTACCTAAAACGATTAAGTAGTTAAACAGGGAACATTTAGTATCTGTGACACCAACTAAAATAGTCTTTAACTCGAGTTTCCTTTGTTCTTTGGCGATAGCGAACCAGTAAGATTCAAATTCTTCCCAAAATGCACGTGAGTAAACACAGTAAATGAATAAATGATCAGTTGTTTCCACACCAGTATTGCAAAACGTACAAAGATCGCTTTGTATTAAAGCTATCTTAGCTAAGCGGAAATTTGTGAATAAAATGTCATTCAGTATTTTAAACTGAAAGCATTGCACATATGTTTCACAGATACAGGACCTTATTAATGAGAAGGCCTTTTTTGTTTCCACATCATCAATAGAATTTTGTAATTGTTATTTAGCTCTTATTAACCGAGCTGGAGGTCTGTATGGGAGAATCTTGACCAAGGTCGTGAGTACAGACCGAACGTAGTGAGGTCTGTACACAAGACCGAGGTCAAGATTCTCCCATACAGACCGACTTAGCTCGGTTAATAAGATGTTTATTATATGGCAAAGAAAAAAACGTTAATTCGTTTAATGTACCTGGTGGGCTGACATTTTGCTTGCGAACGGCGATGAACTTAACTTAAACCTGCCGAAATTTGCTCGTTCTCTTTACTTTTTTTTTGTCATCAGGCTTTTTGGCACTTCCATAAATGATTGAGAAGAAAATAAAAAAAAATGGTGAACATTTTTGTATTTTAGTTTGCTACTTTTTCAACGCAAAATGAAACCGCCCTAGCTGCCGGTCTAGATGGGAAAATCTAGACCGCGGTCAATATCGATTTCAGCCAATCAAATTCGTGAATTCGGCAGTTCCCAGTCCTTGTGAGACGCAGCCATATAATAAATTGGAGATATTTTTTATTAATTATCTTTCTTTTTTGCTTTGCAGTGCTGGATGTTTGGGATATTGATTTAGAAATACACATTGTATTCGTAAAGGTCGCCGTAAGTGTGAAGTGTCTTAAAGTGCCTATCAAGTAAAAGATAATTGCTGCTTATTTAAAAGGCTTTTCAAGGCAAAGAAGAATGGCGTTTTCCATTTTGGAATATCTTTTTTCGTTTTAGACGTACTTACGTTTTTGTATTATTTTATAACTATTTTTACTTTATAGGCACTAAGGAGTTTCTAAATATCCATCTACTATTTGAAAAAATTCTAAGAGACGATCTACTATTTGAAAAAAAACTTTTCTAAGTGTAATTTTGTAAGTGTCCATCTACTATTTGAAAAAATATTTTCTAAGTGTCGATCTACTATTTGAAAAAAGTTTTCAAATTGTAAAGGGTCTTCAGGTCTATGATGAAAGTTTTCGAAGGGCAGTGGATCAAGTTTTACTATAAGCAGCAACGTCTACCACAGTTACGTGGGACTACAAGCTGCTACAAGTTAACTTCGTCTAACAAGACGTAAGCAAGATTAAATCAATGTGGAATACAAGCAAACGTCATGTTAGACGGAGCAATGTGTCGTACAACTTATCCCCTCACGTATGTGTGACAATGTGCCGCATAACACGCTTTTTTTTTTAAACTTTTATTAAGTTCAAGTCAGTAAATAGCGTTTTTCTTCTTGATCCTCTCCTCTCATCATGCTCCCTTCCAATCCTACAACAAAATAAAATCTTCTTAGTTACGACGGCAATAAAGTACAAGTAAAAATGCACTGTTTAAATATATAGTTTGAGAACACGAAATAAACGTTATATGGTAATTCTGTTTCCACGCTTTTTCTGGTCCCCAGTGTATAAATAAAGATTGAATTTTCTGTGAATACTAATCAGTGTTCTGCGCATGTCTGTATTTAGCAATAGCTCCGAACCTATTTATATTAAAAATCGGCCAAACTTTATCGAACGCCACTGTGGCCTCGCGGTGTAACGCGCGCTCTCTGGCGTCGACGGCCTCTCCCTCGCCGTCGATTTCTAAGTTGTTTATTAAGAGTGGATGTCTCTAAAAATCAAAGAAAAATTAAAAAATCGCGGACATGGTCAAAAATTCGTTTCGTTCCATTTTTTGTCTACAGGTAGCTATAGGTACTAGCTAAAGTGAAATGAGGTTAGTTTGTGTAAATATTCATTTTGACGGGAATAAACCGTTATGAATTGCATGATCGAAAATGAGTGCGTGCGAGCTCGAAATTATGTAGTTTTCAGGCCGTCCTTAGATGAACTAAAATGCGACAGCAGGAATTCTCTAGTTATAAATATATACAGTTGGCCTTCCTTTACCAAGATATACTGATATTTTTTGTATCGTGTCCTTCCTGATGAACCCACGGGTTAATTACCAGAGGACGTCTTTGCCATTTTTAGTTCACGTCAAACCCGGCCAAATATATTGTGGCAAAAATGTATGTGGTAGTGTCTCAAAATTTCCAGCAATACTATCACGAGGGCTTATGAGGTAGGTCTTCAAATTCATCGTTTCATTTTTCTGGTATCTTCTACTGTTTCAATATACCAACCAACCAAACTTCGGTAAAATTGCAAATGGCGCCATATTGAAATGAACAACATCAACATTGCAGTGACACAAGCAAAGCATTGTTTGAGTCGCAGCCGCACTTAGCTTGTTATGTTTGCTTTAACATCAATAGTTCCTTACCTTAGAAATCTTTTATAGGCCCTTATTATGCTGCTTGGAAGATACTTTCGAAATGCTGTCCTCTGCAAGTTGGTGTAAAGGGGGCCGACCGGCGCACTCATTGAAGCCACTGAGCCGGTAATGAGTAAACTTTAAAAGTTACTTGTTGTCGTCATTTTCTATAGCGTGTCGGCAGCCAGTTTCGTTTAGTCTACTTTGATCCTAATTTCGGCTTTCTTGACGTCCCACACACGAAAGATCCTGTACAACACGGCAGGCACCGCTAGCGATTTGCACAGGTTCCTGTCTGCGTGTCGACTGCGTGACATGTGATAATCTGTCACGTAACGAGATCAACTAACAGTACATTCTGCCTCACGAATAAAATCTAAACAAATATATTGCCGTCATGAACGAAAAAGATACAGCAAAGAAACAGACTTTACAAAATGCCACAAATTTAAAACGTACGGTGAAAACTTTATGGAACGAAAATAACGATTCAATTTTCCCACGGGAAACAAATGTAACCAGTTAACGAAAGTAAACAAAAAGCAAAAGCGTAATAATCGTCGGTGAAAGTAATAAAGATAACGGTTGCTTAAAGTCCAGCAGAAAAAAAATGTCTTGCTCTTTCCTTGATATTGTTGGTGGCGTTTGTGGTGCAGAGGAACACGCAAGGCATCCGTCCACTCAGACAGTATCGCTGTCATCGTGCAGCAAGGATATCAGAAGCCACAAGCGTTTTTTACAGTTTTCAGGTGTTGAGACAGAGATAGAACTTACCTTAGCAAGAAGCGCGATTTTCGTGAAGCCCGTCCATTTTTCGGAAATGACTGTTTGCCCGTTGCATCGATCAAGCCTTGGAATCGGATAGAGAAGAGCTAGTAGATTATGTTCTGTGCCTCAGGATGTCTCCGGTCACAAAAAGGATCTGAAAAAGTACCCGCAGCAGAAAGGGGAATTAGTTTGCAGCACTCAATACAAATTTTTGAGCTTACGAAAAACCTCGTACCCGTCGGATCAGGTAAGCGATTACAATGTTTATTCTCACTTTATGCAAGGATAAACATCCGTATAGCTTTTCATTTCACGCAGGGTACTTGGCGGGAATCACAGACTTCATATCCTTACTTCAAATCACTTCACTGCCGCGTAAAATAACGCCAAGTTTAACAGCAAAATTATTTTTATGTCTCACGAGTTTTCAGGATTTTTGCAAATACTTTTACGTCGGAACCTTGTTCAAACACGGGCATTTACTCAACATTTTCACCTTCTTCAAGACTTAATCAAAAGGGGAACACTCGAATTGAAATATTTTACAGATATTAGAATTCCTTCCAACAATGCTCGGAAAAAAGGAAAGGAACGTAAAAGACTGACTTGTGACAGGGTAAAATACAGATTGCGTAATCAATTTGAGGTTTGTGGGGCTTTTTTCCTGGGCTAGGTTTGTTCTTTTGCCACATTCAGAGCTATTTGTTCAAGGGGGATGTGTAAAGTAGAAAAGAATAAATTAATCCTTTCTCTCCAAATATTAAAGGAATTTGTGTACGATGTCGACAGTCCCTGGCAAAAACAAAAAATCATTTAGAATCGCAGGACTTGGGTGCCACAGGAGGTGTGGAAAACATCACAGAAGGTCTATGTGGTCTAGGTTTTGTGAGTTTCTTCAAAGTGTTTATGAAAAATTTCCATCCAATATAGTTAATGAAAGTGAAAAACCTTAACGCGTTCTCTGAATTCTCCCTTCTCCGCCCTTTTCAGGGGTTCAACCCACGCGGGAGAAGGGCGTGTCGAGGATAACTTGCATGCGCATCCTCAAAACGCCGCCATGGCCGCCTGTCAACGACTGGGCAAGACATGCATGGCACAAGAATTGGAAAAGCGTGTCCTGCCCGGACAGCCAATCACATCCCAAAATATAGCCAAATAATAAAGGTTTTAAAATTAATATATGGCTTCTCAACTTTTTTTCTAAATGTTCCAAATGGAAAATAATACTGAGTAGTAACTGGATGAAGATATCAGGATAGATTAGCAGTCAATTAAATTAATTATCGACTACTACTTTCCAGCGCGCATGCGACTTGCGCTTTTATACACGACACCCCGCGCTTGCACACGGTTGATCTCATTTCGAAGCCATCCAAAGCAATGTGTTCACTTTTTTGTCAGGTTGATGAACAAGCGAGTGACTTTGATATTCCTGCCATTACTTGTCCTGTAACTGTTGGTGATGAATATCTGCCAGGAGGTTCCACATCCAGACGGCAGAGCCTTTTTTTTCCGCAAGAAGATTCCGAAGAGAGTGATGACAGCTCCAGTCTAGACAACGAGTCCCAGGAGTAGCTTAATCGCTTCTTACAGCTTCGAGACGTCAGTCTAGTACGTCACACGTTATCAGTGCCGTGGAATACAGCGCACGAGCGTACTAAACGCAGATACCTACGGAAAGCTCAACAATGTATATCTGCAGTGCTTGATGTTCTGGCACCTGAAAATTCGCAAGAACTGTGGATGGAGCTTTGTGATCGTCATGCTGTAAGCAGAGAGAGTCAGGTTGTGGTCGAAGGTAGAAGTGAAAAAGAGACGGAGCTTCTTAGTGCATTTGCTGAGAGCTACTTGAACGCGCAACATTGGAGCACCAGACGACAAATACTCTCTTTGATGGCAGATAAGTTATCCCTTAAGGAGATGAGAGAGTTTATTCCAACCGTTACTAGCTATCGCTACAACATTGCCCGACGCCACAGGCTGTTACATGGAAGAGCTGCTTCTCTTCCAAACCAGGAGAAAAAGAGAATGAGAATTGAACCTGTAAAATTAGACCATTTTGTTTCTTTCATAACGAGTCCACACGTTATTCAAGATGTTCCTTTTGGGGAAAGACTTCTGCAATTGTCAACTGGTGAGATCATAAAAACACCCAATGTGATCAGAACAATGATACCAGAGCGCATTGTCCAGCAGTATCAACAATACTGCTGTGAAACCAACTTTGAGCCTATGAGTAAGAAAACCCTACAGAGAGTTTTGGCCGTGTGTTCTTCATCTGTTCGCAAGTCTCTGCAAGGACTTGATAACTTTTCAGCACAAGGACCGGAAGCATTTGATCATTTAGAGAAACTCGTAGACAAGCTTGTTGACTGTGGCAAGACTCAGCAATGGGCGAGGGAAATTAAGCAGCAACTTCGTTTGTCGAAGCAGTACCTAAAGGGCGACTACAAGGTGGGTGCATATTTTATTATTATGCGTTGCCTTTGCGGAAGTGATGTAGTAGACTTCTTACTATGATACACGGCTACCTTTTTCTTTCTCTCCAAGTCTTTTTTATGCTTAATTCGTGAAACAAGAGGTTGCAATTCACTGTAATACGCTTACACACATGTATACAACGCTGAGAATCGGTTAAGTAATCTTTCTGAAATGTCGATGCGCATGCGTTGCTTTGCAAATATGCACTGAATCACGCGGTTGTCATTTTACTTTTTTTTTTAGGTACATGCAGTGGAGGCCTCAGAGGTTCCCGATCATTGTCGAATTTATGCGCTAAGTGATCCAAGCAATGCAGAATTTCGGGGCTCCTGCGACCACCTCCACAATGAGTCATGTGTGCAGTGTTATGAGTTAGAGGACGTCATGCGTACCATAGAAGATGAGTGTTCAATTGCGCTCTCGTCAGCAGAAGATCAAGCTGACATGCTGCATACTATTAAGCAGGCAAGGTATGATATCACTAGCTGGAAAGCCCATCAGCTACGTTCAGTCCACCAAGCTGAGGCGAAGCATTCAGTTTTAGCCAAACTCGACAGCCGATCGGTGCTGTTAGTCCAGGACTGGGCAATGAAATATATGCCCCGAAAATATCGAGAGGCACAGTCAGACTGGTTTGCGAAGCGAGGATTGCCATGGCACATTAGCGTTGCCATAAGACGGTCAGAGGGTTCTGAGCACTTTGAATCGCAAACACTTGTTCACGTATTTCAAAGCTGCGCCCAAGACAGTGTGACTGTGGCTTCGATAATGCTTGACTGCCTCAGTACCCTGAAAAAGGAAATTCCAGACCTGGAAATGGCTTATTACAAACAAGATAACGCTGGCTGTTATCACAGCGGAAATTCAATCATCTCAGCTAAGCTGGCCGGCGATGCCGTAGGAGTGGCTGTTGTAAGAAACGACTTCTCGGACCCTCAAGGTGGAAAGGGGGTATGTGATCGCAAAGCAGCAACAATCAAAGGAGACGTTGGAAGGTACGTAAACGAAGGCAATGATGTCATCAACGCTTTACAGCTCAAAACAGCCATTGAATCTGGCCAAGGAACCACAGGAGTGAAAACAAGCTATGTTGCTGCCAAGCCGTCAAGCACCTTTAATATCAAATGGGATGGCATAAGCTTACTCAACAATTTTGAGTACGATGAAACTGGCGCACGAGTGTGGAGAGCATTCAATGTGGGTTCCGGTAAAGTAGTGCCATGGGCAAAGTTCGAAGGAGTCATGAAGCAGCCCGAAAAATTGGATATCCTAGAACCCCCATCGCAGAATGTAAGTGGCGCACCGCCGTTCAAGATTGTGAGACACCGACATATCAAGAAAAGCTCTGTCAAAGCAGATTTCTAAACTGAAAACGAAAACCAAGATCGAAGCAGTATTGGTCAAAACAAGCCAGACGACATGCTTTTCCCGTGTCCAGGGGATGGATGTGTAAAAGCATACAGTCGCTTTGCAAACTTCCAGACACACCTAGATACTGGAAAACACCAAATGATGCTCGAACAGGAAACTCTCTACGATAGAGCTAAACGAGAATATTCTTCCAAGCTGACGGAGGGATGCAGTCAAATTCCAAGCGTTCAAGTTACTGTCCAAGCAAAGAGTGACGCCTTGCTGCCTCTTCCAATGGGTTGGGCCCTGAAGACAATTAAGAAAAAAGTGCGTTTTACAAAGAAACAGACCGAATTCTTAACTGACCAATTTCAAAAGGGGGAGCAAAGTGGACGGAAAAGCGATCCACAGGAAGTTTCGAAAGCAATGAGCTTAGCAAGAGACCAAGCGGGGGAACGCCGATTTCAACCTGATGAAGTCCTCACGTCGCAGCAGATTAGTGGCTTCTTTAGCCGTCTTTCAGCAAAGAAGCGATTAGAAGTTACTGCCGCCGGTAACGAAGCAAAAGCCAGTGAAGTCTCAGAAGTGGCCATGGAGAGTGCCGACGAGGACGAAATTTCTGCAGAAGCTGAGAGTCATCTATCTGCTGTGTGTGCGAATGTGATGAGAGATGTGGCTATTCAGCATCCGATTGTATCTTTCGATCTTAACATCTGCGAACTTGTACAAAAACGTACACTCTCAACTTTAAGAGTGGATAGGCTAAGAGACATGTGCATCGACCTTGGGCTGGATATTTCTAACATTTCACCTCAGAAGAGGAAAAAGCCATACATCGCACGACTCACACAATTAGTCCAGGAGTGTACCTGCACTTCCAAGTAACTGAGCCCTGTACGTTTCACGAATAACTGATCCGCTGATTATAAAAGGCGGTGCGTATATAATTTTTAAGAGGGCGTTGCGTGACAGCAGAGTTCTACATATCGCATTTCAGTCACTCGAGCTCGCCGCTGCTGGTGGCATCTCCTCCAATTTGTGTTGACGAGTTTCAGTATATTCGAAACTGGCGAGTGCAGAAGGCGCAGAAGGGATGCAAATGCTCGAATTCATGTTCACTGGATGCGAAGCAAACGTAAACTAACGGCTGTGTGACAAATTTAACCTGTTGTGTGCAATTCAAATGTTCAACCTGTTGTGTGCAGAATTATGCAGAATTATGGCGCGATTCACTGGGTAGGAAAAGTCGAAATTTGTTTCTCCTGTCACAGTATATGAAAATCAAGTGTAGTTATAGTGTAGTTATAGACATTTTAATATGTTTCTAGTCATTTCAACGGCCAGTGAAGATATAACTGACCAAAACAGTTATTTGTGTACAACGCGTTTAATTTTGTTATTATGCATCTCATTATGACGTCATAGTATTTAACCGAATTACGGCCGGTGGTCATCTTTTGACTGTCAAAGGTCCCAAAGAAATAAAACCCAAATCGTAAAGAACTATCTTTCAAGGCTTCTTGGTAGTGTTATTGTAAACTTTGAGAAACTAACACATGTATTATTTGCCAAGCTATTCTAGGCCACCTTTGCCTTAATTTCAAAAGGCCGAAGATGTCGTCTCTTAACAGAGACGTAGCTCCTACAGGAATAACACGAGACAAAAACTATCACTTTGTCTTGATTAAGCAAGTCCAACTCTATATTTCTATAGCTAGAAAAGTCCTTCTGTTACATTTTTGTTCGTATGACAACTGCCCGAAAAGTGCCTAATTTCAGGATCGCGCTTGGTGAAATTTGAGCAATTGATCCGCCGAAAGCTTTTAACGGTTTATTCCCGTTAAAGTGCATATTTCAAACATCTAACCCCATTTCCGTTTGTTTACTATACAAGGCTACCTACAAGCAAAAAATGAGCCAAATCGATTTTTGGCCGTGTCCGCGATTTTTTCGATAATCTTTGATTTTTACTGACATTTACTCTTAACAACTTCCACAGCAAGGGGCTCGAGGCCCCGCCGAACCAATTCTTGTTTCTTTTTTCTTTTTAAAGTAGCAAAATTCTGTAAAACTTTAGAAGCCCAGATATGCAGTTTTTTTTCTTTTTCTAGCAAAAGAAAAAATCTTTTACCAGAAAGAAAAAACACATCTCTGGGCTCCTAAAATTTCACATAATTTTGCCTCTTTAAAATTAAAAAGAAAAAACATGTTCAGCAGAACTCGAACCTCTTGGTGGAAGTCGTTGACAAAAGACTCAAAGAAATTGACGGTGAAGAAGAAGCCGTAAACGACGAAGAGTGCGCATTACACTGAGAGGCCACAGTCTTACCAGAAAATCGACAACTTATGAAGGTCATCCCGGAAATTCATCCGATATTTCTTTCCCCACAATACTATTTGCCTATGTTCTCATTATTGTTTTTAAATCGATCTTTTGTTTAAATGCCACCAGAATATTTATACCCTCTAAACCTTTCCCGTTCTTCCGAAACAGCGTTTACTCGAGTTGTCATTCCTAGCAATTTAGATTTAACGAAGAGTGCAAAGTACCAATGCACAAAAATGTTCTCAAAAGTTTTCAGAAATAAAAGTCAAAATAATAATTTATCTGGGTTATAACATTGCAATTTCACAGGAAGCAGACAATTATTTCAAGGCATTCTCGAGTCTTGTTTCTTGCAAGTTTTGGTGCTAATAATGTAATGAACCTTTACATGGCCGAGTGTAAAAATTGAGATGCGAATAAGATTAATTTTTTGCATGGCAGTAATATGGTAGCTAAAAAAATTCTCCTTTCAATAGTTCAAAAATTTCCATGTCGTTCGAATACACACAGAATAAAGTTAACACGAAAAAATCGTCAAAATGAGAAATCGTTTAGAAGAACAAGGGTCAACATACAAACTCTTCATTCTACTATCCATACATCTCTAAAGGTTGTGAGATTTTGTTAAAGCATCAAGACCTTTCTCGTTTTAGTCTGCTGATAAGTTCAGTTAATTCTCATAAGCATGTTCGATTTTGCATTGATATCTTGGAAAGAGATTATGTTTTAACCACTACTGGTTACCAGTCTGAAGTTTGGAAAATTGTTGACATATTTTTAAGGAGGAAAAAATCCAAACAACTAGAAACGATTTATTTGTTTTAAAAAGTTATAAATCACCACATTGACTTTCAAGAAGCCCAGTGCAAGTTGATGACAACCATTGAAGAATTACTGAGGATAGTTTTAACCAAACGTTTCAAAACGAAACATGTTGCACAGCACAGATTAGGACAGGATAACATCAGAAACTCGAGTGAACAAAAATGCTCGAATTTTTGGCGTACAAAGCAGGTGACTAAAATCAACAGAAAAATCCGAACTTATCAAAATTTAATCTAGCCAAACCCAGTATACCGTGTAGCATGTTTTGAAAAAACCTGCCGAACATAACTAATAGCTCAGTGGTTAGAGCATCCGGCTAGATCACGGAGGGTCGTGTGTTGAAATCCCATCTGGAACTCGGATTTTTTTTTCCGAGTTGATGCCATTTCTTCATTTAAAAAAATAACAAGGAAACATTCATCAATTCAATCGGAATGATACAAAAAATATTTTTAATGACGTTGTCATTTTGTTTGTTTGTTTGTTTTTTTTCTCCTATCAACTGTTTTATTGAAAGTTAAACTGAACGTTTCCAAATTGCATGCTGTTGTTAACAATTAAAAAAGAGTAAAATCCATAGGAATCCAATGAATCCAAATGAATTGGAGATAAATGCTTTATAATTCCCAAATGAGTCAACAAATTTATTCAAAGTGTTTCTAAAAGACCTCTGCTCAGGCGTAAAGCATGTCCAAATTTGTGCTAAAATATGTTCAAAAAAGATTTGTATAAAGGTTCCAAATTTTTACAAAAGATTCATTTGAAATTCAAAAGGTTCCTTTTTCACTAAAAAAAGATCTGTTTTTAGTTGAAAAGAGTGTTTCTCTTGGTAATTAAAAGATTCATTTGAGTTAAAAAGTTCCACGTTCACTTAAAAAGAATCTCTCGGGAATGGAAAAAAATCTGCTAGAAAACGTTTCATCTTCAGTTTGGAAATGTTTCATTTAGATCTACAATATTCCATGCATACTTTAAAGGACCTCCTGAAAAGAATAAAGTGTTTATTCTTTGGAAAAGTTTGATTTTGAGTTGAACGATAAAAATGATCTCGTTTGAGTTGAAAAAGTTTGAAAACGTTTAATTTTCAGTTCAAAAAGGTCCATTAAAAGGATCTCTCGGGTTGAATAAAGTTTCTTATTCTTTGTAAAAGTTTCATATTGACTTGTCTTTCCTTGTTCTGTTCTTGTTACCTGTTCTGAAGCTCGGCGTTTTTGGTCTCTCTTTACTAATTGGTGGAACTCAAAAAACGGAGATACGATCACTCTCGATAAAAATGAAATAATATATGGCGTGACAGATAACTTCGCTCGTCATCTTGGCTTAAACCTCTGCATGATTATAGCCAAATATAATTTATACACTGCCTCAAGAAAAGAAGAGTTTTACTTTGATGCCTTCTTGGCGATTTTGACAAACAAAATTAAAATTGAGAAACATAAATCTAAGTCACAAATTAATATGTGAGAAAAACTCCTATTGTAGCTAACGCCCTACATGAAAGTATTGCAAGATATTAATAAATTGTATATTATGTCAGTATTGTAAGTTTTGCTAGTATCGTTAAATTGTAAGTTACGCCAACATTGTAAGTAGAGTAGGTAAATTTTGTATGTAATGTAACGTTATTGCAATAAAAAAGTTTCATATTGAGTTAAAAAAGTTCCATGTGCAGTTAAAAAGGATCATCTTTGAGTTGAAAAAAATATTTTCCTTAGGAAAGTTTCATTTCGAGTTAAAAAGTTCCGTAAACTTTCAAAAAGGATTCGTTTTCAGTTGAAAAAAAGTGATTTTGACTAGAAACGTCTCATCCTTAGTTGAAAAAGTACCATACGTACTTGAAAGGATCTCGAGTTGAATAAAGCGTTTCTTTTGTTTTGAAAAAATTAATTTAGAGTTCAAAAGTTCCATGTGCCGTTAAAAAGGATCTCCTGAGTTGAAAAAACATTTCCTTGGAATAGTTTCATTTCGAGTTAAAAAGTTCCATAAACATTCAAAAAGGACCTTTTTTGAGTTGATGATTAATTTTGACTGGAAACGTTTGAAAAAAGTTCCATGCGTACGTAAAAGCATCTCTTTTGAGCTGAAACGAGTATTGTTCCTTGGAAAAGTGTTTTTTTTTAGATGAAAGAGTTCCTCGTTTACTTACAAAGGATCTCCTTTTGAGTTGAACAATTTTTTTCTTGGAAAAGATGCATTTTCAGACAAAAATGTTCCACGTTTACTTTTTCCTTTGCCTTGAAGACAATACCTTTGTTTGTGAAAATTTTATTTTCAGATGAAAACGTTTCGTGTTTACTTAAACAGGATCCCCTTTGAGGTGATTTTTTTTTTTACTTTTTCAGATGAAGCATTTCAAGGCTTACTTTGGAAGGCTCTCTCCTGAGATGAAAAAGAAATTGATTGGAAAAGTTTCATTTTCAGATGAAAAAGTTCCGTGGTTACTTTAAAAGGACCTCTTACAAAAACATAGGCACGCAAGGCGTGCAAGAGTTATTTTTTGTGAGCTAAAAGTCTCGGAGATAGGAGCATTCATGGAACTGTTTACGGTAATGATTTGGTTAATTTGACAAGTTTTTTGGTTGCGATGTACAGCAAGAAAGAAACTGGGAATTTATGATGTACATGCGATGTTACATCGGCCATGGTAAGATAGCTAAATAGTAAGCCATAAAATGTTTGACTGAACAAACTACAGTAATCTGACACGTCTCCAGATTAATGAAGATACCATCTTATTTTCTAACAGGCAATTTGATTCGTTCTTTGATACAACCCACACTGTGATTGGTGTGACACGCCCACATGCATAACTCCCTCTCTCACCGATTACATAGCCCTTCCAACCCCCAAGAGGAATTTTTGCTCAAAAATACTCAAGTTAGTTAAGAGACCTTTACGCATTTTATACGAGTCGTAAGTTTACCCTTTTTTATACAACACAACACTACTTCAACGAAAATAGAAAGAAAGAGAAAAAAACCTCTCTGAAACTTTGAAAGTCTGATTTAATTAAATTGCACTTTAACTTGGTGCCACGCAGTCTTCAAAGAACATTTGAGCAGTTTTCATACTTTTTACCTTTAAAAATATCGGACTGAAAAGAATGTCATAAAACGCCCATCAAATAAAAATATTAAACTGCTTCTACAAAGACGTAAAAACCGTCCAGAAATGAAAGCTTTTTTTCGGTTTAATATCCTCGGAACAATAGCCGATAACTTGTCAACTCTAATTGAATTTACTCCCTTGTGAAAAATAAGAGTGTCAAATTACCCTTTGTATTTAACAAATAAAAATATCTCGTTATAGTTGCATGCAACAAGAACAATACAATCGTTACCTGCACTTACTATTGTAAACGTTAGAACTGTTTCAAATCTAAATAGTCTCGTCTCCTCTAAAACATGTCCTAAGAACTAGAAGCGACGATTTGTGACCTCTAATTGAATTTACTCCTTGTGAAAAACAAAAGTATAAAGTTACCTTTGTAACTAAAAATAAAAATATCGCGTTGCATTTGCATACTACTAACTCATGAACTACTTCAAAACTCAAGGCTCATCTCGTTCATAACTAGCCACCATTACACTGAACATTATGCAGTCTAAAACAACCCAATGTATGTATGTAACTGTCACACTCCGCTCGAAACCGGAATAAAAATCACAAACCGGCAACATACACGTCAGTCTTTATTTTTCAATTATACGAAAGTCCTTGTGTTTGATACAATAAAACGCTCAAAACTTCATATACCTCACTTAAGTTATCTTGAACAAAAATAATTTCCTTTTTCTTCAACTACAATTCGTGTTGGTTATTAATGTGAATAAGCGAAAACCCTCATAACATTGAAGAGAAAAGGTTTAGTTTCATTAAAACGTATCTTCTCATTCCAGTAGTAAACAAGAACCGTTATAATTGTAAAATCGTCACAGAATAATATCTTTTTGTTCTGTTGACGAAATTAATCGTAGTCTCTTCGCTTTTTACATTGAAACTTATCAATGGATGATGAAATTAACGACACGCCCGGAACACTCATTACGAACTCAGCAGCAATATTTAGGTGTCAATACAACACGCAAACGATTTGAACCTGGTCACAACCGCTTCATATTCCCAGTAGTGCATTCCGCCCCCCTAAAATACAATTGATCCTATCATAGAAACCACATCAACTTGTTTTTCATTGGCATCTTAAACCTAGTAGTAGAGCGACTCAATTCAAAAACTTATCTAATGGGAAAAGCTCACCCTTCATCGCATGCTCGTAGTTATATGCCAAACAGTATGTTTCTTTGACTGATTATCCAGTTGCAAATGAGTATCAAACCCGCCCACAAAATCCTCAGCCTAACCCACGGAAAATGTCGAAGTAAGCCCAATATATGAATACTTCCTCCCGTTTTATAGAAGAATAAAGATGGCCGTTCTGAACTGTATCGGGATCAAATCTTCTCACATACCATTCATCTTTACAGCAAGAAATTTGATTGGTTGTTTATAGTAGATCCAATCTGATTGGTGTGACACACATACATCTCTCACTCACTTACTCACTCACTCACTCACTCATCCATTGACACGTCTATAAAATACCTCGACTCGCAAACGTCCAGTTTTGAAACACTCATTTTAATTTGAAAAAAGTTAAATTTCAGTTTTCAATGCTGCCTTGGCGAGTTGAAAACGTTTTCTTTGAATTGAAAAGTTCACTATCATTTGGAAAAGGTTCTGACTTCGATTTAATAGTTCCATTATCAAACACAAAAGGTCCACTTTGAGTAACAATCAATCCTTAAAAGTTGAAAAAGAACTATTTACATTTCACTTTACACGACTTCTTGCGAGCTGAAAAGTCCCATCAAAACGTTTAGCAATTGAAAAACGTCAACATTTGAGAACAAAGTTTCATTGTAAATTTCCGTGTTCAGTTGAAAACTTCATTTTTCGTTAACGAGTTCTCGTTTTATTTCCAAAAGTTGCTTGCTGTGTCTTAGTTGTCACTAGTTGATCATTCAGAGTAACGCTGCCCTCCTATTCTAAAAAAAAACCCTCCAGCGTAATTTTGCCGAGTAACACTTGTCGGAGCGCGTGTAAACTACCCATGTTGGTTACTGCTCCCTCCCAGTGAAGTTCTCGGTTTGACCCTAATGTCATACTCAACCCTCCCACGACCTCTGATGGTGTAATTATGGCCTTAAGGGCCCATTAACCGATCTTTTCGAGCCGTTGCTAGGGAAAATTTATTCTCATATAACCTCGTCATTTTTAGTCACTTATTTAGTTATTTCATGTGTTTTAACTTTTTCATGATCAGTAACACTAGTGATGACGTCATCAGGCAACGCCCATGGTCATGTGACTAATACTGAAAAAACGTAAAGGCTTCCAGGCAAATTACTTTATCGGAATTTTTTTTCATTGATTTAATATTTTAATTTAAATCCTCATTATGCTATGCATCGATTTTGTTTCATTTCTAAAAGGTCAGATTTTGAGAGAAATTCAAAATATTAAAAAGTTCGTAATTTTCTGAAAAAAGCATGATTTTGAAAAAGGAATGTATAGCTATGTTTCCAACGTTGGTTTTAATCGAAATCCGTCAAAAAAGGCTGGATTTAATGAAAAACCACGTTTCCTTTAGCATTTAAAGAAACCGGAAGTGCGCCCAATGTATATTGGAAGTTACCCTATCAGCGCGTGCGCAATTTATACTTCCAGCTCACTTCGGTAAGATCAAACAAAGCCACACAGAGTTAGTTTTTCTCTTTCTATTGCTCTTGTTTTTCTGTCTTTCTCTTTTTTTGTCTTTGCTTGTACTTTTTTACTTTGCATTTTGTGAAACACAAAGAAAAACATCTAAAATGTGAGCGAATTTGGAAGTTATTGAGTTATTTTTATTTTCTGCGCTCAGGCTGACGTAAGTAACCGGAAGTGAAATTTCACCTCCTTTGCAACGCGCGCGAGCGCGCGCATAAATCGGTTAATGGGCCCTTAAGGCCACCCCCAATCGTGGTTTAAGATGGCTTACTACAGTTTTGATGGACTGTAACAACCCAACTTCTAACTCTTTTTTAAAACGCTCCAAGATGTTTTTCCTTTCTCTATTTACTGTTTGCTTAAGTCTTTTGCCATTCTTTGTAAAACTTGGACAATTTAACGTCAACAAATGGCCCAAATGAACGACCGAGTACCTAAGGAGAGACTGGGTACTAGTAGATTAAATCACGTTTTTCTCAAAATCTACCCGAATGATCCCACCTCAAAATTTCAAAAATAAGAAATTGGCTCTGATTTGACATTCATGCAAAGTAAAATAAAAATCTATAAGACAGATTTTTTGCAAACTAAGAAAATGTGAGATCAAAAATAGCTCAAAATCTGTCTTACAGATTTATATTTTACTTTGCATGAATGTCATGCAAAGTCAGCTCGAATGTCATTCCTTTCTCAATTTACCGTTTGCTTAAGTCTTTTGCCATTCTTTGTGAAACTTGAATAATTTAACGTCAACAAAAAAATACTTTACAATGAATGTTAACATTCATTGTAATGAATGGATGTTAAGGAATGTCAATTTGCTGACGTTAAATTGTTCAAGTTTCACAAAGAATGGAAAAAGACTAAAGCAAACAGTAAATAGAAAAAGTAAAAACATCTTGGAACATTCTTGAAAAGAGTTAGAAGTTGGGCTGTTATAATCTGTAGTAAGCCACCTTAAGGAAGAAAGCACATGGTTTTGTTCTTACTGACTGGGAAGTTTCAGAAGGCCCTGCAGCTGAAACTTTCCCAACAGAATTAAAATAGTTTTAAATTTTAGTTTTAAGTTCTTGTTTACTTCTGACGATTTTGTTCCCCAATAGATTCCAAAAAGTTAGCTTGAAGGGTGCCCCTCGCAATAAAGTCTTGGAAATTAAAACTTTCAACTTTCATGTCAAATGAAAGCAACTGAACTTAACAAAGTAAAGCTTATGATATTTAATTCACGTGGATTACCTTTGTAAAAAAAGTATTAATTTAACTCTTCTGGATAAAAAGGGCACATAGTAGCTGGTGAAGACTCAAGTTGTTAAGTATTTTTTTCCTCCCACACAAATATGCTTTTCTGTCTCAATCAACTGGCGGTCTCGTTCAATGAAGTAAGGAATCCTGGAGTTTCCAAAATTATGTGGCAAACAATGTAAGAAACTTCGTTCCCCAGATACTAGTGCTGTGTTTTGTCTTTGTGGGGTGCGGGGGGGGGGGGGGGGGAGGGAGGTTCTCTTTGTTCATTTAACATTACACATTATTTTTAACTCTGTTCTTTACTTCTAAGTTTGCCACGACTTTATTCACTTTGTCTTTAGAAGTGCCCCCACCTTCCCTCATCTCCTTAGGAAGAGGACATGAACCCACACTATCCAATGCAAACCATGTACACACCCCTTTTTGGCAGCACATCAATCTAGCCTGAAGCAGTCAGTTTCTATACATTTTAATTACATATGGTATTCTTAATAACATTATTTCTAAAATCTAAAATAACTTTAATCTTTCCCAGTTTAACTTGGATGATTTCTGCGCTTAAATGTACTTTTATTTTTCTATACTCTTCACCACCTTGCATACACCCGGTGCCTCTGAAATTATATTTTACCAATCAGAAATCAGCAAGTGGGGAAAACTGTACTGTCCTGACATCACATTTTTGTTTACAAGAAAGACAGTCATGTCAGGCCACATTTCCCACTGGACAATGCATTGAATATTCACGAAAAGAGATTTGAAATGTCAGAAATCATAACAGATTAAATAACTGAAAAATATGAATATTTTACACCTCTATGCTTTAAATTTGCCACCAGAACTGGGCCACCTGCTACTGGCAAACTTGCTCTTCGAGTGTAGTAAAATAGGATAATGGTCATGTTATTCCGAAAATACTTTGTTCTTTGTAAATGAAACTCACAGTTCTCAAGTTAAGTATTTGAAGAGGCCAAAATAACTTTAACATTGTCTTTACTTTTGTTAACCACAAAGGATAAGACTTCTTTTGTGTTGCTTCATTAGGACTGTAAAGTTTTGACTGCTGCTTGTACCATGGGCACAGCCGCCAAAGGCAAGAACATAGAAAAATTAAAACCTGATCACAGCTTAACCCAGCTTGACCCTGGCTGAGAAGAGTGAGAAATTTTCTATTTAAAAATTACAAGAGCTACAAAAATTACAAGAGTTAGGCACAAAAAAGAAAAGAAATCCAAAACCCAAAAGGCATTTTTCAGCACAATAAAATTTATATTTATAACTATATTTGAGATAGTTTTCAAAACTTAACTGTTCTATTCTTACACCTTCACACATGAAATAACTACATTGTCAGTGTGTTAAAATAAAAGCTACAGATAGTGACATGCTAGAACAACTACCACATACAACTCATAGTCTTCTCATAGCCACCTGCAAGCAAAATGATTTTTTTGTCCAAAAAATCTAACCACATTTCTATTCTTGACAATCACTCCACCTGCCTGTCACAGGGTTTTAGAGGTAACTTTCAATTGCCTAAAACAATTTTGAAGCATCTTTCCTTTGGTAAACAGGGCTGAAAAAAAATGCCGTACGGTTGTCAGGGACAAGTAGATTTTCCTGCCGGGCCAATAACTTTTCAATCTCACTTACCCATGTGCCAAGGCACAGGCAAATCATTTGCCAACTAGATAAAAAAAAAACAAACTAAGACTTGCCCAGGGCAAGCAAAATTTCAGAGCTGCTTGTCCTTAGGGCAAGCTGGAATTCAAGTTATGTTTAGCCCTGTAAAGAACCTGATTTGAACAAGGGACCATGATATTCTACTGATGAAATGACCGGCATCACTGCACAACATGGTCTTTCACAACATTCAAATTATTATTGACACCTCTTGACAACATCAGGCTTGAAGCACTATGTCAACTAGATGTTGGCAAACAATTACCGGTAGCTGATTGTCAGCAAACAATAACCACATATTTTCGTTGAACTGACTGTATTACTCATTGGTTAAACTGGATTCTCTACCAAAGTTAAGCCCCGGGGAAAGGGGGGCTCCCATATAAAAAGGACAGTGGTGCTTGTCGTACCTTTCAGGCGTGACAAATGTGGCCCTGGTACCTCTTAGGGTATTCAGCCTCAAAAGGTCCACAGCAGGAGCTTTTGTCATACATTTAAGAGTATTGAGCTGAAAAAAAAGATGACAAGAGACATTCGACAATCAAATGATTTATCGCTACATTTAAACTTAATGAAGGTGTCAAAAACATTACAGCCATACCCACAAAACAGGATCTTGGTACCTCTTAGAGGATCTTGTCAAAATTTCCAACAAGAACCCTGTCCTTTTCATACAGGAGTCCATCCCCACCCCCGCAAGGGAGTTAAGCTACCATTCTCTAGTTCCTCCTTATCCTTAAACACAAATTCAAGAACAGTAAGACTTTAATGAATCGCTTGATTCACCATTCATAAGAACAACTGTTTGCAATGCGGCTTAAAAGAGCAGCAACTGCGTCCATGTCATCCCTTAACCAAACTTTCTTTAAAAGGTATTTCTCAACAGTTGCTTCTGCCTCCTTAGGAGACAGAGATAAACTGGGCTCTTCTGGTAAATGTACAGTAAAGATTATGGTTACGTGCTTGTACGGTGCATTCTGATCGTCACAGTAGGAGTAAAACAATAGGGGTGATGGAAATGGGAGGAGCTCCAGACGATGAATAACTGCCACTCTGTGGTCATCTAGAAACTTTTCCTTCAAATATTCAATACCTTTTTTGGTCAGCTCCATCAATACTGGCTAAATTTCTCTTGTGTCTTGGATCTAGCTTTTCAGCAAGTTTAATGGCCAGACAATCTACCCACTCATGAGCTGGGGGCGGTGCAGCCAGCAAAAATACCAGTGGTTGTGCTGGATTATTGTTTTTCAAGTGCGCCAAGCCACGGTTCTTTAAAATCTTCCAGAATCTTTCAGTCTGATTGGTAAATGATAATTGTAATTGGTTGACACCATTTCCGAAGTCTTTCACCAAGTCAGAGCATAGTTAGTGGTCAGAGTCACCTTTCATTTCACGCTCAGGGGGTCCATAAAAGCAGATGGCAACTAGCCGACATACAATTGCACCACCAAGTGCCACTAAACTGCGTATGTACCCTAAACCTGGTTTCGACTGGGTACCTTCCATCTCGTTAACTTTCTCGTTGTCGGTTGGTTCCTCGATCTTAGTAATATTTTTCTCCTTGACAACAATTTTGCTCACTTCTTCACCCTCACGCTCTGCAACGTCCATCCCCTTCACTTTCGCTTTTTTCATTGATTTTCTACCACTGCCATTTTTATCAGAGGTTGTAGAAGCCATTTCCTTGTTCAAATTCTGTTTTTCTTCCTAACATGGGAAAATGCGTAAAGCTTCCGCGTTTTCCCGGAAAATCATTCGCTTAGTAGCCGTTCATGTAGTTTGCTGTTCTAACAACGAAGTTCATTGGTCCATTGAAGGCTCGACCAATAACAATTGTTCTAAGACTTTTCTTGGAATAGGCAGGGACAATAGGCAGGGACAATAGGCAAGTGATTTTGCTCAACATGGAGACATCTAAGCTTGTTGTATTGATAACATTGTTATTTTTGTCTCAAATAAGCGCATGGTTGATTGAAAGTGCCATTGGAATTGTTGCAGTTCCTATGGCTGCTTACCTTGGAAAAAGATTGTACTGTGAGATCAAGGAATGCTGCACCGACAAGTGGTTAGCACCGAACATAACTGGTCTGCAATCATCTCTCCGAAGACGTGTTTTTGGACAACATTTAGTCACAGATACCGTATTAAAGGCAGTTGTAGGGCATTTGAATAACAAGTCTCCCAGTAAAGCGTTGGCGCTTTCCTTCAATGGCTGGACAGGATCAGGAAAGAACTTTGTCAGCAAAATCGTGGCAGAGCACATTTTCAAGAGTGGGATGGAGAGTAAATTTGTTCATCAAATTATTGCCACACATGACTTCCCTCACCGATCTCATGTGGAGTTCTACAAGCATCAGCTACGCAATCTGGTGGCTAAATCCGTATCGGAGTGCCCTAGGTCATTATTCATCTTTGACGAAATGGATAAAATGCCAATAGGGCTCATAGATGTCCTCAAACCTTACTTAGACCACTACACTGATGTAGAAAAGATAGACTATCGCAAAAGTATCTTCATATTTCTCAGCAACACAGGGGGTCAGCTAATAAACAGTGCTGTGCTAACCCACAGGAAGGAGGGAAAGAAAAGGAAAGACATTAAAATCAAACAGATGGACAAGATTATTAACCTTGGAGAATTTAATAACAAGGGCGGATTTTGGCATTCACCTCTAATTGAGAAGAATCTCATTGATTACTTCATTCCATTTATGCCATTGGAGAGATCTCACATCAAAAGGTGTGCTAAAGCCGACCTAGAACAGAAAAGACACCCAGTCACTGAAGAGATCCTTAACAAGGTGGCAGACGAGCTAATCTACTTCCCAGATGACTTGAAGGTCTTTTCCCAGTCTGGTTGTAAGAAGATTTCCAGTAAAGTAGACTTTATAATGGGTTAAGGTAACAGAGTGTTTTAGAGTTAGTTTATTGTAGCATGTGATTCCTGTTATTACTTTATGCGAATGATGCATGAAGAGCCTGTGGGAGGTGCTGGGAGAAAGTTGGAGCATCTGGAGTGTGTGGTTCCCAGTTTCATCCTAGTACACAAAAACTATGGAAATGCAAAATTTTTAATCTGTTTTCCCTGTTAATGCTGACAGTTTGCTATTGATTTGTGGGGTCCACAGCCCTGCTTTTTCCCTTCCCGAGGTCTTTTCATCCCATCAGCCAGAAAGTCAAGTTAGAGTACGGATGCCAGAATCACTGTGACAACCTCCTCATAGCTTGAAGAGAATGAATGCAGGCCAGATAAGTTATTCTATATGACATCTATAGGTCATTTGGTCTCACCCAGCCTCCTGTATTTGACGTTACCTCTTGAGACCCCACCAAAAGTCCTATCTTCAGCATTAAAGATCTGGTTTTGGCCAATATGCCTTGCAGGCTGTGAGTTATGGAAATCAATAGAAACTTCACTATTATGTACATGGGAGGAGTATGGATATTTTCTGGAACGACATATTCTAGAAAAAAGGCTGTTTTGTATTAAGACAATTTATTAACCAACTCTTCTCTTTGTATTACAATTAACAAAAAAGGAGTAAAGCATCCACAATCTAGATATTTTTGACAGGAACACATATATGACAGAATGACACAAAGGCACACCACATATGACACAAAGGCAGTTCAAAGATGAACAGTAGATAAGATTTTAGGCTTTAACTTTGCGACAAACACAATATGTTATTTTCTAGCCTTAGGTGTGTAGTGTTGCACCACACAGCACTGATATTAGAAGCTGAAAGGAGAGAACTCTTAAGTAATTTGGAGTGTGGGAAGTTAACCCAAGTATTTCTTTCTTAGTGTTAGCTAGCCAACATGTAGCTGTGTCCACCCCCAAGGAAAAAGGGGACAGAAGGAACATCCCCTCCCTCCTGTTTTTCCTTGGGGGTGCGTATGGTTACACATAGGCTTAACGTTAGCCCTAGACAGGAAATAGGGACCACACTTGTATCACCCATAAATGTAATAAAAACCATAAATGTAATACCAACCATAAATGTAATAAAAATTAACCATAAATGTAATAACTTTTAACCACAAATGTAATAAAACCACTAACCATAAATGTAATAAAATTTGCCCATAAATGTAACAAACTGAACAACCATAAATGTAATATGGCTTAACCATAAATGTAATAAACTGGCTATGACTTCCAAATCAAGGGGCTACAAACTTGTCATTCTCTTTGTGCACTTCTTACTTCAGGACACGGGCCTCTTGCATCAAGTTAGTATTTTAAATAACCCAGAGACCAAAACCGAAGAAGTTATAATTATGGTCTGCGAACATTAAGGAAGTACCCAAGTATGATTAGAAAGTCTACATACCAGAGCGTTTGAAGTGCTGGTGGTTGATGATATTCCATCCATTTGAAAGAGATTGAGGTTCTCTTAATTTACGCCCACTCTTGAGTGCCTCATTAATTCCTATATATACATTCTGGAATTCTGGAACGAAACGGACTTCATCCGGAAATCACACGACAGACGGATTTGTCCGGAATAAGGTGTACTTTGATCTCTGGGCCGAGATTAAGAGTCCGTTGTCCGTATTATAGAGGTGTCACACACACTATGTCACTCTTTATAGCAAAACCTTACTGGACCTATACTTTGGGGTCTAAATTTCTTTAGTAAGTTTGGTCTCGTTAGGGTGTCTCGGGAAAAACCGCGATATTTCACGCCGTATGGGCCTCGTTTAGGACTGCACACAAAGAAATAGTATTTTTGTTTCTTTAAGGAGTCAGGCCTTTAGGGGTCTTATTGAAAATTTCAAGTCAATTTCACGAAGAATGAGAATGGCAAGTTTGTAGCCCCTTGATTTGGAAGTCACAGCCAGTTTATTACATTTATGGTTAAGCCTTATTACATTTATGGTTGTTCAGTTTGTTACATTTATGGGCAAATTTTATTACATTTATGGTTAGTGGTTTTATTACATTTGTGGTTAAAAGTTATTACATTTATGGTTAGTATTACATTTATGGTTAATTTTTATCACATTTATGGTTGGTATTACATTTATGGTTTTTATTACATTTATGGGTGATACACACACTAGGCAAGGATAAATTCTTTGATCTTGATGGGATTAAAGCCCAACAAAAGTCTGAAGCCATAGACTGAGGGGTATACTTGAGACCTAAGGCAAAGTATTCCACAATACATGCTGAGCTAAACAGACCAATGACTTCTTGACTTTTTCTCACCTTGGTTTGTAAAGAAATCTTGGAGGGTGTGGAGAAGTAATTCTGCAAAATCTGTTCTATACTGGTGTAACTATGTCAGTTGAAGTGGTGTTGTTCAGAGCTTAGCCCGCAGTACAAGCTAACTAAGCCACTGCCCTAAAATGTCTTCCCTGTATTGTCGTAGTACAAGGTAGTGCCTAGGATAAGGTGAAGGTGAGCCAGGTAATCTAGGATATAATGTTTATAATTTTCTGATGTAGATGTGCATTTCTAAGGCACATTTTTTTTTAAATTGTTCTATTGGATAGAAGCCCTCATCAAATTGGAGAATTCAATTTCTCTAGACTGCAAAACAGTCGTTTTCGGACGTTTTCGGAAGGCGCGAAGCTCCGTAAGCGTGATCCTCGCGTGTGAAACGCGCGAGCCTCACACGCCCGTTTTTAGTGTCTCTCCCCATTCTCCCTCGCCGTTTTTACACTCGCTCCAGACCTTTCGTTCGAATATTGACCGTCTCTCGCGTTCGCAAAAAATACGACTTTTTTGTAGTCTACAATTTCTCTGAGTTTTGAACTTTTCAAGCGTAGTGTATGGAGTAATGTTCACGCATACTCAATACTATTATTTTAAATTATTTTGTTTCAGTCATACACATCTGTTTTTAGCAATAAATTAGAACTACAAAGAAATCCCGTAACTCATACAGCGTTATCCAAACATTAAAATTAGCCATGTTTATTACCCTATGCCATTACTGATGAGGCGAGAGGTGCTGTATCACCCATAAATGTAATAAAAACCATAAATGTAATAAAAATTGACCATAAATGTAATACTGACCATAAATGTAATAACTTTTAACCACAAATGTAATAAATCCACCTACCATAAATGTAATAAAATTTGACCATAAAAGTAATAAACTGAACAGCCATAAACGTAATACGGCTTAACCATAAATGTAATAAACTGCCTATTACCTCTGAGCCAAGGGGCCACAAACCCTAGCATTGTCTTATTTCCTACAGGCAGGACAGGGGCCCCGAAAATCAAACTGGGGGACTCGTTGCTCCAGCATCGTTTTGGCCCAGAGACCAAAACCTGAGAAGGCATCATTAATGTCCGTGCGCACATTTAGAAATCATTAAGTCTTTATACCAGAAGAGATCTCGAATCGTCCAAAATAAGTGCGCTTGAGGTGTTTGCAAGTGAAAACATTTTGAGACTTTCTGGCTTCGAAAAGAAGAGAACAGGTAGAAATCCAGGCAAACGTTACCTTACAGAGAACAAGCCTGTTTTAATTTTAAATTTCTTTACCAGAAATCGAGAGAAATCGTGCGCTCCGTGTCCGTTAGCACAGGTCCTTCAAGCCACTTTAGCGGGAGGTAGTGGATGGCTCTGTTTTGTACCCAGTCAATCACTTAATAGTGCTGGAGGGAGGACAAAACTGCTGGCTTGCAGGAGGGATGGGGAAAGTGGGACTCTTTTAAACAAGATTACTGTACTTTGGACAAAGTTGTAGTACAGGTATACTTTTTTGAATCAGGGTAGATATATTTGATATCCCACCAGCCACAAGGGCCATCCAAGGATAAAACACTAAACAAAACTACAGAACAAAACCTAGTTTATTACAACGTTAACTCTTCAAATATCAGCTAATACTAAAAGCAATTGTGTAATTATATTCAGGTTTGTATTAACATCATAACTATTGTAGCCGATAGCGAATCAGTAAAACTGTGACATATGTGAAAAATAGTTTTTAATAGTGCCTAAGGAAACCGAGATACGCCTTCGTTTTAGGTCCGCTACTATTTTTATTTGCTTCTTTAAAAGGTGGGTGGCTAGCCACCCAATCCACCCCTGGCAAATGAATTCTAAAAGAATGACCGGAAGGGATAATGCTTGGGATCACGGTGTTGGTGTACAGAGCCGTTACAAAATATGTAACGCTAAAAAACACGGTGGAGTATAAAATTTAAGGACAGCTATAACAATCTGACGACATCAAATGAAAGTAAATTACATGTGCATTTATCTCCTAATGAGAAAATCCCAGAATATCTACTTACTTTCACTTGAATACAAAATGAAGACACCATACAGGAAATTGACGATAAAAACAGGGGTGAACGAGTTTGAAATTTTTGACATCCTTTCCGTTGCCGTTAAAATTTTGAGACAAAAGTCTTGAAAATCGAGGTGCACATGAGTTGCAGATTCAACTCGAGTAGGTATTTTTCACAGAAAGTCAACACAATCAAAGATAAAAGTGATTTTCTCGCGTTACATTCATATTTTTGAACCAAAGTTTTGGTTCGAATTTTAACGTTAAACATAAGCGTTTTGTCCAGCTTGTGAAAACGTTTGCATCGTTCGTTTGGTTCGTTTCGTTTCCATCGTTTGGATCTTTTCTATCTTTTGCAATGTTTCTATCGTGCGTTTCGTTTTTATCGTACGTTCATATCGTTTCTATCATTCGTTTGATTTCTATTTTGAGTATCGTTTAAAACCCACGCAGGCACTGCTTAGGCACAACGAATGCAAATTTTACATAGTTTATGAATCGTCCAACGCGCAGATCATTTAAAATGTTCATCAACATTGTTCAAGGATGGGTTTAGAGTAATTTCACTGAAAGCATTAGCAAGCCTGCTTTCCCAATGCATTGAAAAAAACGTGCAAAATGTTTGAAGTAAATTGCTTGTAAACGGTGCTTCGAAGACTGCTGGAGTATCATTTTTGTTCCGAAACTGGACCAGGATTAAGCTGGGTTAAGCTGTAATCAGGTTTTAATTTTTGCTATGTTCTTGCCTTCGGCGGCTGTGTCCGTGGCACAAGCAGCAGTCAAAACTTTACTGTCCTTATGAAGCAACACAAAAGAAGTCTTATTCTTTGTGGTTAACAAAAGTAAAGACAATGTTAAAGTTGTTTTGGCCTCTTCAAATACTTAACTTGAGAACTGTGAGTTTCATTTGCAAAGAACAAAGTATTTTCAGAATAACATGACCATTATCTTACCTTGCTGCACTTGAAGAGCAAGTTTGCCAGTAGCAAGTGACCCAGTTCTGGTTTAAATCTGTCATGATTTCTGACATTTCAAATCTCTTTTCGTGAATATTCAATGCATTGTCCAGTGGGATAAGTGGCCTGACATGACTGTCTTTCTTGTGAACAAAAATGTGATGTCAGGACAGTACAGTTTTCCCCACTTGTTGATTCCTGATTGGTAAATTAAAATTTCAGAGTTACCTGCTGTATGCGAGGTTGTGAGGAGTACAGAAAAATAAAAGTACATGTAAGTTCAGAAATCACCTAAGTTAAACTGGGAAAGATTTTAAGTTATTTTATTTTAACCTTTTCTGGAATCATTTCTTCAATAAAACTTCTTCAAAGATACGTACCCCATAATATTAGAACCTCGATTAAACATGAAAGTTTCTTGTCAAAATTTTTAAAAAGCAAAAAACCTAGTAGACTAGTATATAAGAAACTTGTATCAGGAAAAAGTGAACCACCCAACCAAAGTCAACAGAAGTGCCAAGAGGACGTCACTCTCACGACAAAATAAGAGCTCAACTGGAAAGAGGTTTACCAAATTGCTTTTCAATGTACAAAGCGCACAAAACTTATAACTTTCAATTTAAATTTCTTCATAGAAGAATAACAAATAACTTCTTGAAAAAAATTGGTCTCGTCGATAGCCAGAAATGTACTTTCTGCGAAAGAGAAACAGAGAAACTTGCACATTTATTTTGGGCTTGCCCAAAAACTCAGTATTTTTGGACCAATTTTAAAGTATGGCTACAGTCTTGCCAAGTCATTGCCAAAGAGACACCCTTAGAGCCTGATACAGCACCGGGTCTAAGGCCGGAAAGCTCTGAACATAAACTCCAAATTAACTTCTGCTGCTTAAATGCTAAATATTACATTTGGCTATGTAGACAGAAAAAATGTTCTCCAAAACTAGACGATTTCTTACAGTATTTAAAACATATCTATGAAATGGAAAAAATACAACTACAATCGTTTTAAAAAAGTGGGAGCCTCTGTTGCCTCTTTTGTAATCTCTTGACAGCTTGACCCTAGTCCCCTGAAAACGAAAATAAAAATGAAAGGAAAAGAAACAAGGCGCATATATACCATGCATATTTTCTTTATTTCGCAATTCCGAATTTAAATTACTGACAGGAGTAAACTGGTATGATCTTGCTGTGCTAGAATTGTAAGTAGCGCAAGTAATCTAATTATGTTGTGTTGTAAGCAGTGTAAGTATTAGTATTGTTAGTAGCGTCCGTATGCGTATTGTATTGTATAGTGTAAGTGTTAGTATCGTAAGTGGCGTAAGTAATAAGTTATTGTAAGTAGTGTAAGTAACTACATTAATATTGAATTGTAAGCAGTGTAAGTAGCAATTAATTTAAAAAAAAACAGAATTAAAATAGTTGTAAATTTTAGTTTTAAGTTCTTGTTTACTTCTGATAATTTTGTTCCCTAATTGATTCTAAAAAGTTAGCTCGAAGGGTGCCCTTCGCAACAAACTCTTGGAAATTAATACTTTCAACTTCCATGTCAAATGAAAGCAATTGAACTTAACAATGTAAAGCTCATGATATTTAATTCATGTGGATTACCTCTGTAAAAAAGGTATTAATTTCAATCTTCTGGATGAAAAGGGGGCTTAGTAGCTGGCTCAGGTTGCAAACCATTTTTTTCCTCCCACACAAGTATGCTTCAAGTTTATCTCAAACAAATGGCGGTCTTGTTCAATGAAGTAAGGAATCCTGGAGTTTCCAAAGTATACTGTATGTGCATGTGGCAAACAATGTAAGAAACTTTTTCCACAGATACTACTGTTGTACTTTATCCTTGTGGCGTGGGGGGGAGGAGAGGGAGGTTCTTTTAGTTCATTTAACATTGTACATTTTTCTTAAACCTTGTTCTTTACTTCCAAGTTTGCCAAAAATTTATTTACTTTGTCTCTAGAAGTGCCCCTCCCCCCCCCCCCCGATCTCCTTAGGAGGAGAACATGAACCCATACTATCCAGTGCAAACCATGTACACAGCTCCCTTAACGGTGACAGCACATCAATGTAGCCTGAAGCAGTCAGTTTCTATAAATTTTAATTACACATGGTATTCTTAATAACATTATTTCTAAAATCTACAATAACTTAAAATCTTTCCCAGTTTAACTTGGGTGATTTCTGAACTTACATGTACTTTTATTTTTCTATACTCTCCACAACCTTGCATACAGCTGGGGCCTCTGAAATATTAATTTACCAATCAGGAATCAAGAACTGGGGAAAACTATACTGTCCTGGCATCACATTTTTGTTCTTTACTTTTGTTAACCACGAACAATAAGACTTCTTTTGTGTTGCTTCATTAGGACAGTAAAGTTTTGACTGCTGCTTGTGCCACTGACACAGCCGCTGAATGCAAGAACATAGTAAAAATTAAAACCTGATTACAGCTTAACCCAGCTTAAGCCTGGCTCAAAAGAGTGAGAAATTTTCTACTTAAAAATTACGAGAGCTACAAAATTACAAGAGTTATGCACAAAAAAGTAAAGAAACCCAAAACCCAAAAGGCATTTTTCAGCACAATAAAATTTATATTTATAACTATATTTGATATAGTTTTTAAAACTTCAAAACTTAACTGTTCTAGTTTTAGGTCTTCACACATGAAATAATTACATTGTCAGTGTGTTAAAATAAAAGCTACAGATAGTGACATGTTAGAACAACTACCACATACAACTCATAGTCTTCTAATAGCCACCTGCTAGCAAAATCAATCTTTTGTTCAAAAAATCTAACCACATTTCTATTCTCGACAATCACTCCACCTGTCTGTCACAGGGGTTTTAGAGGCAAATTTGAACTGTCTAAAATAATTTGAAAGCATGTTTCCTTTCGCAAAGCAGGGCTGGAAAAAAATGCTGTGCGGTTATCAGGGACAAGTAGATTTTCCTGCAGAGCCAATAACTTTTCAATCTCACTTGCCCCATGGGCCAAGGCACAGGCAAATCAATTGCCAACTAGATAAAAAAAAAACAAACCAAGACTTGCCCAGGGCAAGCAAAATTTGAGAGCTGCTTTTCCGAAAGGCAAGCTCGAATTCACCGCACAAGATGGTCTTTCACAACATTCAAATTATTATTAACACCTCTTGACAACAGCAGCCTTGAAGCACTATGTCAACTAAATGTTGGCAAACAATCAGCTGATTATTGAGTAACATTTACCACACATTTTTGTTGAACTGACTGTATTAATCACTGGTTAGTCTGGATTCTCTAACAAAGTTAAGCCCCGGGGAAGGGGGGCTCCTATATAAAAAGGACAGTGGTGCTTGTCGTACCTTTCAGGCGTGACAAATGCGGCCCTGGTACCTCTTAGGGTATTCAGCCTCAAAGGTCCACAGCAGCAACTTTTGTGATACATTTAAGAGTGCTGAGCTGAAAAAAGAGATGACAAGAGACATTCGACAATCAACTGATTTATCGCTACATTTCAACTTAATGAAGGTGTCAAAAAAATTAAAGCCATGCCCGCAAAACAGGATCTTGGTACCTCTTAGAGGTCATGTCAAAATTTCCAACAAGGACCCCGTCCTTTTTATATAGGAGTCCATCCCCACCCCTCAGGAAGTTAAGCTACCATTCTCTAGTTCCTCCTTATCCTTAAACACAAATTCAAGAACAGTAAGACTTTAATGAATCGCTTGATTCACCATTCATAAGAGCAACTGTGTTTGTAATGCGGCTTAAAAGAGCAGCAACTGCGTCCACGTCATCCCTTAACCAAACTTGCTTTGAAAGGTATTTCTCAACAGTTGCTTCTGCCTCCTTAGGAGACAGAGTTAAACTGGGCTCTTCTGGTAAATGCACAGTAAAAATTATGGCTACGTGCTTGTGCGGTGCATTCTGATCGTCACAGTAGGAGTAAAACAATAGGGGTGATGGAAATGGGAGGAGCTCCAGACGATGAATAACTGCCACTCTGTGGTCATCTAGAAACTTTTCCTTGAAATAGTCATCCATATTTTTCTTGACCTTGTCTCCTGGATACCTTTTTTGGTCAGCTCCATCAATTCTGGCTAAATTTCTCTTGTGTCTTGGATCTAGCTTTTCAGCAAGTTTAGTGGCCAGACAATCTACCCACTCATGAGCTGGGGGCGGTGCAGCCAGCAAAAATACCAGTGGTTGTGATGGATTATTGTTTCTCAGGTGCGCCAAGCCACGGTTCTTTAAAATCTTCCAGAATCTTTCAGTCTGATTAGTAAATGATAATTGTAATTGGTCGACACCATTTCCGAAGTCTTTCACCAAGTCGAAGTCACCTTTCATTTCACGCTCAGGGGATCGATAAAAACAGATGGCAACTAGCAGACATACAATTGCACCGCTAAGACGAAATCCCACTGAATTGCGTATGTACCCTAAACCTGGTTTCGATTGGGTACCTTCCATCTCGTTAACTTTTTTGTTGTTGCTTGGTTTCTTGATCTGATCAGCAATTTCCCGCTTCTCAACTTTTTTGCTTTCTTCTGGCAACCGTAAAGCTTCACGGCCCTCATGTCCTGCTTCGTCCTTTTCTAAGTCCTCTTCAAAATTGTCCACAACCTCTTCACTTTGACTTCTTTCGACAAACACCGTTTCCCCTGTTGACTTTTTACCACTACCACTTTTATCAGAGGTTGTAGAAGCCATTGCCTTGTTCAAATCCTGTTTTTTCTCTCTAACATAGGAAAATGCCTAAAGTTTTCAAAAAGCACACAACGAGCATTTTCCCGGAAAACCATTGTTTCGTAGCTTGCTGTTGTAACAACGAAGTTCATTGGTCCATTGAAAAGACCCGACCAATTAGACTTATTTTAACATTTTTTCTTGCAAAAGGGAAGGGCTTTGTTCAAAATGGAGAAGTTTGCTCAGTTTGGGTTATCATTCGCGCTAACATTTCTATTTCTCGCGTACCTTGGAAGTAAAGTGGAAGTCTGCAATGACCAGTGGATATCACCGAACATGACTGGTCTGCAATCATCTCTCCGAAGACGTGTTTTTGGACAACATTTAGTCACAGATACCGTATTAAAGGCAGTTGTAGGGCATTTGAATAACAAGTCTCCCAGTAAAGCGTTGGCGCTTTCCTTCAATGGCTGGACAGGATCAGGAAAGAACTTTGTCAGCAAAATCGTCGCAGAGCACATTTTCAAGAGAGGGATGGAGAGTAAATTTGTTCATCAAATTATTGCCACACATGACTTCCCTCACCGATCTCATGTGGAGTTCTACAAGCATCAGCTACGCAATCTGGTGGCTAAATCCGTATCACAGTGCCCTAGGTCATTATTCATCTTTGACGAAATGGATAAAATGCCAATAGGGCTCATAGATGTCCTCAAACCTTACTTAGACCACTACACTGATGTAGAAAAGATAGACTATCGCAAAAGTATCTTCATATTTCTCAGCAACACAGGGGGTCAGCTAATAAACAGTGCTGTGCTAACCCACTGGAAGGAGGGAAAGAAAAGGAAAGACATTAAAATCAAACAGATGGACAAGGTTATTAACCTGGGAGAATTTAATAACAAGGGCGGTTTTTGGCATTCATCTCTAATTGAGAAGAATCTCATTGATTACTTCATTCCATTTATGCCGATGGAGAGATCTCACATCAAAATGTGTGCTAAGGCTGACCTAGAACAGAAAAGACACCCAGTCACTGAAGAGATCCTTAACAAGGTGGCCGACGAGCTAATCTACTTTCCAGATGACTTCAAGGTCTTTTCCCAGTCTGGTTGTAAGAAGATTTCCAGTAAAGTAGACTTTATAATGGGTTAAGGGGTAACAGAGTGTTTTAGAGTTAGTTTATTGCCGCATGCGATTCCTGTTATTACTTTATGTGAATGATGCATGAAGAGCCTGTGGGAGGCACTGGGAGAAAGGTAGAGCATCTGGAGTGCGTGGTTCCCCGTTTCATCCTAGTACACAAAAACTATGGAAATGCAAAATTTTTAATCTGTTTTTCCTGTTAATGCTGACAGTTTGCTATTGATTTGTGGGGTCAAGAGCCCTGCTTTTTCACTTCCCCTGGTCTGTTCATCCTATTGGCCAGAAAGTCAAAATAGAGCACGGATGCCAGAATCACTGTGACAACCTCCTCGTAGCTTGAAGAGAATGAATGCAGGCCAGATAAGTTATTCTATATGACATCTACAGGTCATTTGGTCTCACCCAGCCTCCTGTATTTGACGTTACCTCCTAAGACCCCACCAAAAATCCTATCTTCGGCATTAAAGATCTGGTTTTGGCCAATATGCCTTGCAGGCTGTGAGTTATGCAAATCAATAGGAAAGTCTCAGCTATTATGTAAACCAAAACAATAATCGATGCACGAAAAGCAAAATGGTCCCTACTGGATCTTAAATGTTGTCACAACCCTGTTGAATAGAAGTGGTAGTGGTAAAATTCATTGGCTGGTTCCATAAAATATCCATACCCACCCCAATGAGGATTACTGTTAGGATAGAGGACCATCAACGTCCAATGTTTGGGGCTCGAAAAAAGTGCCATCCTTTCATTTGGGATGAGTAGATTTTTTTGCTAGGTAACCTTTTATTGCCACTTGCCCAATGGACAAGGGCTCAGGGAAGTTTCCTGCCGACTAAATAAAAGAAAAGTCAACTAAGACTTGCACAGGGCAAGCAAAATTTTAAAGCTGTTTGTTGGAAGGGCAAGCTAGAATTCAAAGTTTTTCAAGCCCTGACTGTTATGTGCCATCCTCTTTATTGAAGAAAGTTGTTACAACTGCTTTTGGAAATTTCAAGGGGGAGAGAGGTCTTGAGAGCCAACATTTTATAGGATGATATGAACCAAAACACACAAAACACAACTCAATTACTGGAATTGCTACAAAAAAACCTGCAATGGGAGGAGTATGGATATTTCCTGGAACAACATATTCTAGGAAACAGGCTATTTTGTATTAAGACAATTTATTAACCAACTCTTCTCTTTGTATCACAATTAACAAAAAATGAGTAAAAGCATCCACAATCTAGATATTTTTATGACAGGAACGCATGACCACATATGACGCAAAGGCAGTTCAAAGATGAACAGTAGATAAGATTTTAGGCTTCAATCTTGCTACATACACAATATGTTATTTTCTAGCCTTAGGTCTGTGATGTTGCACCACACAGCACTGATATTAGAAGCTGGAAGTAGAGAACTCTTAACTAATTTGGAGTGTGGAAAGTTAACCCAAGTAATACCTTCTTAGTGTTTGCTAGCCAACATGTAGCTGTGTCCACCCCCAAGGAAAAATCGGACAGAGGGACCATTCCCTCCCTCCTGCTTTTCCTTGGGGGTTGTGTATGGTTACACATAGGCTTAGTGTTAGCCCTAGACGGGGAATAGGGACTGTACTAGACAAGGATACATTATTTGACTTTGATGGGATTGAAACCCAACAAAGGTCTGAAGCCATAGCCAAGCCACTGCCCCAAAACTGTCTTACATAAATTGTAGAGTACAAAGTAGTTTGTAGGAATTTTAAATAACATGAAGGTGAGCCAGGTAATCTAGAATAAGATGTTTATAATTTTCTGATGTAGATGTGCATTTCTAGGTTGCAATGTTTTTGAATTGTTCTATTGGATAGAAGCCCTCATCAAATTGGAGAAATTCAATTTCTCTGAGTTTTGAACTTTTGAAGTGTAATGTATGAAGTAGTAATCTTCAAGCATACTCAAATTATACTATTATTTTAAATTATTTTGTTTCAGTAGTCATAAACATCAGTTTTAAGCAATAAATTAAAACTAATCTGTCAATAATTCGAATTTTACTCCAACAATGGGTGAAAAACTATTTGGTATCATGTCTGGTCCATATGATAAAACATTATTAAGGAAATTTGATTATACAATCTTGTATATGAGACACTACGTCTACACTTGTAAGATGCAAAACAAAGCTATTCACCTCCCTACTTTTGTTAGTAAAGTGTTTTTAAATATAGGTTAGAAATTTTATCTTAACAATTAATTATGTAAGAGACATAATTGTAACAATGTGAAAACTAGTTTGTAACATGCAGATTAATTTTTGTTGTAGAAAATAAAAAGATGGAATAAAATAATTGAATTCTTGTTGTATTTTCCTTAAAATTTGTATTTTCTTTAAAATGAACATTATAGGCATATCTTCTCTGTCACTCCATCAAGGAATGAAAAAAAGGTCCGCAATACATACTTGGGGTTTTATGCTTAGTTTTATTCCTTTCGGTTGGAATGCTCTTTTCAAATGTCAGTATAGCGACGATAGGTTTTCCAACTGAATTGGACGACGAGCCATGTTAAATCACAATGTTTATTGATCCAATACATAAAAACTGAAAGGCAAATATAATCACTGCACTACATTGCAAACTAAATCCGATCTGAATAGACAATGAATACCTGTAGTTAAAAGTCGCATAACAATAGGGATTGATCGTCCGTGAAACTATAAACTAATTTCCTTGCATGCAAATCATAAACAAAGCCTATAAGGCGACGACAACTACATTTCAGTGTCGTTACATACCTCTATCCCGATTCTGGGGCGATGAAGAGCGAGTGTCATCGAGAGAGTTAGAACACCGTCGACATTAACCATGATCACGGGGCACGCTTCCTCACACGCGGCCCAAGCTCTAAATGTTATCCTTTTTTTCCCTTTTTATGCGAACGTTCAGGCTAACGTGACATATGGCATGTACTATTACATAACGACCGAATTTGACTACGCGAAACGTGACTCTCGCCTTGCAGCATATGGAGGTGTTGTGTTACAACGGTTTGAATTATAAAGGTTTGTATGGGAATGCAACGGCTTTGCTTGAAAAGCCAACTATTCTTATATTTTGTGGATAAAATCTACTTACCCTGTTGTAGTGTTGTATTCTTTGTTGTTTGCCAGCTCCTCACGCCGATCTAACGCGATTTCAGCGAGTTATCGTTCTGTGGGTTTCGGTCGTTATGTAATAGTACATGCCATATGTCACGTTAGCCTGAACGTTCGCATAAAAGGGGGAAAAAAAGGATAACATTGAGAGCTTGGGCCGCCTGTGGCTTCCTTTTACCTTCGGTGCGCAAAAGTTATGACGTCACTGGATGTAACGAAAGTGTAACGCAAGACACGCTACAGTCAGTATTGCTACAAGTGAGAAGGTAGACAAGTCGTGACAACTTTTAAGTGGGAAATGTACGGCAAAATACTGTTTACTTACTTACTTTATCCTCTAATTATAATTATTTTTTCGGCTCTTAGTCCTAATGGGACATAACACAACAACAATCTCTCAATTTAGCCCTATTTTGTGCTTTGTCCCATGTGAGTTTCAGCTCTCTGAACTCGGCACTGTTTACACATGTCAAGTGAACTTGTACATGTAGCGTCAAGAGGTTTTGCTGCTGTAATGACTAAGCCTGTTTAAATACATAACCAGTTGTTTTTGGAGTAGCGGGTTCCATCCAGAAAGTACAATGGGCGGCTAAGGTTTGCGTGAAAGACATGCCGCGAAGCGGCTGGACAAGACACACACTGTGCATCGTTCGGCGAGAGTATGGGATGAGGTCGCCCACTCCCACTGGGAAGATGTTTGAAAAGTAATTCCCTGAGATGCAATGTGGGGCTACTTTCAGCAAACAGTTGATGATTTTCCCACTCTTAATTATTGTTATTCTCCGATCCAGTGTTCATATAAATGTCATGGCAAAATGGTTAGGGAGGATTGACTCACTCAAGCAAATTGCTCTAAAAACAAACAAGTAGAAGATTTCAATAATTAGTTGTAACTGACTCTAGGCGCGATTACCGCAAGTTCAGAATTAAAAAATTATTAAGTGACGTCGAAGCACTGATTAAGAGCACTGGACTTCGAGTTGACTTCCAATTATTTATCTTTATTACAATATTCCAATCCTCAAAACCGTCAAACTAAAATACAAGCAAAATATCTAGTCTAAGCGACACGAAAGGACAAAGCCGAACAATAATTGGATATGATCAAAACACGAATGCAGGAAACGGCAAAACAACTAAACTAGAAATAAAACCGACCAAATGAAACTAAGAAAGGTAAAAAGATGCTTACCGATTGTCCTGTCTGTACGCCTGAGTAGTTATAAACGCGGGATCCAAAAAAACTTCGCAATAAGCGCAATAAACTTCGCAAACGCAAAACACAGACCATGCGCACAGACGACTAGTTCACGAGGTTCTGAAATACGATCTGAGGGAAACGTCAATGTCTAACCTGGACAGTTACATAAGAAGAAATATTTCATTTCAGTTTCGCCTGCCTTACTATTGTTGTTGTTGCTGGTTTTGTTTTTTTTTGTTTTCTTCTTCGGTTCTTTTTATTTGATACAATGTAAATCACACTTGCACCGTTCGTCAGGGCATTGTATCCCTAAATTGGCTCCCTGTTAATGACTTAACTTGACCAATGCCATAATGATCTTGAAATGTGTTCATACGCTCTTCGCTGACTACTTAATCTATAAATTTACTCTGTGTTCACAAATTCACACCAAAAATACTAAACAACGCGGTCAACTGAACATTTCAAGGTGCTGCTGAACCATCGCACAGCAGTCCTTCACCTACCCTGGTGCTGAGCTCTGGAATAATCTGAGAGACGCGATGTTAAATCTTCAGACTCTGTCAAAGTTTTAAGGAACAGAATTGTTTACCTACTTTTTTCTGATTAATCTGTGAATTTAATAAAAGTAAATCCAATCCAATGTATTTCACTAAGTTTTTAATGCATATTTATTACCTTAGTTACTTGGCTATTTTTTTTAGTTATTTTAGTGTTAATTTAAGGTTGCAAGAAATGTTTGCTAGATACACAATATTTAAAATAAATGTTAAGTTCAATGTGTTATCTAAGAGATGGCTTCTTTATTTTTTGTTGTTTCTTTTAACATTATGCGACATAACAAGTTTTGCCGAGGTTTAATATTTTGCTCCTTTGAACATGGCTTGCTGCAAAGGTATGTTGCCTAAATACTTAGTTCTGTTGGGACATGAAATTTGAATACTAATACGGTTTTATTACTACATCAATAAATTTCCTTGCGAGATTTCTAAGCGTCAAACAATAATGATGACAAAATTACTTTTTGTTAAACTATCCGAAGTAAGATACAAAGTGCTGCTAGTATGAAAGATAATAAGATATGCGACTAAGCACAAAGTCCATTTTACACAATTTAATTTTCATTTACAGTTCATCACAAGGAAAAACTTGTGCATGTTGCTCGGGTTTCTCTTATTAAGTTTCATGCACATGACCCTTTTGAGCCATTTAAATTTGTCTTTCCCGTATTAAAGAATGCCAAATAAGTATGTCAGAAGTGTAGCAAGGTCACATTTAAGTGTAATTCTCGGATAAATATTCAGTCTGGCAATGTAGTCATCATCGATGATTTTGGTCCTAACCCATCATTACACCTTCGATTTTGCATGAATTTTGTGGAAAATGTCATTAAAATTGTTGTTAGGGAACATAAACTCAAGAATTCCTTCCCACAAGACATTCAGAAGGCGCTTATTTAAGCTGCAGTCAAGTGGAAAGTGTCAAACACTCAACAAACTCCTGCCATTGTCACCTCTAAACCAAGGAAGCGCTTGACTTCCTCTGGAATACTACCAAAAATCTTTGTTTTGGCAGTGACTTGTGTTCTAACCTTAACATCTTTCTTTCTCTCTGGAGAGGTTTCAGCCAAAATTGCACCGGCCACTAGGAATCTCTAAACAACTTGACACATTCTGCTATCTGCTCTGCTGAAGTCAACAAGTTCACATAGTCAACAATTTTGCGATTGATTCTGTCTCCATAAGTGGTTTTGATAATTTGCCTCAGAAACACGAAAATTCAGCGCTTCAGCCATAAATTTTTGTGTTTCAAGTCAAATATTTCATCCATGAGCAACAACAGAATTCTGGGAGGAATATTGTCATCCTCCTCCAAATCAATGTCTGCATATAACTGTCTGGCATCTTCTTTCAAGTCATGTCTCTGCCCTGGCTTGTTGAAAATCTTGTGCACCCCTCCTAATACGCTGTCTGGCACAGTCTTAATCGCATGAGACATGACAACTTGGAGCCACAAGGGTATCCACCTTTCTAGCAAACTGTCCCTTCTCACGAGCATATGCTTCAGGTAACTACCACAAACAACTCAACTACTCACAACTACCACATACAACTCATAGTCTTCTCATAGCCACCTGCTAGCAAAATCAATTTTTTGTCCAAACAATCTAACCACATTTCTATTCTCGACAATCACTCCTCTACCAACTATGACTCCACCTGCCTGTCACAGGGTTTTTAGAGGCAAATTTGAACCGTCTAAAATAATTTGGAAGCACGTTTCCTTTGGCAAAGCAGGGCTGAAAAAAAGTGCTGTCCGCTTATCAAGAATAAGTAGATTTTCCTGCAGGGCCAATAACTTTTCAATCTCACTTGCCCCACGGGCCAAGGCACAGGCGAATCAATTGTCAACTAGATTAAAAAACAAAACCCAAACCAAGACTCTCCCAGGGCAAGCAAAATTTGAGAGCTCCTTTTCCGAAAGGCAAGCTCGAATTCACCGTACAAGATGGTCTTTCACAACATTCAAATTATTATTGACACCTCTTGACAACAGCAGGCTTCAAGCACTATGTCAACAAAATGTTGGCAAACAATCAGCTGATTATTGGGTAACATTTACCACACATTTTTGTTGAACTGACTGTATTAATCACTGGTTAGTCTGGATTCTCTACCAAAAAGGACAAAAAGGACAGTGGTGCATGTCGTACCTTCTAGGTGTGACAAATGTGGCCCTGGTACCTCTTAGGGTATTCAGCCTTAAAAGGTCCACAGCAGGAGCTTTTGTCATACATTTAAGAGTACTGAGCTGAAAAAGAAGATGACAAGAGACATTCGACAATCAACTGATTTATCGCTACATTTCAACTTAATGAAGGTGTCAAAAAAATTAAAGCCATGCCCGCAAAACAAGATCTTGGTACCTCTTAGAGGTCATGTCAAAATTTCCGACAAGGACCCCGTCCTTTTTATATAGGAGTCCATCCCCACCCCCCAGGGAGTTAAGCTACCATTCTCTAGTTCCTCCTTATCCTTAAACACAAATTCAAGAACAGTAAGCCTTCAATGAATCGCTTGATTCACCATTCATAAGAACAACTGTGTCTGCAATGCGGCTTAAAAGAGCAACAACTGCGTCCATGTCATTCCTTAACCAAACTTTCTTTAAAAGGTATTTCTCAACAGTTGCTTCTGCCTCCTTTGGAGACAGAGTTAAACTGGGCTCTTCTGGTCAATGCACAGTAAAGATTATGGCTACGTGCTTGTACGGTGCAGTCTGATCGTCACAGTAGGAGTAAAACAATAGGGGTGATGGAAATGGGAGGAGCTCCAGACGATGAATAACTGCCACTCTGTGGTCATCTAGAAACTTTTCCTTCAAATAGTCGTCCATAGTTTTCTTGACCTTCTCTCCTGGATACCTTTTCTGGTCAGCTCCATCAATTCTGGCTAAATTTCTCTTGTGTCTTGGATCTAGCTTTTCAGATAGTTTAGTGGCTAGACAATCTACGCACTCATGAGCTGGGGGCGATGCAGCCAGCAAAAATACCAGTGGCTGTGATGGATTATTGTTTCTCAGGTGCGCGAAGCCACGGTTCTTTAAAATCTTCCAGAATCTTTCAGTCTGATTAGTAAATGATAATTGTAATTGGTCGACACCATTTCCGAAGTCTTTCACCAAGTCGAAGTCACCTTTCATTTCACGCTCAGGGGATCGATAAAAACAGATGGCAACTAGCAGACATACAATTGCACCGCTAAGACGAAATCCCACTGAATTGCGTATGTACCCTAAACCTGGTTTCGATTGGGTACCTTCCATCTCGTTAACTTTTTTGTTGTTGCTTGGTTTCTTGATCTGATCAGCAATTTCCCGCTTCTCAACTTTTTTGCTTTCTTCTGGCAACCGTAAAGCTTCACGGCCCTCATGTCCTGCTTCGTCCTTTTCTAAGTCCTCTTCAAAATTGTCCACAACCTCTTCACTTTGACTTCTTTCGACAAACACCGTTTCCCCTGTTGACTTTTTACCACTACCACTTTTATCAGAGGTTGTAGAAGCCATTGCCTTGTTCAAATCCTGTTTTTTCTCTCTAACATAGGAAAATGCCTAAAGTTTTCAAAAAGCACACAACGAGCGTTTTCCCGGAAAACCATTGTTTCGTAGCTTGCTGTTCTAACAACGAAGTTCATTGGTCCATTGAAAAGACCCGACCAATTAGAATTATCTTAACATTTCTTCTTGGAAAAGGGAAGAGCTTTGTTCAAAATGGAGACGTCTGCAAAGCTTGGCTTATCATTCGCGCTAGCATTTTTATTTTTGGCGTACCTTGCAAGTAAAGTGGAAGTCTGCAATGACCAGTGGATATCACCGAACATGACTGGTCTGCAATCATCTCTCCGAAGACGTGTTTTTGGACAACATTTAGTCACAGATACCGTATTAAAGGCAGTTGTAGGGCATTTGAATAACAAGTCTCCCAGTAAAGCGTTGGCGCTTTCCTTCAATGGCTGGACAGGATCAGGAAAGAACTTTGTCAGCAAAATCGTCGCAGAGCACATTTTCAAGAGAGGGATGGAGAGTAAATTTGTTCATCAAATTATTGCCACACATGACTTCCCTCACCGATCTCATGTGGAGTTCGACAAGCATCAGCTACGCAATCTGGTGGCTAAATCCGTATCGGAGTGCCCCAGGTCATTATTCATCTTTGACGAAATGGATAAAATGCCAATAGGGCTCATAGATGTCCTCAAACCTTACTTAGACCACTACACTGATGTAGAAAAGATAGACTATCGCAAAAGTATCTTCATATTTCTCAGCAACACAGGGGGTCAGCTAATAAACAGTGCTGTGCTAACCCACTGGAAGGAGGGAAAGAAAAGGAAAGACATTAAAATCAAACAGATGGACAACGTTGTTAACCTTGGAGAATTTAATGACAAAGGCGGATTTTGGCACTCATCTTTAATTGAAAAGAATCTCATTGATTACTTCATTCCATTTATGCCATTGGAGAGATCCCACATCAAAATGTGTGCTAAAGCCGACCTACAACAGAAAAGACACCCAGTCACTGAAGAGATCCTCAACAAGGTGGCCGACGAGCTAATCTACTTTCCAGATGACTTCAAGGTCTTTTCCCAGTCTGGTTGTAAGAAGATTTCCAGTAAAGTAGACTTTATAATGGGTTAAGGTAACAGAGTGTTTTAGAGTTAGTTTATTGCCGCATGTGATACCTGTTATTACTTGATGTGAATGATGCATGAAGAGCCTCTGGGAGGCACTGGGAGAAAGTTGGAGCATCTGGAGTGCGTGGTTCCCAGTTTCATCCTAGTACACAAAAACTATGGAAATGAAAAATTATTAATCTGTTTTTCCTGTTAATGCTGACAGTTTGCTATTGATTTGTGGGGTCGACGGCCCTGCTTTTCCTCTTCCCGTGGTCTTTTCATCCCATCGGCCATAAAGTCAAGTTAGAGCAGGGATGCCAGAATCACTGTGACAACCTCCTAATAGCTTGAAGAGAATGAATGCAGGCCAGATAAGTTATTCTATATGACATCTATAGGTCATTTGGTCTCAACCAGCCTCCTGTATTTGACGTTACCTCGTGAGACCCCACCAAAAATCCTATCTTCAGCATTAAAGATCTAGTTTTGGCCAATATGCCTTGCAGGCTGTGAGTTATGGAAATCAGTAGAAAAGTCTCCGCTATTATGTAAACCAAAACAATAACCCATGTGCGAAAAGCATGATGGTCCCTACTGGAACTTACTGGAACTTAAACGGTAGTTTAAGTGGTAGTGGTAAAATTCATTGGCTGGTTCCATAAAATATCCATACCCACCCCAATGAGGATTACTGTTAGGATAGAGGACCATTAATGTCCACTGTTTGGGACTCGAAAAAAGAACCATCCTTTCATTCAGGATAAGTAGATTTTTCTGCTAGGTAACTTTTTATTGTCACTTGCCCAATGGACAAGGGCCCAGGCCAGTTGTCTGCCAACTAAATAAAAAGAAAAGTCAACTAAGACTTCCACAGGGCAAGGAAAATTTGAAAGCTGCTTGTCCGAAGGGCAAGCTAGAATTCAAAGTTTTTCAAGCCCTGACTTTTATGTGCCATCCTCTTCAATTAACGAAAGTTGTTACTACTGCTTTTTGAAATTCGAAGGGGGAGAGAGGTCTTGAAAGCCAAAATTTTATAGGATGATATGAACCAAAACACAATTACCGGAATTGCTACAAAGATGGGTTTGAGGGGAGGAGTCAAACTAAAAAAACCTGCAATGGGAGGAGTATGGATATTTTCTGGAACAACATATTCTAGAAAAAAGGCTATTTTGTATTAAGACAATTTATCAACCAACCCTTCTCTTTGCATCACAATTAACAAAAAATGAATAAAAGCATCCACAATCTAGATATTTTTATATGTTCTTTTCTAGCCTTAGGTCTGTAATGTTGAACCACACAGCACTGGTACTAGAAGCTGAAAGTAGAGAACTCTTAAGTAATTTGGAGTGTGGGAAGTTAACCCAAGTAATTCCTTCTTACTGTTTGCTAGCCAACATGTAGCTGTGTCCACCCCCAAGGAAAAATGGGACAGAGGGACCATTCCCTCCCTCCAGTTTTTCCTTGGGGGTTGTGTATGGTTACACATAGGCTTAGTGTTAACCCTAGACGGGGAATAGGGACTACACTAGACAAGGATACATTATTTGACCTTGATGGGATGAAAGCCCAACAAAGGTCTGAGGCCATAGGCTAAGGGGTATACTTGAGAACTATGGCAAAGTTTCCCACAATGCATGCTGAGCTAGACAGACCAATAACTTCTTGACTTTTTCTCACTTTGGCTTTTAAAGAAACCTTGAAGTGTTTGGAGAAGTATTATGCAAAATCTGTTTTATAGTCGTGTTGCTATGTCAATTGAATTAGTGTTGTTCAAAGCTTAGTTCACAGTACAAGCTAAGCAAGCCAATGCCCTAAAATGTGTTACATAAATTTTAGAGTACAAAGTAGTTCGTAGGAGTTTTAGATAAGATGAAGGTGAGTGAGGTAAACTAGAATAAGATGTTTATAATGTTCTGATGTAGATGTGCATTTCTAGGTTGCAATGTTTTTTAATTGTTCTATTGGAATAGAAGCCCTCATCAAATTGGAGAAATTCAATTTCTCTGAGTTTTGAACTTTTGAAGTGTAATGTACGAAGTAGTAATGTTCAAGCATACGCAAATTATACTACTATTTTAAATTATTTTGTTTCAGTCATAAGCATCTGTTTTAAGCAATAATTTAAAACTAATATGTTAATAATTCAAATTTTACTCCAACAATGGATGAAAAACTATTTGGTAGCATGTCTGGCCCATATGATAAAACATTATTAAGGAAATTTGATTATACAACCTTGTATATGAGATACTACATCTACACTTGTAAGATGCAAAACAAAGCTATTCACCTCCCTACTTTTGTTAGTAAAGTGTTTTTAAATATAGCTTAGAAATTTTATCTTAAAAATTAATTAGATCCCCATAATAATGTAAGAGACAGATAATTGTAACAATGTAAAAACTACTTTGTAACAATGTAAATACTTTTAAACACATGCAGATAATAAAGTGTTATATATATATATATATATATATATAAACAAACTACAAAGAAATCCAGTAACTCATACAGTGTAATCCAAACAGTAAAATTAGTTATGTTTACTCCCTTATGCCATTAATGATGAGGAAAGAGGTGCTAACATAAGAAAGCTACTAACGTATTAATATTTGTTGTAGAAAATATAAAGTTTGGATAAAATAATTGAATTCTTGTTGTATTTTCCTTAAAATTTGTATTTTCTTTAAAATGAACATTATAGACATATTGTAATGAACACTATATCGAGGCTTCTCTAATTAAGTGAGTAATCTTAACTCTTTCTGATTCGCCAATTTGTTGCTTAGCAATGACGTCATCCGTTTTTACACGTGGACGTATATAGATAGTGTTAGCGACATATTCCCGCCAGTAGTTCAAGTTTCAGTTATCGTGCGTGCACAGTACGTGTTTTCAAGTAAATTAAGTTTTAAGCTACCCTTGACTATTTAGAGTGCAAGCGGGAACCGATGTGTAAGTACAAACTATTTTCTATGCTTGCTTTTTAGTATAAGTTTCAAGTTTTGACGTTTTTAACCTTAAGTACCTTCAGTCTCGGTTTTTTTATACAACAGCCTATTGTACTAAGTCCAACACGTGGCAGAGCCCCAGTTTTCAAAGTTTTTATTTCATCTTGTTTTTAGCGATAGATCTTTATAGTTCACACTCCCCCTAGCTTAGGTTCCTATTTAGCAACTGTCCTATAAGAATCTCTGGTAATTCAGTTAAGTCCTTTCCTTGCTAGTAAATTCCCACATCGCTTTCAGTGGCGCTCACGCAAGCACGTTTTTATCACATCGTACAATTTTATTGCTTTCAAGTTTTTAGAGTGTTGTCATTTATTGTATTAGGACAGTTAGCAGTATGCGTATCTGCTTGGGATCACTGATGATTTTAATTGTATCTTTACTGAGAAGTTTCACTGGAAGTATTGTCATATCGCAGTTATGATTGGAATGTTTGCTATTATTGTTTCGTGACTCTTGTCATCTTGTAATCTTCTATTATCTAGTAATTAGTTTATTCATTACATTATATTTCAGTTTACGTTCGATTATCGTCAATTAAATCACCGTCAATCACAGCTGATTTTCCGTGATCTCTGGCTTTATTCGATTAGTAAAGCATCTCCCACACACGCTAGTCTCATCGCGACAAGTTGTCTAGCAAGTGACAATTCAGCCTTTCAACAGTCGCTGTGAACCTGACGTTACAGTAAAACATCGTGGCTTGTTCTAAATTCGTCATCGGTATTTCGTGACAAACAATGAGTATCGCATCCGCACCTGAAGATCTGGCGTCGTTTCTTGACGAAGACACTGATGGAGACCGAGAAAATGTCGTGCCCATTGCCCAGTCAGAACTCAATGTCAAAATTTCAAAGCGAAAACAGAAGTTCTCAGAGAAGGGAAAGAGCTTTCTAAAGGAATTGAGAGCAAAAAGAAAAGAAACAGCTTTCCGAAATCTTAAAAGAAAATTAGATCACATTAAGAAACTACGTGAAGATCCCCAAACGGAATTAGAAGTTTTGGAAGTCGAACGCAATGAATTAGATTCTCTAAAAGATGTCTTTAATCAAGCGTGCTACACATACGAAAGTCTGCTGGATAGTCCCGCAGAAAAGGAAGAATCCTATCAGTGGTATGACGTGAGAGATCGAGAATTTACTGAACAAAGAATGAAGCTTTGTGAACAAATCCAGCGCCTTGAAAAAGGATCGCTTTTCACCAAATCTAGCGCCTCGTCGAGCCATAGATCAAAAGTAAGATCCAAGTCATCTAAAGGGTCGACTAGGTCCTCTTCGCGTTCCGTTTCACAAGCTAGAGCGGACGCCGCAGCAAAGGCAGCTAAAGTCAAAATAGAAATGGAATTTCTGGAAAGGGAAAATGAACTCAGGCGCATTCAACTAGAAAAGGAGTATGCGCTCGCAAAGGCAGAAGAAAGTGCGTTCAAAGAAATTCTAGATGAAGAATATAAATTAAACACGCAAACAAAACAGGAAATTAAACTCGAGGACAAGGAGATAAGCCCCCAACAACCAACAGCCGTCACGACAAGAATTGCAAAACAGGAAATGAACACCAACAACCCTCCTTTTGTGCCTAACACGATTCCAGACAACTTTGGCCAGCAACCAGCAAACAATATACCGAACTTTGAACCATCATCTAGTATAAGTTTCGCCCTTAACCAACTGGTCAACCTTCAAGCCCAACAAACGCAATTAAGCTCAGCGTTAATCAATCAACAAAGGACCTTTCACCTCCCCGTTAAGGAGCCTCCGACATTTTCCGGCAACTCATTCGAATATCCGGCTTTCGTGACCGCATTTGATAGTATTATCGCCGCCAACGTCCCCGCTGATAAGGACAAATTGTTCTTCTTAGAAAAATACACGACCGGCAAGGCCAACGAGGTGGTTAAAGGTTTCCTAGCGACAAACTCTGAAACCGCATACAGCGAAGCCCGGAAACTGCTCGATCAGCGTTTTGGAAACCCTGTGGTGGTAGCCGAAGACTACAAAAAGAAACTTAGAGGTTGGCGACAGATCAGTGATGGTGATAGTAAAGGACTGGAGGAATTCTCTGACTTTTTGGTGCGCTGTGAAGAGGCTATGAAGACTATGAAATCTATGTCGGAGCTGGATTCCACTCAGATCCTACAGTCGATCTCCGCCAAGTTGCCGTCGTACTCGGGCGTCAAGTGGTGTAGGTCCGCTCATGAAACTCAGGTAAAGGGAAAGAGACTCGTGGGTTTTACGGACTTTGTCAAGTTTGTCAAACAAGAAGCCGAAGTAGCAAACGACCCGATCTTTTCTCCAGACGTACTTAAGAGAGAAAGGAAAAGGAACGGCCCGGTTAGAGACAACACCCGTGGCACAAGGTCGAGGTATCAAGGTGGAATCAATCCAAGTCAATCATTGGCCACTTCTACCACTCCAGTAGGCCATTCTGAACAGACACAATCAGCAGCCACATCGGGGCGCGAACAGTCCTGCCCAGCCTGCAATGGCAAACATACAATAGTGAAGTGCAGCAATTTCACCAAGGCTACTGCAGACAAGAGGTTGGATCTCATCATCGAGAAACGCCTATGCTTCAGATGTTTCAGAGCGGGTCACGTTTCCGCTGACTGCACATCCAAGCAAACCTGTGGTGAGTGCGGAAAGCGTCACAACACCTTGCTACACGGAGCGACTCTAAAGTCAAAGACACGCAGCGAGCAAACTCCGCCAAGCGCTCAGTCGTCACGCAATCCACCCCAACCCATGCAACCAGACCACGCTGCCGAGTCTGCTCACTCAAACGCTGCCAGCGTCTCCCACAGTTCTGTCGGTACATCGAACGCCATCATCATGTGTCGAATCGTGCCTGTAGTCCTGTACCATAAGGATAATCCCAGCAAAGAAATTAAAACGTACGCACTCTTGGATGACGCTAGTGACACGACGTTCGTGACAAATAAGGTAAAGAGCGAGCTTGGAGTTGAAGGAGTCGACACAAGTCTCAATTTAAGCACAATGCACGGCCGCAAAGTAATCCCTGTATCCCGTATCGACGGATTGATAGTAGAGCGCCCCGACAGACGCGCGCAGGTCGAACTCCCTAAGGCGTATGCAAGAGACATAATCCCATCCAGAAAGGACCAAATCCCAACCCCAGCAGTAGCAGACAAGTGGCAACACCTGAAGAAAATAAGGGACAAAATACCTCCGCTAGACGAAAACCTCGACGTTGGAATACTGATCGGATCCAACTGCCCGAAGGCGATTAAACCAAAGGAAGTGATAACTGGTAAAAGCGAAGATCCATACGCAGTCCGAACACTCCTTGGTTGGTGCATAGTCGGACCGGCCAGTCTTTCAGAGACCCCCCTAGACGAAGACGGTGTAGCAACGTGCAACAGGATTATAGCACATGAGAACACGCCTGAAACAAGCCACGTTAGTTTCATCCTGGAAGACAAGACAAAGGAGGTTCTAAACCCCTGCTATGTAAATCAAATGTTTGAGATGGACTTTGCGGAAAATAAGCACATGGCTCAGCAAAGTCTCTCCAAGGAAGACAAGAGGTTTCTAAACATCGCAGAGACGCGCATACACAGACGTGACGACGGCCACTACGAACTTCCACTCCCGTTGAAGGAAAGCTTCAAAGGTCTCCCTAACAACAGAGATGACGCTGTCCGACGCATGTACCACCTCAAGAAACGGTTTACGTCGCCGAGTAACAAAGAATACAAAGAAGAGTACATGAAGTTCATGGGAGACATGATTGAAAACGGCTACGCCGAAAGGGTTCCGAGTGATGCTGAGGCGAAGTCCGGCATGACCTTTTACATTAATCATCACGGTACAAGACATCCGAAGAAAAGGAAGTTAAGAATAGTCTTTAATTGCAGCCAAGAATACAATGGGGAATCCCTGAACAAGAATCTGTTGCAAGGTCCTCTACTGACCAACAACCTTACTGGTGTCTTGTTGAGATTCCGACAAGAACCCGTTGCCGTGACATGTGACATTGAGGGCATGTTCCATCAAGTCCACGTCAATCCCGAGCACCGTGACCTGCTTCGCTTCCTCTGGTGGGAGGAGAATGATCTTTCTAAAGATCCTGTAGACTATCGCATGACAGTCCACCTGTTCGGCGCGACGTCATCACCAAGCTGCGCCAACTTTGCACTCAAGCAAACCGCGAATGACTTCGAGGGAGAATACGGTGAACAAGCAGCCAACTTCGTGCGAAACGATTTCTATGTAGATGACGGCTTGAAGTCAGTCGCTACAGCAGCGTCAGCAGTAGAACTGGTGAAAAATGTAAAAGCCATGTGCCACCAAGGAGGATTCAATCTTCACAAGTTCTTGTCCAACAGCAAAGAGGTAATCAAGAACATCCCCGAGAGTGACAGGGCAGAGGGAGTTAAAGAGATAGACCTAGACCTGGACGAACTTCCCTTAGAACGCACACTAGGAGTTCAATGGCGCGTCGAATCTGACAGCTTCGAATTCAGCGTCGTCCTGCAAGACAAACCATGCACGAGACGAGGTATCCTGTCGACCGTAAGCTCTATATATGACCCTATAGGTTTTGTAGCCCCCCTGATGCTTCAAGGAAAGTCAATACTGCAAGAGTTATGCAGTCTCCATTTGGACTGGGACGATCCAATACCAGAAGACACGAAGATGAGATGGGAGAAATGGAGAATGGAACTGATGAAACTACAGAACATCACGATTCCTCGGTGTTACAAGCCTAACGATTTCGGTCAAGTCGTCAGAGCAGAGCTGCACCATTTCAGTGACGCAAGCGTCCGGGGCTATGGCCAGTGTAGCTATTTACGTCTCGTAGATGATGCAAACAAGGTCCACTGCGCTTTCGTGATGGGAAAATCGCGAGTAGCTCCTCTCAAACCTGTAACCATCCCGAGACTCGAGCTAACCGCCGCTGTTTGTTCCGTACGGATAAGTCAACAGATTCATCGTGAGCTAGAATACCGGATCGATGAGGACTTCTTCTGGACGGACAGCAAAGTTGTACTTGGGTACATAAGTAATGAAAGCAGACGTTTTCATGTATTCGTCTCTAACAGAGTACAAGAGATACAAGACAGTACCCATAGAAGCCAATGGCGGTATGTTGACACTAAACAGAACCCAGCAGATGAAGCGTCACGTGGAATGAAGACCGATGAGCTCCGAGATTCGCGGTGGATTCTGGGACCAGAGATGTTATGGAAGGAAGAAGGCGAATGGCTGAACGATGACGAACAAGAACATAACTTGAAGTACGACGACCCAGAGGTCAAGAAATCCGTCGCCATGGCATCATCCTTAGTCGATCAAAGAATGGCCACCCTAGAAGAGAGAATCGAGCGTTTTTCTGATTGGTACCGAGCCCGGCGAGCAGTAGCACTCTGTTCGAAGTACATCCAGAAACTAAGGAAACGCGTGAACAAAGAACCAAGCGAAGTGGTCCAAGTGTCAGCTGAAGATTTGGAGGAGGCCGGAAGGTCAATCATTCACGCCGTGCAGTCTAAGGCCTTTCAAGGCGAGTTTAAGTTACCTGCAAGGGAAACAGAAGAACAGGGATCCTTCCCGAAGCAGAAAACTGCGAAGTTACGCAGTTCAATCAACAAGTTAGATCCGTTCATCGATGAATACGGAGTCCTACGCGTTGGCGGCCGCCTCAAGCATGCAGATCTCTCAGACAAGGTGAAGCATCCAGTAATCCTACCCAAAGGCAGCCACGTGACCAGCCTTATAATTAAGTACTACCACGAGCGCAGCAAACACCAAGGCAAAGGAATAACGCTCAACGAGATTCGATCCCGCGGTTTTTGGATCATTGGAGGATCGTCCGCTGTGAGCAACGTCATTGCTTCCTGTGTGACATGTAGGAAGCTGCGAGGTGCCGTTATTGAGCAGAAGATGTCTGACCTTCCCGAGGACCGACTAGAAAGCTGCCCACCCTTCACATATTGCGGCGTAGACTACTTTGGCCCATTCACGATTAAACAAGGGCGCAAGGAGCTAAAACGCTATGGAGTCCTATTCACTTGTATGTCGTCAAGAGCTATCCATCTGGAGACTGCAGCCTCGCTGGACACAGACTCCTTCATAAACGCGTTGAGACGCTTCCTAAGTCGTAGGGGTCCAGTGAGACAGCTAAGAAGCGACAATGGAACAAATTTCGTAGGAGCTCGTCGAGAACTCAAAGAAGCTTTAGAAGAAATGAATGATAGCCGTATTAAGGAAGAACTCCTAAAGTCACAGTGTGACTGGATCAAATTCGAGATGAACGTTCCAGCCGCAAGCCACATGGGCGGAGTATGGGAGAGGCAAATAAGGACGGTGCGCTCAATCCTATCCTCACTTCTCTCTAACAATGGTACACAGCTGGACGATGAGTCCCTGAGGACGCTAATGTGCGAGGCGGAAGCGATAGTCAACAGCCGCCCCCTCACCACCAATCACCTTTCAGACCCAGATTCGCCAGAACCGCTAACCCCTAATCACTTGCTGACAATGAAATCTAAGGTTCTACTCTCACCACCCGGAAAATTCGAGCCAGCTGACATGTACACCCGCAAACGCTGGAGACGTGTGCAACACTTCGTCAACGAATTCTGGACCCGCTGGCGAAAAGAGTATTTACTAAGTCTTCAGGAACGACAGAAGTGGACGCGGCCTCGTCGAAATCTACGTGTCGGCGATGTCGTGATGGTTAAGGACACCAACCTTCCACGGAATGCATGGCAACCCGCCCGCGTCGCCACGGTCTACCCAAGCCAGGATGGTCAAGTCCGCAAAGTTCAAGTGGCTCTACCAGATGCCTGCCTGGACAAGAAAGGAAGGAGGTCAGGACCCATGCGGTATCTGGAGAGACCGGTACAGAAACTGGTACTTCTTGTGCCATCCCCTGAGTAAAGACCGGAGTAGTCCCGGCCGAGGAGCCTGCTGCCAACCATGAACTGTGATATTAATTTTCATGATAAATATAGCTTATGAACATTGTAGACATTGAACATTAGTTAGTTACATAAACAGCGATTAGTGAAATATCTGGATATTTCAGGGGAGCCATGTAATGAACACTATATCGAGGCTTCTCTAATTAAGTGAGTAATCTTAACTCTTTCTGATTCGCCAATTTGTTGCTTAGCAATGACGTCATCCGTTTTTACACGTGGACGTATATAGATAGTGTTAGCGACATATTCCCGCCAGTAGTTCAAGTTTCAGTTATCGTGCGTGCACAGTACGTGTTTTCAAGTAAATTAAGTTTTAAGCTACCCTTGACTATTTAGAGTGCAAGCGGGAACCGATGTGTAAGTACAAACTATTTTCTATGCTTGCTTTTTAGTATAAGTTTCAAGTTTTGACGTTTTTAACCTTAAGTACCTTCAGTCTCGGTTTTTTTATACAACAGCCTATTGTACTAAGTCCAACACGTGGCAGAGCCCCAGTTTTCAAAGTTTTTATTTCATCTTGTTTTTAGCGATAGATCTTTATAGTTCACACTCCCCCTAGCTTAGGTTCCTATTTAGCAACTGTCCTATAAGAATCTCTGGTAATTCAGTTAAGTCCTTTCCTTGCTAGTAAATTCCCACATCGCTTTCAGTGGCGCTCACGCAAGCACGTTTTTATCACATCGTACAATTTTATTGCTTTCAAGTTTTTAGAGTGTTGTCATTTATTGTATTAGGACAGTTAGCAGTATGCGTATCTGCTTGGGATCACTGATGATTTTAATTGTATCTTTACTGAGAAGTTTCACTGGAAGTATTGTCATATCGCAGTTATGATTGGAATGTTTGCTATTATTGTTTCGTGACTCTTGTCATCTTGTAATCTTCTATTATCTAGTAATTAGTTTATTCATTACATTATATTTCAGTTTACGTTCGATTATCGTCAATTAAATCACCGTCAATCACAGCTGATTTTCCGTGATCTCTGGCTTTATTCGATTAGTAAAGCATCTCCCACACACGCTAGTCTCATCGCGACAAGTTGTCTAGCAAGTGACAATTCAGCCTTTCAACAGTCGCTGTGAACCTGACGTTACACATATCTTCTCTGTCACTCCATCAAGGCAGGAAAAAAAGGTCTGCAATGCATACTTGGGGTCTTATACTTAGTTTTATTCCTTTCGGTTGGAATGCTCTTTTCAAATGTCAGTATAGCGACGATAGGTTTTCCAACTGAATTGGACGACGAGCCATGTTAAATCACAATGTTTATTGATCCAATACATAAAAACTGAAAGGCAAATACAATCACTGCACTACATTGCAAACTAAATCCGATCTGAATAGACAATGAATAACTGTAGTTAAAAGTCGCATAACAATAGGGATTGATCGTCCGTGAAACTATAAACTAATTTCCTTGCATGCAAATCATAAACAAAGCATAAGGCGACGACAACTAGATTTCAGTGTCGTTACATACCTCTATCCCCATTCTGGGCGAACAACGTGAACAAAAGAATGAAGAGCGAGTGTTATCGAAAGAGCTAGAGCACCGTCGACATTGACCATGATCACGAGGCATGCTTCCTCACAGGCTGCCCAAGCTCTCAATGTTATCCTTTTTTTCCCCTTTTTATGCGAACGTTCAGGCTAACGTGACATATGGCATGTACTATTACATAACGACCGCATCTGACCACGCGAAACGTGACTCTAGCCTAGCAGCATATGGAGGTGTTGTGTTACACCGGTTTGAACTTATAAAGGTTTGTATGGGAATGCAACGGCTTTCCTTGAAAAGCCAATTATTCCTATATTTTGTGACTAAAATCTACTTACCCTGTTGCAGTGTTGTATTCTTTGTTGTTTGCCAGCTCCTCACGCCGATCTAACGCGATTTCGGCGAGTTATCGTTCTGTGGGTTTCAGCCGTTATGTAATAGTACATGCCATATGTCACGTTAGCCTGAACGTTCGCATAAAAAGGGTAAAAAAAGGAAAACATTGAGAGCTTAGCCCGCCTGTGGCTTCCTTTTCGCTTCGGTCCGCAAAAGTTATGACGTCACCGGATGTAACGAAAGTGTAACGCAAAAGACGCTACAGTCAGTATTGCTACAAGTGAGAAGGTGGACAACTCATGACAACTTTTAAGTGGGAAATGTATGGCAGAATACTGTTTACTTACTTACTTTATCCTCTAATAATAATTATTTATTCGGCTCTTAGTCCTAATGGGACATAACACAATAACAATCTCTCAATTTAGCCCTATTTTGTGCTTTGTCCCATGTGAGTTTTAGCTCTCTGAACTCGGCACTGTTTACACATGTCAAGTGAACTTGTACATGTAGTGTCAAGAGGTTTTGCTGCTGTAATGACTGAACCTGTTTAAATACATAACCAGTTGTTTTTTCAGTAGCAGGTTCCATCCAGAAAGTACAATGGGCGGCTAAGGTTTGCGTGAAAGACATGCCGCGAAGCGGCTGGACAAGACACACACTGTGCATCGTTCGGCGAGAGTATGGGATGGGGTCGCCCCCTCCCATTGGGAAGATGTTTGAAAAGTAATTCCCTGAGATGCAATGTGGGGCTACTTTCAGCAAACAGTTGATGATTTTCCCACTCTTAATTGCTGTTATTCTCCGATCCAGTGTTCACATAAATGTCATAGCAAAATGGTTAGGGAGGATTGACTCACTCAAGCAAATTGCTCTAAAAACAAACAAGTAGAAGATTTCAATAATTAGTTGTAACTGACTCTAGGCGCGATTACCGCAAGTTCAGAATTAAAAAATTATTAAGGGACGTCGAAGCACTGATAAGACTGATCAAGAGCACTGGACTTCGAGTTGATCTCCAATGATTTATCTTTATTACAATGTTCCAATGCTCAAAACCGTCAAACTAAAATACAACCAAAATATCTAGTCTAAGCGACACGAAAGGACAAAGCCGAACAATAGTTGAATATGATAAAAACACGAACGCAGGAAACGGCAAAACAACTAAATAGAAATAAAACCGACCAAATGAAACTACGAAAGGTAAAAAGATGCTTACTGATTGTCCTGTCTGTACGCCTGAGTAGTTATAAACGCGGGATCCAAACAAACTTCGCAATAAGCGCAATAAACTTCGCAAACGCAAAACACAGACCATGTGCACCGACGAGTAGTTCACGAGGTTCTGAAATACGATCTGAGGGAAACTTCAATATCTAACCTGGACAGCTACATAGGAAGAAATATTTCATTTCAGTTTCGCCTGCCTTACTATTGTTGTTGTTGTTGTCGTTGTTGTTTTTCTTTGATGTTTTCTTCTTCGGTTCTTTTTATTTGATACAATGTAAATCACACTTGCACCGTTCGTCAGTGCATTGTATCCCTAAATTGGCTCCCTGTTAATGACTTTAAAACTTGACCAATGCCATAATGATCTTGAAATGTGTTCATACGCTCTTCGCTGACTACTTAATCTATAAATTTACTCTGGTTCACAAATTCACACCAGAAATACTAAACAACGCGGTCAACTGAACATTTCAAGGTGCTGTTGAACCATCGGACAGCAGTCCTTCACCTATCCTGGTGCTACGTTCTGGAATAATCTAAGAAACGCGATGTCAAATCTTCAGACTTTGTCAAAGTTTTAAGGAACAGAATTGTTTACATACTTTTTTCTCATTAATCTGTGAATTTATAAAAAGTAAATCCAATCCAATGTATTTCATTAAGTTTTTAATGCATATTTATTACCTTAGTTATTTGGCTATTTTTTTTAGTTATTTTAGTGTTAATTTAAGGTTGCAAGAAATGTTTGCTGGATACACAATATTTCAAATAAATGTTAAGTTTAATGTGTCATCTAAGAGATGGCCTCTTTATTTTTTGCTGTCTTTTTTAACATTATGCGACATAATAAGCTTTACCCAGGGTTAACATTTTGCTCCTTTGAACATGACTTGCTGCAAAGGTATGTTGCCTAAATATTTAGTTCTGTTAGGACATGAAATTTGAATACTAATACGGTTTTATTACTACATCAATAAATTTCTTTGCGAGATTTCCAAACTTCGAACAATGATCATGACAAAATTACTTTTTGTTGAACTATCCGAAGTAAAATAGAAAGTCTTGCTAGTATGAAAGATATTAAGATATGCGACTAAGCACAAAGTCCATTTTGCACAATTTTATCAGTTTCATTTACAGTTCACCACAAGGGAAAACTTGTGCATGTTGCTGGGGTTTCTCTTATTAAGTTCCATGCACATGACCCTTTTGAGCCATTTCAATTTGTCTTCCCCATATTAAACAACGCCAAATAAGTATATCAGAAGTGTAGCAAGGTCACATTTAAGTGTAGTTCTCGGATAAATATTCAGTCTGGCATTGTGTCATCATCGATGATGTTAGTCCTAACGCATCATTACACCCTCGATTTTGCATGAATTTTCTGGAAAATGTCATTAAAGTTGTTGTTGGGGAACATAAACTCAAAAATTCCTTGAAGGCTTGAAGTACTATGTCAACTAAATGTTGGCAAACACTTAGCTGATTGTTGGGTAACATTTACCACACACTTTTGTTGAACTGACTGTATTAATCACTGGTTAGTCTGGATTCTCTACCAAAGTTAAGCCCCGGGGAAGGGGGGCTCCTATATAAAAAGGACAGTGGTGCTTGTCGTACCTTTTAGGCGTGAAAAATGTGGCCCTGGTATCTCTTAGGGTATTCAGCCTCAAAGGTCCACAGCAGGAGCTTTTGTCATACATTTAAGAGTATTGAGCTGAAAAAAGAAGATGACAAGAGACATTTGACAATCAATTGATTTATCGCTACATTTAAACTTAATGAAGGTGTCAAAGAAATTAAACCCATGCCCGCAAAGCAAGATCTTGGTACCTCTTAGAGGTCATGTCAAAATTTCCGACAAGGACCCCGTCCTTTTTATATAGGAGTCCATTCCCCCCCCCCCCCCCCAGGAAGTTAAGCTACCATTCTCTAGTTCCTCCTTATCCTTAAACACAAATTCAAGAACAGTAAGCCTTTAATGAATCGCTTGATTCACCATTCATAAGAACAACTGTGTTTGCAATGCGGCTTAAAAGAGCAGCAACTGCGTCCATGTCATTCCTTAACCAAACTTTCTTTAAAAGGTATTTCTCAACAATTGCTTCTGCCTCCTTTGGAGATAGAGATAAACTGGGCTCTTCTGGTAAATGCACAGTAAAGATTATGGCTACGTGCTTGTACGGTGCATTCTGATCGTCACAGTAGGAGTAAAACAATAGGGGTGATGGAAATGGGAGGAGCTCCAGACGATGAATAACTGCCACTCTGTGGTCATCTAGAAACTTTTCCTTCAAATAGTCGTCCATAGTTTTCTTGACCTTCTCTCCTGGATACCTTTTCTGGTCAGCTCCATCAATTCTGGCTAAATTTCTCTTGTGTCTTGGATCTAGCTTTTCAGCAAGTTTAGTGGCCAGACAATATACCCACTCATGAGCTGGGGGCGGTGCAGCCAGCAAAAATACCAGTGGTTGTGATGGATTATTGTTTCTCAGGTGCGCGAAGCCACGGTTCTTTAAAATCTTCCAGAATCTTTCAGTCTGATTAGTAAATGATAATTGTAATTGGTCGACACCATTTCCGAAGTCTTTCACCAAGTCGAAGTCACCTTTCATTTCACGCTCAGGGGATCGATAAAAACAGATGGCAACTAGCAGACATACAATTGCACCGCTAAGACGAAATCCCACTGAATTGCGTATGTACCCTAAACCTGGTTTCGATTGGGTACCTTCCATCTCGTTAACTTTTTTGTTGTTGCTTGGTTTCTTGATCTGATCAGCAATTTCCCGCTTCTCAACTTTTTTGCTATCTTCTGGCAACCGTAAAGCTTCACGGCCCTCATGTCCTGCTTCGTCCTTTTCTAAGTCCTCTTCAAAATTGTCCACAACCTCTTCACTTTGACTTCTTTCGACAAACACCGTTTCCCCTGTTGACTTTTTACCACTACCACTTTTATCAGAGGTTGTAGAAGCCATTGCCTTGTTCAAATCCTGTTTTTTCTCTCTAACATAGGAAAATGCCTAAAGTTTTCAAAAAGCACACAACGAGCGTTTTCCCGGAAAACCATTGTTTCGTAGCTTGCTGTTCTAACAACGAAGTTCATTGGTCCATTGAAAAGACCCGACCAATTAGAATTATCTTAACATTTCTTCTTGGAAAAGGGAAGAGCTTTGTTCAAAATGGAGACGTCTACAAAGCTTGGCTTATCATTCGCGCTAGCATTTTTATTTTTGGCGTACCTTGCAAGTAAAGTGGAAGTCTGCAATGACCAGTGGATATCACCGAACATGACTGGTCTGCAATCATCCCTCCGAAGACGTGTTTTTGGACAACATTTAGTCACAGATACCGTATTAAAGGCAGTTGTAGGGCATTTGGATAACAAGTCTCCCAGTAAAGCGTTGGCGCTTTCCTTCAATGGCTGGACAGGATCAGGAAAGAACTTTGTCAGCAAAATCGTCGCAGAGCACATTTTCAAGAGAGGGATGGAGAGTAAATTTGTTCATCAAATTATTGCCACACATGACTTCCCTCACCCAGCTCATGTGGAGTTTTACAAGCATCAGCTACGCAATCTGGTGGCTAAATCCGTATCGGAGTGCCCCAGGTCATTATTCATCTTTGACGAAATGGATAAAATGCCAATAGGGCTCATAGATGTCCTCAAACCTTACTTAGACCACTACACTGATGTCGGAAAGATAGACTATCGCAAAAGTATCTTCATATTTCTCAGCAACACAGGGGGTCAGCTAATAAACAGTGCTGTGCTAACCCACTGGAAGGAGGGAAAGAAAAGGAAAGACATTAAAATCAAACAGATGGACAACGTTGTTAACCTTGGAGAATTCAATAACAAGGGCGGATTTTGGCATTCATCTCTAATTGAGAAGAATCTCATTGATTACTTCATTCCATTTATGCCATTGGAGAGATCTCACATCAAAATGTGTGCTAAGGCTGACCTAGAAAAGAAAAGACACCCAGTCACTAAAGAGATCCTTAACAAGGTGGCCGACGAGCTAATCTACTTTCCAGATGACTTGAAGGTCTTTTCCCAGTCTGGTTGTAAGAAGATTTCCAGTAAAGTAGACTTTATAATGGGTTAAGGTAACAAAGTGTTTTAGAGTTAGTTTATTGCCGCATGTGATTCCTGTTATTACTTTATGTGAATGATGCATGAAGAGTCTGTGGGAGGTGCTGGGAGAAAGCTGGAGCATCTGGAGTGCGTGGTTCCCAGTTTCATCCTAGTACACAAAAACTATGGAAATGCGAAATCTGTTTTTCCTGTTAATGCTGACAGTTTGCTATTGATTTGTGGGGTCGACAGCCCTGCTTTTTCCCTTCCCCTGGTCTTTTCACCCCATCAGCCAGAAAGCCAAGTTAGAGCACGGATGCCAGAATCACTGTGACAACCTCCTCATAGCTTGAAGAGAATGAATGCAGGCCAGATAAGTTATTCTATATGACATCTATAGGTCATTTGGTCTCACCCAGCCTCCTGTATTTGACGTTACCTCTTGAGACCCCACCAAAAATCCTATCTTCAACATTAAAGATCTAGTTTTGGCCAATATGCCTTGCAGGCTGTGAGTTATGGAAATCAGTAGAAAAGTCTCCGCTATTATGTAAACCAAAACAATAACTGATGCGTGAAAAGCAAAATGGTCCCTACTGGTTCTTAAATGTTGTCACAACGCTGTTGAATAGAAGTGGTAGAGGTAACTTTTATTGGCTGGTTCCATAAAATATCCATACCCACCCCAATGAGGATTACTGTTAGGATAGAGGACCATCACTGTCCACTGTTTGGGGCTCGAAAAAAGTGCCATCCTTTCATTTGGGATGAGTAGATTTTTCTGCTAAGTAACTTTCTATTGTCACTTGCCCAATGGGCAAGGGCTCAGGAGAGTTGTCTGCCAACTAAATAAAAAGAAAAGTCAACTAAGACTTGCACAGGGGAAGCAAAATTTGGAAGCTGTTTGTCTGAAGGGCAAGCTAGAATTCAAAGTTTTTAAAGCCGTGACTGTTAGGTGCCATCCTCTTTAATTAAAGAAAGTTTTTACTACTGCTTTAGGAAATTCAAAGGGAGAGAGAGGTCTTGAAAGCCAAAATTTTATAGGATGGTGTGAACCAAAACACACAAAACACAACACAATTATCGGAATTGCTACAAAGATGGGTTTGGGGGGGGGGGGGATTCAAATCAAACAAACCTGCAATGGGAGGAGTATGGATATTTTCTGGAACAACATATCCTAGAAAAAAGGCGATTTTGTATTAAGACAATTTATTAACCAACTCTTCTCTTTGTTTTACAATTAACAAAAACTGAGTAAAAGCATCCACAATTAAGATATTTTTATGACAGGAACGCATGATCACATATGACACAAAGGAAGTTCAAAGATGAACAGTAGATAAGATTTTAGGCTTCAAAAATTGCTACATACACAATATGTTCTTTTTTAGCGTTAGGTCTATAATGTTGCACCACACAGCACTGATACTAAAACCTGAAAGTAGAGAATTCTTAAGTAATTTGGAGTGTGGGAAGTTAACCCAAGTATTTCTTTCTTAGTGTTTGCTAGCCAACATGTAGCCTATCCACCCCCAAGGAAAAAGGGGATGGAAGGAACATTCCCTCCCTCCTGTTCTTCCTTGGGGGTGTGTATGGTTACACAAAGGCTAAGTGTTAGCCCTAGACAGGAAATAGGGACCACACTAGGTGAGGATAAATTATTTGACCTTTGATTGAAGCCCAACAAAAGTCTGAAGCCATAGGCTAAGGGGTGTACTTGAGAGATATGGCAAAGTCTTCCACAATACATGCTGAGCTAGACAGACCAATGACTTCTTGATTTTTTCTCACTTTGGTTTGTAAAGAAACCTTGGAGTGTTTGGAGAAGTAATTCTGCAGAATCTGTTCTATACTCGTGTAACTATGTGAATTGAATTGGTGTTGTTCAAAGCTTAGTCCACAGTACAAGCTAACCAAGTCACTGCCCAAAAATGTCTTACGTGTATTGTCGTAGTACAATGTAGTTCCTAGGTGGTTTAGATAAGGTGAAGGTAAGCCAGGTAATCTAGGATATAATGTTTATAATTTTCTGATGTAGATGTGCATTTCTAAGTCACAATTTTTTTTTAAATATTTCTATTGGATAGAAGCCCTCATCAAATTGGAGAAGTTCAATTTCTCTGAGTTTTGAACTTTTGAAGCGTAGTGTATGGAGTAATGTTCACGCATACTCAATACTATTATTTTAAATTATTTTGTTTCTGTCATACACATCTGTTTTTAGCAATAAATTAGAACTACAAAGAAATCCCGTAACTCATACAGCATTATCCAAACATTAAAATTAGCCATGTTTATTACCCTATGCCATTGCTGATGAGGCGAGAGGTGCTAACAGAAGAAAGTTACTAGAGTATTAATTTTTGTTGTAGAAAATAAAAAGTTTGGATAAGAGATTTGAATTCTTGTTGTATTATAGACATATCTTCTATGTCATTCCATTAAGGCAGGCAAAAAAGTAGGTCCACAATGCGTACTTGGGGTATTATGCTTAGTTTTACTTCTTTCGGTTGGAATGCTGTTTTCAAATGTCAGTATCTGGGAGTTGAATTGGTACAAGTGAGAAGGTAGACAAGTCGTTACAATTTTTAAGTGGGAAATGTATGGCAGAATACCGTTTACTTACTTACTTTATCCTCTAATAATAATTATTTATCCAGCTGTTAGTCCTAATGGGACATAGCACAACAACAACCTCTCAATTAAGCCCTATTTTGTGCCTTGCCCCATGTGAGTTTTAACTCTCTGAACTCAGGACTGTTTACACATGTCAAGTGAACTTGTACATGTAGTGTCAAGAGGTTTTGCTACTGTAATGACTAAGCCTGTTTAAATACATAACAAGTTGTTTTTTGAGTAGTGGGTTCCATCCAAAAAGTACAGTAGGCGGCTAAGGTTTACATGAAAGACATGCCGCAAAGCGACTGGACAAGACACACACTGTGCATCGTTCAGGGAGAGTATGGGAGAGGGTTGCCCCCTTCCACTGAGAAGATGTTTGAAAAGTAATTCCATGAGATGCAATGGGTGGCTACTTTCAGCAAACAGTTGATGATTTTCCCACTCTTAATTATTGTTATTCTCCAATCCAGTGTTCATATAAATGTCAAGGAAAAAAGGTTAGGGAGGATTGCCTTAGCGAAGCAAATTGTTCGAAAAACAAACAAGTCAAAGATTTCAATAATAAGTTTTATATAATAATTAAATGAATGCGCGCGCTCTGATTGGTCAATCAGCTATGGTTTATTGTGCCAGTGAACTCATAGAAATTTCGCGTGTCTTCTGAATTATTATATAGAAGCAATAGGCCACAAGTTTCTATGGTTTAGAGGCATGATAAACCACTTGGGATGTTGGAAGAACACTCGAAGAATTCATAAATCACTCGCCTGCGGCTCGTGATTTGCGAATTCTTCTCGTGTTCTTCCAACATCCCATGTGGTTTATCAACCATACAAACTTGTGACTCCAGGCGCGATTACTGCAAGTTCAGAATTAAAAAATTAAGGACGTCGAAGCCTTGATCAAGAACACTGGACTTCGTGTTGACTTCCAATTAATTATCTTTATTACAATATTCCAATCCCCAAAACCGTCAAACTAAAATACAAGCATTAGCAAATATCTAGTCTAAGCGACACGAAAGGACAAAGCCGAACAATAATTGGATATGATAAAAACACGAACGCAGAAAACGGCAAAACAACTAAACTAAAAATAATACCGACGAAATGAAACTAAGAAAGGTAAAAAGATGCTTACCGATTGTCCTGTCTGTACGCCTGAGCAGTTATAAACGCGGGATCCAAAAAACTTCGCAATAACCCCAATAAACTTCGTAAACGCAAAACACAGACCATGCGCACAGGTGACTAGTTCAAGAGGTTCTGAAATACGATCTGACGGAAATGTCACTAATATCTAACTTGGACAGTTACATAAGTAGAAATATTTTATTTCAGTTTCTCCTGCCTTACTATTGTTTCTTTTTTCTTGATGTTTTCCATTTCTTCTTCACCTCTTTTTATTTGATACACACTTGCACCGTTACTCAGCACATTGTATCCCTAAATCACCCTTACTTGAACAATGCCATAATGATCTTGAAATGTGTTCATACGCTCTTCGCTGACTACTTAATCGAGAAATTTACTCTGTGTTCACAAATTCACACCAGAAACACTAAACAAGGCCAGAGCTCTCAAGTCTCACACAAACAAATTCAATCTTACGCTCTCACGCTGAAACTATTATTTCTCACGCATTTAAGATTCCTTGGTGCTGAAGTTCCTTCATAATAAACTATCTTTTACACAGGCTGCCCAGGCTCTCAATGTTATCCTTTTTTTTTTCCTTTTTATGCGAACGTTCAGGCTAACGTGACATATGGCATGTACTATTACATAAAGACCGAATTGGACCACGCGAAACATGACTCCCGCCTTGCAGCATATGGAGGTGTTGTGTTACAACGGTTTGAATTTATAAAGGTTTGTATGGGAATGGAACGGCTTTGCTTGAAAAGCCAATCATTCTTATATTTTGTGAATAAAATCTACTTACCCTGTTGCTGTGTTGTATTCTTTGTTGTTTGCCAGCTCCTCGGGCCGATCTAACGCGATTTCGGCGAGTTATCGTTCTGTGGGTTTCTACTTCTTTTAGTAGTGGAAACCCACAGAACGATAGCTCGCCGAAATCGCAAGATCTTCTTAACACTGGCAGGATTGTCCAGATATCTTTGGGTAGGGGAACACAAGAAGCAGGAGCACTGAGAGCCCTGAATGGTGCCTTCCCTTTCCTCAGAGGAGCAACCACAAAGTAAGTCTAAAATCCAAAGCAGTTTCTTAAATTTTAATCACTACCAGCAAGGTATCTTCATTTCACCATTTTATTTTGCTCAAACTTAATTCAAATTGACATCGAATTCTCTAACAAGATACATATACATATATATTTATATATAACAATGTATACACCCATTCTACACTATAAAAAACAGGTTTTATTAATTCTGATCCTATTAATGTTTTCCAACAACAGTTTCATATAGCAGAAAAACGCATTTGCCACATTGATAACATTTGATGATAACTGGGGTAACCTGGCAGTATGTACATTGCTTTTAATAATGAGATTAGTCCAGCCAAGACAAGAAGATCAGCACCCAATTAAAGACAGGCTCTGATGGACAAAATCTTTGGAAACTCTAATTAAAACAATCACCCTGTTTTCAGCAATTTTTTTTTTTTTCAGCTCTGTAGTATTGGTCTACAGTATGAAATAAATTGAAACGCTTTATTCGTGGGTAATATTACTCTGCCTTTTAGTGATGGAGAGTACTGCTTTGAAATTCTCGCGACTGATAAAAGCTCGAGAAACGTGTTGATCCCTGCTGTCCGGCCATCTTCAGGGTTTTCTGCCAGGGAATTGAAGAAAGTGTGTGGCCAGGGTGCACTGTACCTGCGCTTAATAGAGAGCAGCCCTAGTGATCATGAGGTACTCGTTCATATTTACATTTAAATATATTTTTTATAAGTTTACAAAATAAGCTCACAGGTGTCCTGCTGAAAAATGTCCTTGCATAGTGTATAACACAAACCTAGTACATTTTGCTTGAATGCTTGAAGGCTTGAATGTTTAAGAAACAAATAAGTGCAAATGAAGAGATGTTTCTAAAAAAAAAAATTATAGGCACAAGTTATCATGACACCTTTGTGTAGAAGTAACCTAACTGTAGACAGTAAAATTGAACAAATAAACTACATCCCTTACTTCTCTTATTCCTCTGATTTCTTTTTTTATATACAATAATTTTCTTAGATAACAAAATTTTGTTTTTTCTCTACAGGATCAGCCACCTACACCATCAGCATCACGAGGAGGTGGGTGTGAATTTGTTATATCAATTGAATAATGTATGTAAATCAGTATTAAAATTCTGATGCTGCAATGTCAAGTAAAATAACTATGGCTACTCAGATGGCAGGGTTTAAATGGTTCAATTGCACTTACTTCATGAAATGTTTCGTATTAAATTTATGACATCTTCTTTTTTAAAGGACGGAAATCAAGCCGAGGCTTATCATTTAGGCAAGGCTATCTTCCTCAAGGTAATTGAATTTTCCATTGCATTCAAGCCAACATTTAAACCAATGCGATATTAAATATCATGCCCATACTTTTCTGGAAGCTTACTTGAAAATTCCCTGAAGGTTGACCCATGAGATTTTCTCTCTTGGCACTCAAGTTAGGGGAACACCTACAGGGGCCTAATCATCAACATCTTGGTGGTCAGAATGACCAAGCTAGGTACAAGAGAGTACTTGCTCACAGGGGCCTCTAATTATTACATGTTATCAAGAAACTTTACTGATGCCAATGAAGGCGATTCGTGAAGGAAATCCAGCGAGTTTAACCAACATAATGCCGTTGATTGATTGTACAGGATCCAGATATCTAAATTTTGTAGTCAATCTCCAACTTGTTAAGTTAAGAATCAATGGTGTGAACTAATTTCTCCTTGAATGAATGGCTTCTTGACTATTAATCTTCTCTCACATTGCGACAGCACTTTGAAAGGTTCAATATCACTGTGAATACTCTTTCCTTTTCTGGTTGGTAAATAGTGGCCACAGCCCAAGGTACAGCCTCTGGATCTGGGGGAGGACAGCAGGCAGATTCCAGGGTAAGGGGTGTAAGCAATAGATCCACCTCCACTCGTATTGCCACAACCCATGCTACTAGTGTAGATGGAATAAACAGTTATCACAACAGCTCTAGCAGCATAAGGGCACATCCACCAACCAGCCCAACCTTGACAAACACTAATGACACAGTTACAGGTAGGTCAGGGGTTGTGCCAGGGAGGCATACCAGAGTGGGATCTACAACCCACACTACATTGACACGAACTGTAACATCCAATGCGGACACTGTTCAATCAAGGGCAGGGATTGTGTCAGGTAGGCGTAACAGATTAGGATCTCCACCCCTTACTACATCGACACGCACTATTACAGTCAATGCTGATACTTTTCAGTCGGGGGTAGGGAATGTGTCAGGTAGGCATAACAGAGTAGGATCTCCACCCCGTACCACATCGACTCGCACTGTGACAACCAATGCTGATACTGTTCAGTCGGGGGCACGGATTGTGTCAGGTAGGCGTAACAGATTAGGATCTCCACCCCGTACTACATCGACACGCACTGTGACAACCAATAGTGATACTGTTCAGTCGGGGGCGGGGATTGTGTTGGGTAGGCGTGACAGATCAGGATCTCCACCCCGTACTACATCGACAGGCACTGTGACAACCAATAGTGATACTGTTCAGTCGGGGCGGGGATTGTGTTGGGTAGGCGTGACAGATCAGGATCTCCACCCCATACTACATCGACACTCCCAGTTACAACCAATGGTAATACTGCTCAGCCAGGGGCAGGGATTGTGTCAGGTAGGCATAACAGATTAGGCTCTCCCCCCCGTACTACATCAACACGCACTGTGACAACCAGTGGTGATACTGCTCAGTCAGGGGCAGGGATTATGTCAGGTAGGCATAACAGATTAGCATCTCCACCCCGTACTACATCGACACGCACTGTGACAACCAATGGTGATACTGTTCAGTCGAGGGCAGGGATTGTGTCAGGTAGACGTAACAGAGTAAGATCTCACCCCCGTACTACATCGACACGCACTGTCACAACCAACGGTGGTACTGTTACCACGCAGGCAGTGTCAGGTGGGCATAACAGAGCACATGTAGGAGGAGGAGATCCTCGTGGTATTCCTACATGTACATCAGCTGATATTGCTACAACCAATGCTGGTTCTGTTACCTCGGGGGCAGGGACTGTGTTGGGTAGGCGTAATAGAGTACAAACTTCATCCCGTACTACATCGACACATACTGCTACAACCAATGCTGATACTGTTACCACGGGGTCAGGGAATGGGTTGACTGGAAATGCCAGTTTGGGAAATCCACTCAGTACTACCCCTTCAACATACACAGTAGCAACTAACATTGTTACTGTTACAACGGGGTCAGGGAGCGGGCTGGATAGGCATATCGGCGTAGGGACCATTCCAACCACGACAACTTTTACACGTCCCTCAACAATTGACATTGTGACTGGTGCTGAAGCTGGGAGAAGTGCTGAAGCATCTGTCGGAGGAGGGCTTCTACCACTTAGTGTCAGTGATGGCATAGGTTCTGGTAGGCAATCTGAAGAATCTCTTGGGCTAAGTCATCAACCAGGAAGTACTGCAGGGTACCCAACGACCGTTTTCTCTCGAATGCTTTTAAACGTTGTTTTAGGCTATCTGGAGTACTTTTAAAGCTCTGTAGGTTAATTTTAGGTTGGGCTAAAAAAATTTTATCTGTTCGGTCATTCTAGGGGAACTTGAGTATTCTCGCATTTATAAGGGCTTTTTTGTCCATTTCCCGAAAACTTTAGGTCTTATCGCCTTTCCGAAAATGATAGCTGACCTTTTTTCGGTACCTAAAACGTGATTTTTAACAATCCGAAAACAACAGACATTAAATTTCTCATATCACGAAAGTTCGAGGTGACAATTCTCTGAAGAAAATCAGAGGGGATTAAAGGCCTTCCGAACAGATAATTTACCGAAACGATCCGTTGGGTGCCCCTGGTACTGTCACAACTGGTAACAACACTGTCCCCACCACTACTACAGTGACAACAATAACAACAACCACTACCACTGTCTTGGGACTGCCAAACACCACAAGCGGTACTGATGAGGCTATGCAAGACAGTGACGATGATCCTCTGAGTATCTTAAGATTAGATGATGTTGAAATGGAAGAACGGGGTCGTAGATGGCGTGCAACATTACCAAGAGAAACAGATACCAGTAATGTAGACCAGGTACCTGTCAGCAGAGCTGCTACACCAAACCCCGTGACCTCAAACCACACCATCCCAAGGCCACCAGGTACTGTATGGCGTGTTTTATGTCAAAATGCATTGGTTAAAGTCATTTTAAAGATTTATAGAGTAAAAGCTGCACTTATCTTAACAACCCAACAATTAAGCATCCACAATTTTAGATTAACAAAGGTTGCAGTAGAAGATCAAAGTTTCAATTAGTAGCCTTCTCTTTCTGTGTACGTATCTGTACATATCAATTCTTGAAGGAGCATTTGTATAATATGTATTACAATAAAGTTTCCATATAACGTGCGCTCTGATTGCCTGAAAGTGCGTGCTTTATCAGAGAACAGAGCACGGGTTGATGATGGTAAGTTGGCTTTCAAATGTTTGCGTGGGAATTTTGACAAATTTGCGCCAAATTAAACATCCCCTGTGATTCAGACAAACGCAATGGAAACGAGCTATTTGTCTGTAGTAAATATGGCTCACAGAGACCATTGTTAGCAACAGTAGTGTTAAAACTGTACTAAAATAACAAGTTTTGCTAGATTCCCGCTGACAAAACACCTAACGAAATAAACAAATTCTCAACCTAAACAGTGCTTCGATAAAAGACATTATATTTGTTACGAAGGCAGAAATTATACTTAAGAAGTAAAACAATGATAAAAAACAACAATTGAACTGTCTCTGTTTACAAGAAGTGAGGAAAAACACTCGACTTCGTCTCGTGTTTTCCCCTACACTTCTTTCGTGCTCTACCGCTTCCTGTGTGCTTTACAACAGAACAGAGCACAGTCAAGGCTTCTTTATTTGTTGATTTGATCATATTTGATTTGGAGTTAATGTTATCATTACGCTACGCTTTTGCAGGACAGGCTGGACATATGATATGATTTGATCAGTTTATGGGAAAATAAATTCCATTTGAATTAATAGCACAAATAGACAGGGAGTGTACAGCAGTGGAGAGCTACACTCCTGTGACTACTATGCATGTGTCAGAGCTGTGCTTGCACTTTGCACCATGATACTGCTTCACTACATGGTTTGCTAAGTATTTTTTTTATTAATAACGTATATGGCACTGAAAGGGAACTGAAAACTAATACAAGTACATTTATTTACTGTTATGTGTTTCAGGTTTAACTGCCTCTGTAATCACAGCCGGAGTTGCCAGGCCATCTGCTGAGAATCCAAATACAACAGTTACAGGTGAGTGCTCTTGTTTTTAATATTGCTTTTTCCTTGACTAAGTCACAGATTCAGGACCCATGAGGTTAACATATTGCTTTCTCAGTTATCACCTGAAGCACTGGCAGACTGGTAACCTTGAGAGGGTTTTTTTTCTCAAAGTACGTTAAATTTAACATAAGAATTGTTGAAGTTTCAATGATTGCATATTAGAAATGAACACGATGTCTTTTATGCAGCATTTTTACTTGACATGTCTTGTGTTCGAAAATTCTTTTCAGGAACCGTTGAATTACCAGATGCAAGTGTGTTGCTTGATTTATTACCTCAAACTCCTGGTAAGAGTTAACATATTGTATCAAATACAAACTGTACAACAAAAATAATCTTATCTGTTTTCCCTTTGAAGGATACAAGTGCAATTAGCCCAGTATGGTTTGTATTAACTAATATTAATATTCAATAGCATGTAGTACAAAAAAGGGTGTTTCTTGTTTTGCAGGCCAGCCAGCAAGTGCAATGCAGACATCTATTGCAATGGCACAATCTGCAAGCCTGCCATTTAGTCATCCATGCAACTTCCATGTGGTGAGTGAAACAATGCAAGCTGACGGGCTTTTTAAAGTGGATATTAACCAGTATTACATATCTGACAAATCATTTGCATTAGCAACTGGTATATCATCCTTCTTTAACATTGTTAATAAATTAATAACTGTCATAAAAAAAATTCTTATCGACTTACTATTTTAGCTCATGCAAATGGCTAGAGTGGAGAGAGAACACTGTCGACCTGCACTAATGTGTGTCTGTAGCGAGAGGCAGTGGCTACTGTGGAGGTAACAAAATCTGATTTGACATGTAATATTATATACGCCCATTATAAGCTTATTTGTTACTAAATGGTTGCAAATAACATGTGTGACAGTGTAACGTCAGGTTCACAGCGACTGTTGAAAGGCTGAATTGTCACTTGCTAGACAACTTGTCGCGATGAGACTAGCGTGTGTGGGAGATGCTTTACTAATCGAATAAAGCCAGAGATCACGGAAAATCAGCTGTGATTGACGGTGATTTAATTGACGATAATCGAACGTAAACTGAAATATAATGTAATGAATAAACTAATTACTAGATAATAGAAGATTACAAGATGACAAGAGTCACGAAACAATAATAGCAAACATTCCAATCATAACTGCGATATGACAATACTTCCAGTCAATCTTCTCAGTAAAGATACAATTAAAATCATCAGTGATCCCAAGCAGATACGCATACTGCTAACTGTTCTAATACAATAAATGACAACACTCTAAAAACTTGAAAGCAATAAAATTGTACGATGTGATAAAAACGTGCTTGCGTGAGCGCCACTGAAAGCGATGTGGGAATATACTAGCAAAGAAAGGACTTAACTGAATTACCAGAGATTCTTATAGGAAAGTTGCTAAATAGAAACCTAAGCTAGGGAGAGTGTGAACTATAAAGATCTATCGCTAGAAACAAGATGAAATAAAAACTTTGAAAACTGGGGCTCTGCCACGTGTTGGACTTAGTACAATAGGCTGTTGTATAAAAAAACCGAGACTAAAGGTACTTAAGGTTAAAAAACGTCAAAACTTGAAACTTATACTAAAAAGCAAGCATAGAAAATAGTTTGTACTTACACATCGGTTCCCGCTTGCACTCTAAATAGTCAAGGGTAGCTTAAAACTTAATTTACTTGAAAACGCGTACTGTGCACGCACGATAACTGAAACTTGAACTACTGGCGGGAATATGTCGCTAACACTATCTATATACGTCCACGTGTAAAAACGGATGACGTCATTGCTAAGCAACAAATTGGCGAATCAGAAAGAGTTAAGATTACTCACTTAATTAGAGAAGCCTCGATATAGTGTTCATTACATGGCTCCCCTGAAATATCCAGATATTTCACTAATCGCTGTTTATGCAACTAACTAATGTTCAATGTCTACAATGTTCATAAGCTATATTTATCATGAAAATTAATGTCACAGTTCATGGTTGGCAGCAGGCTCCTCGGCCGGGACTACTCCGGTCTTTACTCAGGGGATGGCACAAGAAGTACCAGTTTCTGTACCGGTCTCTCCAGATACCGTATGGGTCCTGACCTCCTTCCTTTCTTGTCCAGGCAGGCATCTGGTAGAGCCACTTGAACTTTGCGGACTTGACCATCCTGGCTTGGGTAGACCGTGGCGACGCGGGCGGGTTGCCATGCATTCCGTGGAAGGTTGGTGTCCTTAACCATCACGACATCGCCGACACGTAGATTTCGACGAGGCCGCGTCCACTTCTGTCGTTCCTGAAGACTTAGTAAATACTCTTTTCGCCAGCGGGTCCAGAATTCGTTGAGGAGGTGTTGCACACGTCTCCAGCGTTTGCGAGTGTACATGTCAGCTGGCTCGAATTTTCCGGGTGGTGAGAGTAGAACCTTAGATTTCATTGTCAGCAAGTGATTAGGGGTTAGCGGTTCTGGCGAATCTGGGTCTGAAAGGTGATTGGTGGTGAGGGGGCGGCTGTTGACTATCGCTTCCGCCTCGCACATTAGCGTCCTCAGGGACTCATCATCCAGCTGTGTACCATTGTTAGAGAGAAGTGAGGATAGGATTGAGCGCACCGTCCTTATTTGCCTCTCCCATACTCCGCCCATGTGGCTTGCGGCTGGAACGTTCATCTCGAATTTGATCCAGTCACACTGTGACTTAAGGAGTTCTTCCTTAATACGGCTATCATTCATTTCTTCTAAAGCTTCTTTGAGTTCTCGACGAGCTCCTACGAAATTTGTTCCATTGTCGCTTCTTAGCTGTCTCACTGGACCCCTACGACTTAGGAAGCGTCTCAACGCGTTTATGAAGGAGTCTGTGTCCAGCGAGGCTGCAGTCTCCAGATGGATAGCTCTTGACGACATACAAGTGAATAGGACTCCATAGCGTTTTAGCTCCTTGCGCCCTTGTTTAATCGTGAATGGGCCAAAGTAGTCTACGCCGCAATATGTGAAGGGTGGGCAGCTTTCTAGTCGGTCCTCGGGAAGGTCAGACATCTTCTGCTCAATAACGGCACCTCGCAGCTTCCTACATGTCACACAGGAAGCAATGACGTTGCTCACAGCGGACGAGCCTCCAATGATCCAAAAACCGCGGGATCGAATCTCGTTGAGCGTTATTCCTTTGCCTTGGTGTTTGCTGCGCTCGTGGTAGTACTTAATTATAAGGCTGGTCACGTGGCTGCCTTTGGGTAGGATTACTGGATGCTTCACCTTGTCTGAGAGATCTGTATACTTGAGGCGGCCACCAACGCGTAGGACTCCGTATTCATCGATGAACGGATCTAACTTGTTGATTGAACTGCGTAACTTCGCAGTTTTCTGCTTCGGGAAGGATCCCTGTTCTTCTGTTTCCCTTGCAGGTAACTTAAACTCGCCTTGAAAGGCCTTAGACTGCGCGGCGTGAATGACTGACCTTCCGGCCTCCTCCAAATCTTCAGCTGACACTTGGGCCACTTCGCTTGGTTCTTTGTTCACGCGTTTCCTTAGTTTCTGGATGTACTTCGAACAGAGTGCTACTGCTCGCCGGGCTCGGTACCAATCAGAAAAACGCTCGATTCTCTCTTCTAGGGTGGCCATTCTTTGATCGACTAAGGATGATGCCATGGCGACGGATTTCTTGACCTCTGGGTCGTCGTACTTCAAGTTATGTTCTTGTTCGTCATCGTTCAGCCATTCGCCTTCTTCCTTCCATAACATCTCTGGTCCCAGAATCCACCGCGAATCTCGGAGCTCATCGGTCTTCATTCCACGTGACGCTTCATCTGCTGGGTTCTGTTTAGTGTCAACATACCGCCATTGGCTTCTATGGGTACTGTCTTGTATCTCTTGTACTCTGTTAGAGACGAATACATGAAAACGTCTGCTTTCATTACTTATGTACCCAAGTACAACTTTGCTGTCCGTCCAGAAGAAGTCCTCATCGATCCGGTATTCTAGCTCACGATGAATCTGTTGACTTATCCGTACGGAACAAACAGCGGCGGTTAGCTCGAGTCTCGGGATGGTTACAGGTTTGAGAGGAGCTACTCGCGATTTTCCCATCACGAAAGCGCAGTGGACCTTGTTTGCATCATCTACGAGACGTAAATAGCTACACTGGCCATAGCCCCGGACACTTGCGTCACAGAAATGGTGCAGCTCTGCTCTGACGACTTGACCGAAATCGTTAGGCTTGTAACACCGAGGAATCGTGATGTTCTGTAGTTTCATCAGTTCCATTCTCCATTTCTCCCATCTCATCTTCGTGTCTTCTGGTATTGGATCGTCCCAGTCCAAATGGAGACTGCATAACTCTTGCAGTATTGACTTTCCTTGAAGCATCAGGGGGGCTACAAAACCTATAGGGTCATATATAGAGCTTACGGTCGACAGGATACCTCGTCTCGTGCATGGTTTGTCTTGCAGGACGACGCTGAATTCGAAGCTGTCAGATTCGACGCGCCATTGAACTCCTAGTGTGCGTTCTAAGGGAAGTGCGTCCAGGTCTAGGTCTATCTCTTTAACTCCCTCTGCCCTGTCACGCTCGGGGATGTTCTTGATTACCTCTTTGCTGTTGGACAAGAACTTGTGAAGATTGAATCCTCCTTGGTGGCACATGGCTTTTACATTTTTCACCAGTTCTACTGCTGACGCTGCTGTAGCGACTGACTTCAAGCCGTCATCCACATAGAAATCGTTTCGCACGAAGTTGGCTGCTTGGTCACCGTATTCTCCCTCGAAGTCATTCGCGGTTTGCTTGAGTGCAAAGTTGGCGCAGCTTGGTGATGACGTCGCGCCGAACAGGTGGACTGTCATGCGATAGTCTACAGGATCTTTAGAAAGATCATTCTCCTCCCACCAGAGGAAGCGAAGCAGGTCACGGTGCTCGGGATTGACGTGGACTTGATGGAACATGCCCTCAATGTCACATGTCACGGCAACGGGTTCTTGTCGGAATCTCAACAAGACACCAGTAAGGTTGTTGGTCAGTAGAGGACCTTGCAACAGATTCTTGTTCAGGGATTCCCCATTGTATTCTTGGCTGCAATTAAAGACTATGCTTAACTTCTTTTTCTTCGGATTTCTTGTACCGTGATGATTAATGTAAAAGGTCATGCCAGACTTCGCCTCAGCATCACTCGGAACCCTTTCGGCGTAGCCGTTTTCAATCATGTCTCCCATGAACTTCATGTACTCTTCTTTGTATTCTTTGTTACTCGGCGACGTAAACCGTTTCTTGAGGTGGTACATGCGTCGGACAGCGTCATCTCTGTTGTTAGGGAGACCTTTGAAGCTTTCCTTCAACGGGAGTGGAAGTTCGTAGTGGCTGTCGTCACGTCTGTGTATGCGCGTCTCTGCGATGTTTAGAAACCTCTTGTCTTCCTTGGAGAGACTTTGTTGAGCCGTGTGCTTATTTTCCGCAAAGTCCATCTCAAACATTTGATTTACATAGCAGGGGTTTAGAACCTCCTTTGTCTTGTCTTCCAGGATGAAACTAACGTGGCTTGTTTCAGGCGTGTTCTCATGTGCTATAATCCTGTTGCACGTTGCTACACCGTCTTCGTCTAGGGGGGTCTCTGAAAGACTGGCCGGTCCGACTATGCACCAACCAAGGAGTGTTCGGACTGCGTATGGATCTTCGCTTTTACCAGTTATCACTTCCTTTGGTTTAATCGCCTTCGGGCAGTTGGATCCGATCAGTATTCCAACGTCAAGGTTTTCGTCTAGCGGAGGTATTTTGTCCCTTATTTTCTTTAGGTGTTGCCACTTGTCTGCTACTGCTGGGGTTGGGATTTGGTCCTTTCTGGATGGGATTATGTCTCTTGCATACGCCTTAGGGAGTTCGACCTGCGCGCGTCTGTCGGGGCGCTCCACTATCAATCCGTCGATACGGGATACAGGGATTACTTTGCGGCCGTGCATTGTGCTTAAATTGAGACTTGTGTCGACTCCCTCAACTCCAAGCTCGCTCTTTACCTTATTTGTCACGAACGTCGTGTCACTAGCGTCATCCAAGAGTGCGTACGTTTTAATTTCTTTGCTGGGATTATCCTTATGGTACAGGACTACAGGCACGATTCGACACATGATGATGGCGTTCGATGTACCGACAGAACTGTGGGAGACGCTGGCAGCGTTTGAGTGAGCAGACTCGGCAGCGTGGTCTGGTTGCAAGGGTTTGGGTGGATTGCGTGACGACTGAGCGCTTGGCGGAGTTTGCTCGCTGCGTATCTTTGACTTTAGAGTCGCTCCGTGTAGCAAGGTGTTGTGACGCTTTCCGCACTCACCACAGGTTTGCTTGGATGTGCAGTCAGCGGAAACGTGACCCGCTCTGAAGCATCTGAAGCATAGGCGTTTCTCGATGATGAGATCCAACCTCTTGTCTGCAGTAGCCTTGGTGAAATTGCTGCACTTCACTATTGTATGTTTGCCATTGCAGGCTGGGCAGGACTGTTCGCGCCCCGATGTGGCTGCTGATTGTGTCTGTTCAGAATGGCCTACTGGAGTGGTAGAAGTGACCAATGATTGACTTGGATTGATTCCACCTTGATACCTCGACCTTGTGCCACGGGTGTTGTCTCTAACCGGGCCGTTCCTTTTCCTTTCTCTCTTAAGTACGTCTGGAGAAAAGATCGGGTCGTTTGCTACTTCGGCTTCTTGTTTGACAAACTTGACAAAGTCCGTAAAACCCACGAGTCTCTTTCCCTTTACCTGAGTTTCATGAGCGGACCTACACCACTTGACGCCCGAGTACGACGGCAACTTGGCGGAGATCGACTGTAGGATCTGAGTAGAATCCAGCTCCGCCATAGATTTCATAGTCTTCATAGCCTCTTCACAGCGCACCAAAAAGTCAGAGAATTCCTCCAGTCCCTTACTATCGCCATCACTGATCTGTCGCCAACCTCTAAGTTTCTTTTTGTAGTCTTCGGCTACCACCACAGGGTTTCCAAAACGCTGATCGAGCAGTTTCCGGGCTTCGCTGTATGCGGTTTCAGAGTTTGTCGCTAGGAAACCTTTAACCACCTCGTTGGCCTTGCCGGTCGTGTATTTTTCTAAGAAGAACAATTTGTCCTTATCAGCGGGGACGTTGGCGGCGATAATACTATCAAATGCGGTCACGAAAGCCGGATATTCGAATGAGTTGCCGGAAAATGTCGGAGGTTCCTTAACGGGGAGGTGAAAGGTCCTTTGTTGATTGACTAGCGCTGAGCTTAATTGCGTTTGTTGGGCTTGAAGGTTGACCAGTTGGTTAAGGGTGAAACTTATACTAGATGATGATTCAAAGTTCTGTATATTGTTTGCTGGTTGCTGGCCAAAGTTGTCTGGAATCGTGTTAGGCACAAAAGGACGGCTGTTGGGGTTCATTTCCTGTTTTGCAATTCTTGTCGTGACGGCTGTTGGTTGTTGGGGGCTTATCTGCTTGTCCTCGAGTTTAATTTCCTGTTTTGTTTGCGTGTTTAATTTATATTCTTCATCTAGAATTTCTTTGAACGCACTTTCTTCTGCCTTTGCGAGCGCATACTCCTTTTCTAGTTGAATGCGCCTGAGTTCATTTTCCTTTTCCAGAAATTCCATTTCTATTTTGACTTTAGCTGCCTTTGCTGCGGCGTCCGCTCTAGCTTGTGAAACGGAACGCAAAGAGGACCTAGTCGACCCTTTAGATGACTTGGATCTTACCTTTGATCTATGGCTCGACGAGGCGCTAGATTTGGTGAAAAGCGATCCTTTTTCAAGGCGCTGGATTTGTTCACAAAGCTTCATTCGTTGTTCGGTAAATTCTCGATCTCTAACGTCATACCACTGATAGGATTCTTCCTTTTCTGCGGGACTATCCAGCAGACTTTCGTATGTGTAGCACGCTTGATTAAAGACATCCTTTAGAGAATCTAATTCATTGCGTTCGACTTCCAAAACTTCTAATTCCGTTTGGGGATCTTCACGTAGTTTCTTAATGTGATCTAATTTTCTTTTAAGATTTCGGAAAGCTGTTTCTTTTCTTTTTGCTCTCAATTCCTTTAGAAAGCTGTTTCCCTTCTCTGAGAACTTCTGTTTTCGCTTTGAAATTTTGACATTGAGTTCTGACTGGGCAATGGGCACGACATTTTCTCGGTCTTCATCAGTGTCTTCGTCAAGAAACGACGCCAGATCTTCAGGTGCGGATGCGATACTCATTGTTTGTCACGAAATACCGATGACGAATTTAGAACAAGCCACGATGTTTTACTGTAACGTCAGGTTCACAGCGACTGTTGAAAGGCTGAATTGTCACTTGCTAGACAACTTGTCGCGATGAGACTAGCCTGTGTGGGAGATGCTTTACTAATCGAATAAAGCCAGAGATCACGGAAAATCAGCTGTGATTGACGGTGATTTAATTGACGATAATCGAACGTAAACTGAAATATAATGTAATGAATAAACTAATTACTAGATAATAGAAGATTACAAGATGACAAGAGTCACGAAACAATAATAGCAAACATTCCAATCATAACTGCGATATGACAATACTTCCAGTCAATCTTCTCAGTAAAGATACAATTAAAATCATCAGTGATCCCAAGCAGATACGCATACTGCTAACTGTTCTAATACAATAAATGACAACACTCTAAAAACTTGAAAGCAATAAAATTGTACGATGTGATAAAAACGTGCTTGCGTGAGCGCCACTGAAAGCGATGTGGGAATATACTAGCAAAGAAAGGACTTAACTGAATTACCAGAGATTCTTATAGGAAAGTTGCTAAATAGAAACCTAAGCTAGGGAGAGTGTGAACTATAAAGATCTATCGCTAGAAACAAGATGAAATAAAAACTTTGAAAACTGGGGCTCTGCCACGTGTTGGACTTAGTACAATAGGCTGTTGTATAAAAAAAACCGAGACTAAAGGTACTTAAGGTTAAAAAACGCACTAGGGTTGGTAACGCTACCTGACAAATAGGGGCGTCTGACATATAGGGGCGTCTGACATATAGGGGCGCTATATCAAAATACCAAAAGTTTATCATTACCTCTGCATGGTTAATGTGTCACACTACCAATAAATGGTTTGTGTTAAAATGACAGCTTTTGACTTCTAGTCAGTAGCGACTATTAGAGGAAGGAAAAGACTAATAATAAATCGGTTTGCTGAGCTGAGGCTCGAAGAATGGAGGTGTCAAGAAATCTAGATTCACTAGATCCACAAATTTTCTAAGTCTCAGTATGAATAATGTGGAGCATTTTTCAGGATTTCGTAATTCTTAAGAGATCTATAAATGGCTGAAGTCTCCTACACGTATTGCGACTCAAGTTCAGTAAACTTTAATTTGAATGGGGCGATCTGTTTCTGAAATTGTTACAGAATTGATCCAAATAACTTAAGCCACGCGCGGATCTGGGCTGTTAGGTTTTGGTGAATTCATAAATGCTTCATGTTTTCAAAATTGATTAATTTATCTCGTAGTCTCTTTCGCAGCCGTTATTGCGAAGGAATCTGCATCGTATCTATGACGGGAAAAATACAATACTGATCGTTTTCAATGTCACGCAATAAAAAAAATAAACACAACACCAATACAGTACCAGTGGATAAAGTCAAGAAATAGATAAAGAAGATCATTACTTTTCTTAGTGTTAGGTCTTTGCGTTTTCCCAGACTTAAGACATTCGTATAACTGTTTCGCACGAAATTACGGAGCTCACAGTATGGAAACGCCGTGTTGGAATACTTTCGTGGTCAACCAATATGGCGGCCGGAAATAATCTGGAGCTTATTTTCGCTATCTAGGCTACTGATTATCTGTATTGAAAAAAGGAGCATTTACAATTAAGCACTTTTCCTAATGCTCTAACTTCTAAAAAGGCTAAGTAACTTGAGATAGTTATATATTTTTCTACAAACGCGATCGTAACTCCGTGTCACGCTCAACTGCCATCAAAATACGCGTGGTTGAAGTGTAAACAGATATAAATTAACCGTCTCTTATGCCTGGCTCTCAAGTTTTGTTTTACGTGCACGTGTTTAGAGAGGTAAGATTGGAGATATTAATAATTCCCATTTACGGCAAACAGCATATATTAATGTTTCGGCATTTCTCTTGTATACTTCACGCACCTGACATATAGGGGTACATGACAAATAGGGGCATCTGACATATAGGGGCATCTGACATATAGGGGCGTCTGACATATAGGGGCACATGACATATAGGGGCATCTGACATATAGGGGCATCTGACAAATAGGGGCGTCTGACATATAGGGGCATCTCACAAATAGGGGCATCTGACATATAGGGGCATCTGACATATAGGGGCGTCTGACAAATAGGGGCGTCTTACAAATAGGAGCATCTGACATATAGGGGCACATGACATATAGGGGCATCTGACATATAGGGGCATCTGACAAATAGGGTCATCTGACATATAGGGGGATCTAACAAATAGGGGCATCTGACATATAGGGGCGTCTGACATATAGGGGCATCTGACAAATAGGGGCACATGACATATAGGGGCATCTGACAAATAGGGGCGTTTGACAAATAGGGGCATCTGACATATAGGGGCATCTGACATATAGGGGCGTCTTACAAATAGGTGCATCTGACAAATAGGGGCATCTGACATATAGGGGCATCTGACATATAGGGGCACATGACATATAGGGGCATCTGACATATAGGGGCATCTGGCAAATAGGGTCTTCTGACATATAGGGGGATCTAACAAATAGGGGCATCTGACATATACGGGCGTCTAATATATAGGGGCATCTGACAAATAGGGGCACATGACATATAGGGGCATCTGACATATAGGGGCATCTGACAAATAGGGGCGTGTGACAGAAAGGGGCGTCTGACATATAGGGGCGTCTGACATATAGGGGCACATGACATATAGGGGCATCTGAAATTTAGGGGCATCTGACAAATAGGGGCATCTGACATATCGGGGCGTCTGACTTATAGGAGTGTGAGATATTGGCGATGCCGGTTTCTAAGAGTTGATCGGACATCATAGTTTTTTTCTACAAATGTATTCTGTTGCCATTCATTATCTTTTGAAAGTGGACACTCTCGTAAGCGGACAGCTCTAGTTACTACCGTCGTCACAAAACCCTGTTTGAACACCCATACAAACTCTGTATTGAGTAATTCCCGCCAACGGAAGCTCTATGTGAAAATTCTCTCATTTATATCTCGCGCGCCTTCCAGCTACTGTACTTAGCTCATGCTCACCCATATTACATCTGAAACTGAGACAATTTCTGATCTTTTACTTTGTGTGAAAAAGTTTCTCATTTCAATCATTCGCCCTCTCTAAACTGTACTTAGCTTGTTTTTCTCATCAAAACGGGGCCCATTTACGTTGGAAAGACAATTACGGTTTTTTTACTTTTTGTGAAAGAGTCTCTCATTTCAATCATTCGCTCTCTGCACAATCTACTTAGCTAACGCTTCCCCATGAAAACGGGGCCCATTTACATTTGAAAGATAATTACGGATTTTTTACTTTGTGTGAGTCACATTTCAATCAATCGCCCTATATAAGCTGTACTTAGCTAGTGCTCCCCGTGAAAACGGGGCCCATTTTCATTTGAAAGACAAGTACCGTACGGATTTTTTACTTTGTGTTAAAAAGTCCCTCATTTCAATCATTTGCCCTCTATAAACTGTACTTAGCTAGTTTTTCCCATCAAAACGGGGCCCATTTACATTTGAAAGACAATTACGGATTTTTTTACTTTTTGCGAAGAAGTCGCTCATTTCAATCATTCGCCCTCTGCATACTGTACTTTGTTAGTGCTCCCCCATGAAAACCGGACCCATTTTCATTTGAAAGACAACTACGGATTTTTGACTTTGTGTGAAAAAGTCTCTCATTTCAATCATTCGCCCTCTATATACTATACTTAGCTAGCGCTTCCCCATGAGAACGGGCCCTATTTTCATTTGAAAGACAATTACGGATTTTTTTATTTTTTGTGAAGAAGTCGCTCATTTCAATCATTCGCCCTCTATATACCGTACTTAGCTAGCGCTCCCACATCAAATCGGAGCTCATTATCATTTGCAAGACAAGTACTGATTTTTTACCATTTTCATTTGGAAGACAATTGGGGATTTTTTACTTTGTGTGAAAAAGTCTCTCATTTTAATCATTCGCCCTCTATATGCTATACTTAGCTAACGCTTCTCCATGAAAACGCGCCCTATTTTCATTTGAAGGACAATTACGGATTTTTTTACTTTTTGTGAAGAAGTCGCTCATTTCAATCATTCACCCTCTATATACTGTACTTAGCTAGCGCTCCCACTTCAAAACGGGGCCCATTTTCATTTGGAAGACAAGTACTGATTTTTGACTTTGTGTGAAAAAATCTCTCATTTTAATCATTTGCCCTCTGCATAATGTACTGGATGTCATCATGCAGATTAAGCAGGCCATTTCCAAGGACGACGAAAAGGTTAAGAAGGCATTTAACAAGATTTGGGGTCGCTCTGGTGGATGGGTATCTGGGACTTGTCAGCACGGCGTTATCTACGCTTTGAAGTTTGTTCTGCGCGCAGAAAGTCCAAGGGATTACATTGATCTTATTTTGTCTATGGCACACCAGCCAAATATCGTGGTAAGTGATATGGCCAACATGCTAGTTGCACGTGGACAAAAGAGAAACAGAGAAATGTTTAGCCCGCACAACGATATGGTTGCTGAACCGACTAAAGAAAATGTGCAAGAGGCACTTGAAGGAAAACTGGAAGTATCGCTGCCATGGTTAAACGACAACTACGTAGGTGGAAATGACAAAGGCAGTACTACAAAGGTGCACCCGGTGACTGGAAGCGATAAGCATTTATGTCTCTTTGATCGATTGCACGAAAGAAACGCAAAGAAAGATGAAGAGGCATTGAGACGAGTAAGGAATATTAAGGAAGTGAAAGGAAACCTTAACACGCAGAAAGATGAGCAGCTCCATCTCCTATACAATCACGACACTAGATATTTAAGCCAGATGAAACCAGTAAACCACATTTTTCTATTTCCTTCAAACATTGACATTCATAGTGAAAGGATCAACCGACGTCAAAAAGACGGACTTAGAGCTGCTTTTAAACACCAGATCAAAGTCGATGAAAACGGTTGTGCTGTCCTAGATAAAACGAACAAAATAGTTGTGAAGAGGAAGGGGCATCAGAAGCGGAATATTGCAGGTGGCATGGATGACGATGCTCAACAAGCCACTCCAAAGAAGATGAAGTCTGAATCGTGCGACCCATCAGGCTCAGGTTCAAGAAATCAACCGACAGCTGCCCAACAAGCCACTCCAAAGAAGATGGAGCCTGAATCGTCCGACCCATCAGGTTCAAGTTCAGGGAATCGACCAACAGCTGCCCAACAAGCCACTCCGAAGATAACGAGACCTGAATCTTCCGACCCATCAGTCTCGGGTACAAAAGATCAACCCACTGATAACCAACAAGCCACCACGGAGAAGATGAAACCTAAATCACCCCAGTCATCAGACTTAGGCACTCAGAATGGCCCCATTGACGTTGATGCAACTTTACAGCGCCCGCTATCTTTGGCAGATTGTTACTGGATCAAAGATTTGGGGCTTAAGAATCGGGACAAATACCTCATCATGAATGACTACTGGATAAATGATTGATTCATCAATGCGGCAATGAAACTGATGAGGAAGATAGCACCGAATTTTGCCGGTCTGGCAGACGTTATCCTAGCAAAGAAAGATGGTTTTCCCCCTTCGCTCTCTATAGACGGATTTGTTCAAATTGTAAATGTGCGGGGCAACCACTGGATAACTTTGTCTAATGCGCAAAATCTCAGGGTAGAAGTCTCCATATACGATAGCCTTCACGGGGTGGACAAAAATAAAGATACAAAGATTAGGTACTCCATAAGCGTTGAACAGAGCGTTTGCCAAATAATGCAGCCTCCCAAAGAGGTAACCTTTTTGGTTGACGACGTGCAACAACAGGAAGGAGGGAATGACTGTGGTTTATTTGCAATCGCCTTTGCGACATTGCTGTGTGTGGGACGAGATCCAGCGAGAGAGCGTTTTGATAAAAAAATCATGCGTCAAGAGTTACTTAAGAGCTTCGAAGAAGAAGACATGGCTTTGTTCGTCGAGAAAGCCTGCAGCGCTTCCAAAAAAAGACACGGATATTCTTTATGAGTGGCGCTGTCCTGTTCACTGCCACTGCAGAATGCCTGACCATGGCAATGAGATGGTGCTATGTATTGCCTGCAAACGTTGGTTTCACGGTAAGTGCGAAATGGGTAATTTTAACAATCCACAGTGGCGGTACAAACCGTGCCAAGATGTCTTCGAAAGGGAGCAAAAGATGGAAACTGAAAGGAAAAAAAACGAAGGCAAAGTGCAGCAACTACGGCGTGTGGCAGCAAATTACCCAGTAGAAAGTAAGCGCGTTCAAGAGCTGTACACGGCAATTGCTGGAATTTACGAAGACTTTCACGACAGAAATTTGCCCCTATTGCCCCAGATGGCAAAACTCACATCGGATGCATGTCTGCTGAAGACCACGCAAGCGTAATCAAAGACACGACTAGGAAGCTTGGTTGTACGCATTATCTTCACACCCCTAAGTACGACTTCTTCATTGTCATCTTTCACGAAGAGTTAGAGACAGATGCATCATTTTTGAGTGTTGTCATACACGAAATGGCACACGGTGAACAAGGTGCAATTTCTACATCTCAACAACCTCACGGTAAATTATTCAAAAAGATTGCAAAACGTCTTATCCAGTGTGTAAAAAGTAAACAGGCCGAATTACCAAAACCTTACAGTAATGTAGAAATAAACGAGGTCACTGTTCTTACGGCAAAGTGTTAAGGGTTTCCCTCCTTTTTAGCATTATCTTGATGTAAGTAGTAAAGACATGCCTACTGTTGAGAAGAACAGCAGAATGCCGCAAACGCGGAAAAGTGTACATAGCTGACCCCTGAATTGCTTAATTAGGCTTCAGTTGAGAAGAACAGCAGAATAGTGCTGACTCCTGAAGTTTTTTCATTAGCATTCAGTTGAGAAGAACAGCAGAATAATGCTGACTCCTGAAGTGCCTTAATTAGCCTTCAGTTGAGAAGAACAGCATACTCGATCACACTTTAAAAGCATTGCAATGGTGAGTGACCAAGACCGTCCAACCATTCCGCATGATGGATTATGCTCGCCTGCCATGACTTGCATGCAAGAGGAAAGACATGTTTCACGGGCAAGGAAAAACAAATCGAAAAGTTCAATTTCAAATTGTCTTTCTTTCAGGTAAGCAAGACCTCGAAAATGTCGGGAGTCCAAGCGCGTGAAAGTAAGAATATGTTAAAGTTATTTTAGGCAATGCAGCACTAATCAATGTAGTAGTTTAAATTATAGCAATGTTGATTCAACTTTCTGGAACTGAAGTAGAATACAATGCCCCTATTTGTAAGACGCCCCTATTTGTCTGATGCCTCTATTTGTCAGATGGCCCTATTTGTCAGATGCCCCTATCTGTCAGATGTCCCTATTTGTCAGACGCCCATATTTGTCAGATGCCCCCATATGCCAGATGCACCTATTTGTAAGACGCCCCTATTTGTCACACGCCCCTATATGTCAGACGCCCCTATTTGTCAGATGCACCTATTTGTAAGACGCTCCTATATGTCAGATGCCCCTATTTGTTAGATCCCCCTATATGTCAGATGACCCTATTTGTCAGATGTCCCTATATGTCAGATGCCCCTATATGTCATGTGCCCCTATATGTTAGATGCACCTATTTGTCAGACGCCCCTATTTGTCAGATGCACCTATTTGTAAGACACCCCTATATGTCAGATGCCCCTATTTGTTAGATCCCCCTATTTGTTAGATGCCCCTATTTCTCAGATGCACCTATTTGTAAGACGCCCCTATATGTCAGACACCCCTATATGTCAGATGCCCCTATTTGTCAGATGCCCCTATTTGTTAGATGCCCCTATTTCTCAGATGCACCTATTTGTAAGACGCCCCTATATGTCAGACGCCCCTATATGTCAGATGCCCCTATTTGTCAGATGACCCTATATGTCAGATGCCCCTATTTGTTAGATCCCCCTATATGTCAGATGCCCCTATTTGTCAGATGCCCCTATATATCAGATGCCCCTATTTGTCAGACGCCCCTATTTGTCAGATGCACCTATTTGTAAGACGCCCCTATATGTCAGATGCCCCTATATGTCAGATGCCCATATTTGTCAGATGCCCGTATATGTCAGATGCCCCTATTTGTCAGACGCCCCTATTTGTCAGATGCACCTATTTGTCAGATGCACCTATATGTCAGACGCCCCTATTTGTCAGACGCCCCTATTTGTCGGATGCACCTATTTGTAAGACGCTCCTATATGTCAGATGCCCCTATATGTCAGATGCCCCTATTTGTGAGATGCCCCTATATGTCAGATGCCCCTATTTGTCAGACGCCCCTATTTGTCGGACGCCCCTATTTGTCAAATGCCCCTATATGTCAGATGCCCCTATTTGTCAGACGCCCCTATTTGTCAGATGCACCTATTTGTCAGATGCACCTATATGTCAGATGCCCCTATTTGTCAGACGCCCCTATTTGTCGGATGCACCTATTTGTAAGACGCTCCTATATGTCAGATGCCCCTATATGTCAGATGCCCCTATTTGTGAGATGCCCCTATATGTCAGATGCCCCTATTTGTCAGACGCCCCTATTTGTCGGACGCCCCTATTTGTCAGATGCCCCTATATGTCAGATGCCCCTATATGTCATGTGCCCCTATATGTCAGATGCTCCTATTTGTAAGACGCCGTTATTTGTCAGATGCACCTATTTGTCAGATGCACCTATTTGTAAGACGCCCCTATATGTCAGATGCCCCTATTTGTCAGACGGCCCTATTTGTCAGACGCCCCTATTTGTCAGATGCCCCTATATGTCAGACGCCCCTATTTGTCAGATGCCCCTATATGTCAGATGCCCCTATTTGTCAGACGCCCCTATTTGTCAGATGCCCCTATATGTCAGACGCCCCTATTTGTCAGATGTCTCGAATTTTACCTCTCTAAATACGTGTACGTAGACAAAACTTGAGAGCCAGGCATAAGAGATGGTAAATTTATATCTGTTTACAATTCAAACAGAGTATTTTGATGGCAGTGGAGCGTGACATGGAGCTACGATCGCGTTTGTAGAAAAATCTATAACTATCTCAAGTTTTTTAGCCTTTTTAGAAGTTGGAGCATTAGGAAATGTGCTTAATTGCAAATGCTCGTTTGTTCAATAGAGATAATCGATCGCCTAAATAGCTAAAGTAAGTTCCAGATGTTTAAAATATTTCCGGCCGCCATATTTAGTTGACCACGAAGGTAATCCAACACGGCGTTTCCGTACTGTGGGCTCCGTAAAGTTCTGTGAAAAATTTATACGAATGTCTTAAGTTTGGGAAAACGCAAAGACCTAACACTAAGAAAAGTAATGATCTTCTTTATCTATTTCTTGACTTTATCCACTAGTACTGTATTGGTGTTGTATTTATTTTTTTATTGCGTGACATTGAAAACGATCAGTATTGTATTTTTCCCGTCATAGATACGATGCAGATTCCTTCGCAATAAAGGCTGCGAAAGAGACTACGCGATAAATTAATCAATTTTGAAAACATGAAGCATTTATGAATTCACCAAAACCTAACAGCCCAGATCCGCGCGTGGCTTAAGTTATTTGGATCAATTCTGTAACAATTTCAGAAACAGATCGCCCCATTCAAATTAAAGTTTACTGAACTTGAGTCGCAATACATGTAGGAGACTTCGGCCATTTATGACTCTCTTAAGAATTATGAAATCCTGAAAAATATTCCGAATTTATAAAGTTTAGGACTTAACAAATACTGACAAAGAAAGCATTCGTTGTAGTGGATCTAGATGGATCTTTCTTCAGTGGATCTAGGTGGATCTTTCTCGACACCTCCATTCTTCGAAGCTCAACTCAGCGAATCAATTCATTGTTAGTCTTTTCCTTCCCCCAGAAGTCAAAAGCTGTCATTTTAAACCTTTTATTAGTAGTGTGACACATTAACCATGCAGAGGTAATGATAAACTTTTGGTATTTTGATATAGCGCCCCTATATGTCAGACGCCCCTATATGACAGACTCCCCTATATGTCAGACGCCCCTATTTGTCAGGTAGCGTTACCAACGCCGTTCAAAAAACGTCAAAACTTGAAACTTATACTAAAAAGCAAGCATAGAAAATAGTTTGTACTTACACATCGGTTCCCGCTTGCACTCTAAATAGTCAAGGGTAGCTTAAAACTTAATTTACTTGAAAACGCGTACTGTGCACGCACGATAACTGAAACTTGAACTACTGGCGGGAATATGTCGCTAACACTATCTATATACGTCCACGTGTAAAAACGGATGACGTCATTGCTAAGCAACAAATTGGCGAATCAGAAAGAGTTAAGATTACTCACTTAATTAGAGAAGCCTCGATATAGTGTTCATTACAGACAGGAATGGGTTATCTTAACCTGGTGCCAAATAACATTTGCTAAATGTTAAGTAATCTAATATTAATGATATTTTTTTTTTCAGGACGATTTTTGAAAACAGAGAAATTATTGACTTGGTGAATGAGCATTTTCTGTTTTGGGTGCAATCATCTGGTGGAACCGCTGGGAAGCAAGGTAGTATATGTTACAATTAACATTAGCATAAATACAGGTACTGCAAAGTCCTAGCATGTTTGTGAGGTACTTTCCCAAACTGTAAAGTCCTGACTGTTAAAAAAAGACTAGATTGGGCCACGGCAGGACATTTACTCTAACACTACATCAGTATATACTATGTTTAATTTTTTTGTCACGAAGAACATTCACCCTAACTTGCAACTTGTTAGACAACATTATATTAATATTTAATAGTCTGTTTTGGACTATAATTAACTATAATTAAGTACTTCTTTTGCTGTATCAAAACATGGGAAATAAAAAATCAATTTGAATTCATCATGGCTGCTTGGTTTCAGCCTTGGCCGCTTTAAAAGATGAAAGTAATACAGGTACGATGGCTATAGTTTGCAGCGTTGGTGGCAAAGAGAGAGTTTTGCTCAAGATGTCAGGTAATTAATTATTCCACACAATCGCAGTTGGATTATGTTCTAGATTACTCAGTCTCGAATGAAACATTACTTTTATTTTGTAATAATTATTGAAACGGTTTTGCCTTTGTTACTCAGTCACTCATGTATGCCTCATAAGCGCATGATGTTTCATTCATAGGCCCACCCACTGTAGCTGAACTGAAGAGAGTTCTGGAGGAGAAACTTACAACATTTCAAGATCACAAGAGAAACTGGTATACAACTTTATTCAACTTTTATCATGTTATTGTTACACTATAATAATGAGATGTGCTGGAAGTGTGTGACTTCAAAATTAAAATTATATCTTAAATTAGAATGTGAAACATTGAACACGATTGATTTTATATTTTACTCTGCTCATGAAATAATTCAGGTTTTAAATATAAGTGCATGTTACCAGCTATTTTGTCAAGCTATTCGATTACATTCAATCAAATCAATCAATCAATGAATCCCTCAATCGATCAATCAATCTATCTATCAATCCATCACCTTTTTATTGTGCAATATTAATTCATAGGCTCAGACTACAAGAGGAAAGGGAACTGAAGAGGCAGCAGGATCTTGACTATGAAGAGTCACTCCAGAATGACAGAGAGAAGGTGTGAAAAACTAGCAGCACTTTGGCACTCCATGATATGAAAAGAACTGTACAATACTTTTTAAATGCTGGCTAATTATATCAAGTGATGTTCTAGCACATCTGATTAGTTCCTTATTTGCTTCAGGCAAAAAGGCAGAGGAATACAAAAGCCTGTCAAACAGACGATGGACCAGCCCCTGAGGTATCACTTTTGATATTAGTAATGCAACAGATAAACTATTCTCTTGTTGCTTCTTGCTAATTCAAGCCATTGCCATGGTTAATGGCTGTAACGCATGTACCCCTATCATGACCTTACCACTGTAGAAAACAGGCTTGTTGGCTTTTTCTGTACCATGAAAAATACTTCGAAGGCATTATTTTGGAAGCATAGATGTCCAGCATATATATACACCATCTTTCAAGGTGTTTCTCAAGCCTAAATAAGTTATTAATTAACAAATCGTACAAGACAAATTTAGATCCAATAATGAATAATGGGTAATACATTTATAGTCTGTGAATTTGTATTCCAGCCACGACCAGAACCAGATGAGGCCACAAATCCACCACCAACAAAGAGGCTGAGATCGGATGAATTGACTCGTGTCATCCTTATTTTGCCAGATGGAGAAAGGCACCAGTTGGATATTTCACGGGAAAGTCCATTGAAGGTGGGTAATGTGAATACTCTGAAGAAATGCAGATTTCGATGCCTTTCATTTACCATTAATATTATAACCCAGATGTATGCACAAGACCATCTAATAATATTATAACCCAGATGTATGCACAAGACCACATAATTTGTTGTTTCTAATGTAGCCTGCATCACTTGGTTTGTTGTTGCCCCTTCAATATTGGAAAGTTTTGATGGTGAAATTCAATTTGCCCTTGTGTCAAGGCTCCCCTTTTTATTATATGACACCATGGAGTCATGGATATGCTATTCAAAAATATCATCCTAAGGGGCTCAATTTATGATGCTATGGGCAGTTGAGGTGCATGTGAACAATGTTTCCCCAAAAATAGGCTTTTGTATTTGAACAAAACTGTGTCATGAGCCATCGAAATGTAAACGGCCATGAGTTTCTAAGTCTCAGGCCCATGTTTCTTGTTATTCAATGCAGCCTAATCTCGAATCACACACTTCCAAGAGAGACAACTGAAACAATGAACCACTATAATGCAATATACTGAAGTCACTATTGGAAAAACTAAGCAGTAATTAGGGAGTAACTACAAAGTTAAGGATATAGAATGGTAAAATCAGAGACTTGCCCATATCCTCATTTAAAATCCCAGACCTAGGCTGATTGGAGAACTTTTTTTTCACAATTCTCGCCTGTCAGATGCCATGATTATTCCCATCATAAAATTAATGACCGCAACTGAACTTTTTAAAATTTCCATTATAAAAGAAGTAATCAGGAAATATCAACTTGACATCAATGTACAGCAGATGTCTCTCTCAGGTGTTTGCAACTCCAGGAGATGGCTGAAATTTAAGCTGTGTATAATCTCTTCTGGGAAATCAAAGAATATTATCAGTGTGATTGGGTGGGCACAATCCATTGTCTACTAAAATAATATATTTGTTGTTATGTAAAGCAATTTGGTGAGATACTACTTCTAAGGGCCTCTTATCTCATCTGCTTGCATTTTAAATTAAACACAGGAGTTGTACCAACAAGTCAGAAATTTGCTACCTGAAGGCTCAACAACCATCTCCCTAACCTATCAAGTTGACGGAAACATCTGCAGACTAGTTCCTGACCATGAAACCATGTCTGTGGCACAGTTTCAAATGGAGCCAAATTGTGTCCTGAGGTCCAGTTATGGGGAAGACTTGAATGAAACTGATCCCTGAAATGACCATTTTCATTTGAGTCAAGAACCTAGCTCAATGAAGGAAATGCCTGACTTGTTTCTTCAGAGAATGGATATATGGGAAATGCTGACTCCTGAAATTCACTTGTGAGTGTTTCCAGTTGAGACTTGCAGCACACACTATCTTTAGCCAATTTAAAATGCTGACTCCTGAATCAGTTGAGAACTGCAGCATTCATTGAAATTACAAGGTTTTTCATTGATTTTAGCATATTTAAAACATGCTTTGGCGTGATTTATCAACCAGGGAAACTCAACAGACCTTTTAAACTTTTCTGCACCAAGCAAATGGAAAATTTATTCACTTACGTTTTAAGAGATTGGTACCACTGAGTTTTTGATTTCATGCATTTATATTACTACTTAAATGAAAGTCAAGATCAGCATTCTTTCAATGAGCAACGATTTGAAGCATATTTCCGTTTTATACAAACTAACTGATCTACTCATAGTTTACACCTGTAAATCACGCCAGAGCATAAATGTGCCATTATTGACCTTTTTACAATCTTTTTATGCCTGGCAACAATGAGTCAAGTTGGTTACTTGATGATACCCCCTGAGACTTGGAATGCTACTCCGTATCTATTGTGAAACATTTGGTCACACTACACACAGTTGAGTAGAGTAAGAGAATTCCAATGTACATCTGACCAAAGAAAGCAGGATAATACCCTCTTAGAAATGAGGGGGGGACCAGGAAACCATTGCCATAATAATGGGTCTGTATTTGTTTAGTATAAGTATATAATTGGTATTGTTTGTCTAACTCCACAAAATATACTAACTGCCTTAGCCTTAGGTATGATTAGCAGCCTTATGGTCCCTTCCACACTACACAAGAGAAATTTGAAAACACATGCAACTTTATTTTTAAGTTAGGCCTACTGTCCAAAATATAATCTGTCAGGGAAATGGAACTTTTCTAAAATGCTCTGCTCTACAAACTGGAGGAATTTGAAAATGCCAGTATGAATGAAAAAGTTTGAAAATGAAGCTTTGCGAAGATGATGATATCACAAAAACCGTGTGATTTCTCTGCACAAGTTTACCTCAAACACAAGCAATCTCAAATTTCTCTGGTGTAGTGTGAAGGTCACAGTTTGTATTGAAAAGTATTCAAAATTAAAAACGGAAAAACATTGAAAAATATCATACTCTTCCTATAGTTAGGGTGTAGCCCAAACTACAGCTTAATTTGCAGCTAGCTTTTGATGTGTGGCTTATATAGACTACATACGAAAACATGCCAGGATACTTTTCCGTGAAAATTATCTGTTCTGAGGAGCGCACACAGGTTTTTGAGAGGACCAATGTGCTCTTTGAGGAACAGATGATGTCCATGGACAAATAGATGCGAATATTTTCCTGCCAAATGAAGGCTGTTGTGTTTATTGTCTACTGAATATTTTTCGCAACACGCTAAGTTGGAGAACATCACCTCAGTTTTATCTGGTGTATAATCAGTCACTTGACACATTTACACCAACTGCGTGCTAGCTAAAATATCTGATGGATTATAATGCCAGATATTAACTTGTCCTCAAGTGTGTAAGAGGGAAAAGTTGTTAATGTAAATGGTAAGGGAGGTTAAAGTCTCGTGTAGGATGGGTGTATGATTTTCTGCTTTCAAAAGACAGAGCTGTCCAAAATTGTTTTGCTGTTCTCTTTTGATATAAATTCACCAAATATTGCCTGCTTAATGACATTTTGCAGGGCACAGAAAAGAAACTGAATACAGTCAGCAGAAGTATGATTATCATTGAAAGTTTAATGTTAGGTCTGATTCAATGAATGTTGATTGAAATAATTGTTATAAAAATCCTTATCTCCCTTAGTTGACAAAACAGAACATAGATTCTGAAAAGAAGTATTTACAAAAATTGATAAGTGAATAATGGATGGAGAGTTATTTTTCTTGGTAAGCACAGACAAAAGATAAAACATAAAGGTAACTTAGACTAGTAGATTTATACTAAAACAATTAGATTATTTGCTCTTGATTTCTATGTGTGATAGTTGACAAGGGCGCAGCACGCGATAGAAATCTCTAGCTCATAATCTAATTGCTTAAAGTAGTTGGTAGGCCTTAGCCTTTTGTCCAGGAGAAAAGCATCTGGTTGTCAAAATAAGGTTCGGATAACAAGATGTTTGTACATGTCAGTTGCAAAAAGAATGAAATCAAGCAAAACTCGCTATTCTAAGACCCATCCTGTCCATTTTAATATCTTTTAGTGTTGAACAGTCGGATTTCCTCTTGTTCAGCTACACTCCCGCTGAAGTAACATTCCAGTATCACTCAGATCACCTATAACAAGAAAGTATATTATTTTTTAACAGTGAGTTGACATTCAAAGACAATAAAGTCTGACCTGACAAGAAATTTTCATGTTGGTCATGTTTTTAGTGGAAGGGAGCACAGAGGCAGTTAATGGAAACACTATCGAGGTGGCACAGGGAAAGTGATAATTTAAAAAGGGTAAGGGGAAGCTGTGAAAAGCCTGCATGAGAATATATGTAGACCCAAACATAACCCTGCCCAATTTAGTTGCACAGCAAGCTTTCCAAAAAATCAGTTGGAGACAAGTAAAAGGCACACTGTGGCAGACATTATAAATCACACCATATACTCATTACAAATTGACTCTAGGGTCAACGTGTTCATTGGAGCTTATTGCCAATACAGTGCCATTGTGAATTCAGTTGTTAAAAATAGCTATTATGGGATTCTCTGGGGGCTAATAAGTAGGTATTTGCCTCCTAAGCATCTGATAATAACTATTTGAATCAAAATCAAAATGGCTGCCGTATTGACAAAAAGGTCTCCTTTGAACAGTATCATATGCTCGTTTCGGAAAGCATTTGGCCCACAATTTTTGAGTTATTTTTTTGTAAAAAAAATACCTCTTAGTTGGCGCGTCGGGTATGTTATGGACGGGTCAATGGGTGAGTGAGTGAGTGAGTGAGTGAGTGAGAGATGTATGTATGTCACACCAATCAGATTGGATCTACTATGAACAGCCAATCAAATTTCTTGTTGTAAAGGTAAATGGTTCGTGAGAAACACAAGGTATGTATAAACACAAGGACTTTGGTAATTGAAAAATAAAGAGTGACGTGCATGTTGCCGGTTTGTGATGTTTAGTCCGGTTTGGAGGGGAGTGTGACAGTTACATACGTACATTGGGTTGTTTTAGAGTGCATAATTTTCAGTGTAATGGTGGCTAGTTATGAACGAGATGAGTCTTGAGTTTTGAAGCAGTTCATGAGTAGTAGGCAAATGGCACGAGTTATTTTTATTTTTAATTACAAAGGGTAACTTGATACTTTTGTTTTCACGAATCGTCGGTTCTAGTTCTTAGGACATGTTTTAGAGGAGACGAGACTTTAGATTTGAAGCAGTTCTAACGTTTACAATAGTAAGTGCAGGTAACGATTGTTTTGTTCTTATTGCATGCAAATATAACGAGATATTTTTATTTTTTAGTTACAATGGGTAATTTGACACTCTTGTTTTTCACAAGGTAGTAAATTCAATTAGAGCTGACGAATCGTCGCGACTTGTTCCCACGAGATGTTTGCTATTTTTAGTTACAAATGGTAACTCGACACTTTTGTTTTTCATATGGGAGTAAATTCAATTAGAGCTTACAAGTTATCGGCTATTGTTCCCAGGATATTAAACAAAAAAGAAGCTTTCCTTTCTAGAGTGTTTTTACGTTTCTGCAGTAGCAGTTTAATATTTTTATTTGATGGGCATTTTATGACATTCTTTCCAGTCCGCTATTTTTAAAGGTAAAAAGTATGAAAACTGTTCAAATGTTCTTTGAAGACTGTGTGGCACCAAGTTAAAGTGCAATTTAATTAAATCAGACTTTCAACGTGTCAGAGAGGTTTTTTCTCTTTCTTTAAATTTTCGGTGAAGTAGTGTTGTTGCGTTGTGTTGTGTAAAAAGGGTAAACTTACTACTCGTATAAAATGCGAAAAGTTCTCTTAACTTAAGTATTTTTGAGCAAAAATTCCTCTTGGGGGCTGGAAGGCTTCCCGAGGGGGTACTCCCAGAAAAATTGGTTGGGGGTGTGCGGCCCGCTTCCCAAAACCCTTACCCTGTTTATGACCAAAATCTGCGATATTCCTTACCCTATTTATGACCTGACCAAAAATTCGAAACCCTATTTACGACCTGACCCTCAAATCAAAACCCTGTTTCAGACCTGCGTTATAATTAGCTCCCTAGTTCAAACCAATGTTAAATTACCGCAAACATATAAATTTGTGAAGGGCTTTTGTTGATTTTCTTTTCGATAATGATGAAAAAGTGGCTTCTTCTTAAAGCATACCCATATCAAGGCTAGAGTGCAAAAACCGTACCCTATTTATGACCAAAATGGCCAAAATCAGCTAAAATCGATACCTTATTTATGACCAAAACGGCTGAAAAACCATACCCTTCGGTGCCGTACAGACCTATATAGTCCATATAAGATCACGTAGTCCTTCCCCGGGGAAGGGCTACGTGATAGATGAGTGAGGGAGTTATGCATGTGCGCGTGTCAGACCAATCACAGTGTGGGTTGTATCAAAGAACGAATAAAATTGCCTGTTAGAAAATAAGATGGTATCTACATTAATCTGCAGACGTGTCAGATTACTGTAGTTTGTTCAGTCAAACATTTTATGGCTTACTATTTAGTTATCTTACCATTACCGATGTAACATCGTATGTACATCATAAACTCGCAGTTTCTTTCTTGCTGTACATCGCAACCAAAAAAACTTGTCAAATCAACCAAATCATTACTGTAAACAGTTCCATGAATGCTCCTATCTCCGAGACTTATAGTTCACAAAAAAATAACTCTTGCACGCCTTGCGTGCCTATGTTTTCCAAAGGAAACAAGTAATCCAAATAAGGAACTTTATTATCAGCAAAAGATACTGGTATTTACAAATTAATTTTCTGCAACAAAATAGTCTTTGATCTAACACGATAAACTATTCAAATGATAGAATATGGAACAAGTTGAATAATTCACTTTATGTGCACATACCCTGAATTTCCTTTAAGAAGTTGCTTAAAGTATGAAAATAACTCAAATATCTCAAGCCACAATTTAAAGTTATCTCTTGTGATATACTGTCAGTAGTTACCTGTATGTTGGTCGTGCAACAGAAAAATGTTGACTTATATTTTGTCCCTATCAAGCTTCACTGGCAGGGGAGCATGTGCTCGTGCACTCTAATTGAGGTGACAAACTCAGTGAAATAAACTTAACAAACATACTGCAATACTGAAAACGAAATTTTGTTTAGTACAGAAAGAGGTGAAAAAACCCTCAAGGGAAAAGTCAGGAAATTTTAACTGAATAAAGGGAAAAATAACAACGTGAAGAAAATTCACAGGAAATTTAAAAATGTCAACAGACCTGATTTAATCGTCTGGAAGAAACAGAACAGTGTCTGTTACAGTCATCAGAGTAAAAAAGGGCTGTAATTTTCGGTCAGAAACAGCCACTAAAACTGACATTTCACATTTGGTCATGGAAAATTTCATTATGATCAGAGAAGGGTAAGGGAATTTTGAAAAGTGATGTCCATAGCAACCATGTAACTAAGATAACTAGCAAACCAGCACTTGTCCTGTAGATGTTACCATTTTTTTTTACTTGCAAGCATGTAATTATTGAAAATGAGGGAAAATAAGACAACACCAGTTCAGGTTATTACTGTGTCATGAAATATGATATTTCTTTAACACTTGAAGCAATCTGTCCTTGCATTTGAAAAAAAGGAAGTGATGACTCACTGTTCCAACAATAATTATGCCAGTTCACGAACTCCAGACAAACAAATATCCTTGCACTAAAACATGACTGACAGAAACAAGGTATGATCAATAGCACAAGTGAAACTTATCAAAAAAGCTGCCATCCTCAACTGAAATGACACTTGTCTGTAAATTTCAGGAGTCAGCTTTTACCACATACTCCTTGTCTGAGGATAGTGCATGCTGCAACAGTCTCTACTAAAGTTCCATGCACATGAAATTTAGGAGCCAGCATTTGCCCACATATCCATATTCTTGCAGATCTGAATCCAGCTTGATTTAATGGTTAAATTGTAGAACCAAAATAAAGCAGTAGAAATTGCCTGACTTGAAAATAAACATTAATTCCCTGGTTTCCATCCTCCTCCTCTGGATGAAATGATTCTTGTAGCACCATAATGACATGTTCTGGAACATATAGTGAAATTGGAGCCACCTCCACTCCTGATAATTCATTCTCCTGAGGTAGTGGTGCATCGGGGTCATCCCCATACATGACTAAATCATCTGGCAGGCTATCATCCATAATACCTCTTACACCAGAGTAATTGGAAGAATGATGTTGCAGAATACCAGAAATCCATAACTGATGTGGAGAAAGGCTATGCTCAGTAGAGAGTCCATGATTATTAAATGTCTCAATAAACTGTGCTAGTGCATTATTGATCCTTGAGGTGTAAACATAATGTAAGGCAAAGAGATCAATATCATTATTGCGACTAAGTAAACCAATTTGCTCCATATGTAAAAATATGTTTTTAAAAATATATAAAATGCAGTGAACCACCTCACGCCATAATCTTTCAATCCTTGTGTTGTGAACACTCGGCCCGGTGATGAAACTTCCACGACCTTCACCTCTGTATTGAATCATTAGGTCACCAACTGCGATGTTTTCTCCTCCGTCATCTGCTCTGACTCTAGAAGGCAATCCCCAGGTATTGATTGATTCTTGAAACAAGGCAAGCACAGTTGCTGCCCTGTTGTTGTTACTGCACCTGAGATAAACAATCAACCGAGAGTAACCGTCAATGCAACCATGGATGACAAATCGCCAGTGATGCAATTTCAGGTTGCTGTCAATGTGCCAGAGAAAATTGGGATGTGGCACTCTGTAAGGCCTACGTGGTATTTGCTGTGCCCAGCGACAAGCTCTACCAATTGGATCCAGGGTGATCAGGGCATCACGCACCCGCCATCTCTGGACGCAGATCCCACGTCTTCGTAGTGCACCTTGCATGTATCTTTCCCCACAACGAGGCATTGAAACAAGCTCCTCTTGCACAATTTGCTGCAATTCTACTTGCTGGATTGGGGAATACGTTAAAAATGAAGGAGGTATGTCTAGATCAATGGCCCGCCTACGTATGGTCCATCTAGACACACCAAGAATGTTAGCAATGCTGATCCACGAAAAGTAACAGGAACGTAAAAGCATGATCTGTTCTCTAGAAATTTCATAAGAAGGATGGCCTACAGCGCCTGTATACCTAATGGGGGCACGGTAGGAGCTGGGAGTGAAAACAGGTAGCGCCCTAAATAAATCCTTGATTAAGCTGAGCTCCCTGGATAGCTGTCTTAGGTTGTTGACATCATTTTGTGAAAACTCAGGGGATCTTTCAACGAAGGCAATGACCTGATGCATGTGACGCATTTCACCTCCCAGTCTAAGGAGCAAAAACTCTGCATTCTCCCTATCCAAAGGAGAATTGTGGCACCTATTTAATTCCTGCAGAAGGGACAAAATGGATGCCACAAAGCACTGCAGTTGCCTGTTGGCATCTTGCCTAAACACAATGCATAGGAAAGTAACAAACAAAAACATGAACAGGAGTTAAAATGGCAGAAATATTCCCTCCCTCTGTTGGCATCTTGCCTAAACAAAATGCATAGGAAAGTAACAAACAAAAACATGAACAGGAGTTAAAATGGCAGAAATATTCCCTCCGACCCCAGGCTAGATTTTAGATGTCATTTCCGCACTTAATTTTCATTAACTATCACCATTAAAATAAATATAGGGATAAAATAGAAACCAATTATTGTCAGCACATCACAATTTAAGCTTCACTTTATATTTAAAGTCCACATACGACTTTTTAAAATAATGTGTGTGAAAGAAGAAACTCAACATTAAAGTAAGGCAAATAGACGGAATTGTAAAAATAAAGATATCTTATTAAGGATCTACATTACAATTAACTCACCTATCCACATAAACCACAGAAATCAGAAACAAAACCACGAAGAACTTCGTAGGCGTCATAGCACCACAACACTTTAAAAGCGCAAGATGTGTTGGTGACCTTCGGTGCGACAAGAAAAAGGAGATTAAAACGATATGGATAAGAAAAGCGACTTCTTTTGCCGAGATAAATCTTCGAAACACCTAAAGTCGGCGATCAAAATATGGCGGAACTGTATCTGAATCCACCTGAATCCCACAATTGTTCGGACATGGCACCAATTTGCGAACACAAAGCTCATCATGACCTATTTGATCAATATGTGGAACGTCCACACCACAGGAAGGGCACTTCTCTGTCCTGTGAGGGCAGATTAGCAGAAGCTGGGCAAGTTCACGTTGGTAAGAACGAAGAATGCATCCTCTACCTTTAAAATTGCATTCCACAATCTTCATGTTGCAATTTGAAAGGTGATTCTCCAGACCAGCTGTTGGCCCAGTCCAGCTGCAGCCACCAGGAAGAGAGATCGTTGACGGACAATTCATTACTCTCCTGCTAATAGCACCTTCAACTGCAAGATTTCTAACCAAAGTGCCACTTAAAATGCTCCTGTCGACTGGACAATGATTGTTATTTGACTGCCACTGGGTGATGCAGTGGTGGCAGAAGGAATGCCCATCTTGACAAGAGACTGGCTTGTTGAACACACCATAACTGCAACAATAACAACAACAAAAAACACATTTCACAATTTATTCCAAAAAATTTGGCAGTAGCCACAAAATTGATGCTGTCACAGCCTTAAAAATTGATTCTAAAAATACGTCTAAGAAAAATTCCGCAATTTTCGATGGAAAAGTTGATGGCATTACTTATAAATCGGAAAAGACCTTTTTTGACTGGGCGGTTTGTTGCCCCATTTCAGACCGTGTGATGATACTCTTGAGAATTCTTCCTTCAAATTTTCCAAATAGCTGCGTGTATATGAACAAATAATTCTTAAATGGATAAAAGAACAAATCTCTCGGGAATATCACGTGGTCTGTAATAGGACAACAATCCGCCCAAGCGAAAGAGGTCTCTACAAGTAAGACTAGGCCTGTCAAAGGATGGTAACGTCTTTGAAACCGTTCCAGGGTTGGCAGAGAACTCTTAAATTGCTGGAAAATATGCAGGAATAACATTCACTCACCAGATACTGCAGAGAAACTCCTGGTCCACATTTTCCACAAACAATTCAGGAGAATACCCAGACATGATTCTGTCGGACAGTTAAGACTTAAAAATTACGAACAAAAATGAGCGAAAAGACAGACAAGAAAGATGGATCGAAAAGAGAATGATTGAGGGCAGCAACGATCAAGCACGTGCGAGAGGAACAGATCGAGGAACTAACTCTAAATAAATAATGCAATAAATCAAAAGAACTAAATGTAAATATATAGCGGCAATAATCCTATCGAGCGAACTGTGAGCTTGAATGGTCACTTCCACGAGAAGACGATCGGGCAAAGAGCGAAACGATCAAAATATGGCGGAACTGTATCGAACCGAGAGGAACTGGGGTAAATAGGCTTCGTGTAGGAGAACAGTTTCCGTCCTTAACAACAGGCGGTAACCAAGGGTTCGAACGTCACTACCGGCTTCACGTTACATGGTATGAGTCATTACGAGCTTCGCATTACATGGTATAGCCATGACAACCAACTTATTTCGAGATAGAATTACATGACATGATGATATCACATTACTTATTTCGACCTATTTCGACCTATTTCGACCTGTTTCATGTCTTTTCGACACATGATGAGTCGTAATGTGTCGTAATATGAGTCGTAATATGTCGCAATATGTCGAAAAGTAATTTTGCTACAGATGGCGCGTCAACGTCATAAACGTATGCGCCTAGAACGCCCGGGGGAGTGAGGGGAGGTACTCCCTTACATGGGTCATATACGTATGTGCGGCCCCTAAGGGTATGGTTTTTCAGCCGTTTTGGTCATAAATAGGGTATCGATTTTAGCTGATTTTGGCCATTTTAGTCACAAATAGGGTATGGCTTTTTAGCTTGACATGGGTATGTTTTTTAAGAAGAAGCCACTTTCATTATCAAAAAGAAAATCAACAAAGGCCCTTCACAAATTATGTTTTCGGTAATTTAGCATTGGTCTGAACTAGGGAACTAATTGTAATGCAGCTCTGAGACAGCGTTTTGATATTAGGGTCAGGTCATAAACAGGGTTTCGAATTTTTGGTCGGGTCATAAATAGGGTAGGGAATATCGCAGATTTTGGTCATAAATAGGGTAAGGGTTTTGGGAAGCGGGCCGCACATCCCCACCCAATTTTTCTGGGAGTACCTCCCCCGGGCTAAAACGTGACTGAAAAACTATCGCTTATCTCCATCTGTGAACGCTAGGGGTTCTGTTATTTCATTGGCTGGCGGCATTTTGAGTTGACATATCCCTCTGAGAAGGCGTGACATGTTTATAAATCTTTAGAAGGCGAAAACTTGCACTCCTTTTTCGAGAGTATCCCTCCTCTTCAAATGAATCAATAGGGTACGTAGAATGGACGGTTTTCCGTGAAATTTGGCCAGAACATGCACTGATAGATACGGAACAAAAGCGTGTCGGCGAATTCTTTCATTTCATATACTTTTGTCGTGGCAGTCTTCAACGCAACACGTTACGCGAATTTTTCGATAGTGGAACTTGACAGACATAAAAAGATAACCAATAGAAATGAAAGAAAATGCTGACACGCTTTGAGAGATTTCGTATTAAGATCTACGCTGTACTTCCAGTACAACGGATCGATTTACAAACAACGTGACGGCGCAGCCATGGGGAGCCCTGTATCCGCGGTTATTGCTAATCTCTACATGGAGATATTTGAAGAACAAGCAATAGAGCCCTCACCTTGCAAGCTTAAGATCTGGAAACGCTACGTAGATGATACTTTCACCATCCTGGATCGTGATAGAGTTGACGACTTCCTGCAACACCTAAACAGTCAACAACCATCAATCCGTTTCACCATGGAGATCGAGAACAACAGCAAGATCGCCTTTCTCGACACGCCAGTTTATAGAGAACCTGATGGCCGCCTTACCACCAGTGTCTACAGGAAACCAACACATACTGATCAGTACCTAGCATATGATTCACACCACCCTCAGTCAGTAAAGCGCGGTATTGTGAACTGTCTGTATGACCGGGCTAAACGTCTCGTGACCAAACCATCAGTAATCGCCGGAGAGAAGAAACATCTGTCGTCTGTACTTTTTTCCAACGGATATCCCTCCCTTTAGTACAGAAGATCACAAAAGCACGAACAATCCCAAGAAGAGAGCCCGTCGCGGAATTTTTTAAAATCCACCGCCGTTTTACCTTATGTCCACGGAGTTTCGGAATCTCTCTGCTGCTGCCTAGAACAGGGGCACCCAACGGAATATTTCGGTAAAATATCTGTTCGGATGGAAGGTTGCCTAAAAATTTCGAAATTTTTTCCCAGCGACGCTCTAGACTTTTCAAATTTTTTCGGAAAACCATAAAGTTTCCCTAGAATTTTCGGAATTGATGTGCACACTTTCATCATGTCCCATAATTTTCGGACGGTTTTCTTTGTTCTCTAAAATTTTCGTCTGGCGTAATTATTCCAAAAGCTGCTAAAAGTTTCGGTGAGCATTAGAGGTAATCAGGAATGTACATGAACCTAATGAAAGATAAGGGCGATTGAGGCGATTGAGCTCGGCATTAGCCTACTTATCAGATTATCGGAGAAGTTATTTTTGTGGTTTGAGCATCTAAATCGATCAAATTATTCAGTTTTGACCGTAAAAAGATTCCTACGCCAATAACAATCCCTTGATCGGTTCAGAAACGCCCCTAAACCTAGAAAAAGTGTTTCTCCTTGTACAGTATATGCGTGTTTCGTCGCCAAATGTGAGATCAGAACGGAAATATAAAGAAAAACCTATGTTTTCAGCGTTGCTTCTTTCTAAATGCCAGCAGTGCGTGCCTATTATGTATTATCACTTCGCCTTCCTCGCCACGGTAAAGAAAGCCATATATGTAGGATTCATCTTTGCTTCGTTTGTTTGACCCTGTTTACACCTATTACTTGTCAGCTCTCCAAAAACCTTGATTTTTTTAAGCCCGGAATTTGATTGAAGGCCGGGATTTCATTAGCTTGTTCAATAAACAGATGGATGTCTAACTTGCTCTAGTTTCAGAGTTTGTGGAAGCCAGTTAGCCGTCATGTCAGCATGTGTCCTGATTTTAACTTGCGCGAGCTTTTATTCCCATTTTTTCGCGCTTTAATTTTTTAGCTTATAGTATCTATAACAAAATTCTCGATCGTGATTGGTTTTCAGCGCGCCTATTTGTCACGTAATCCGCGCGCGATCACGTGGGTGTCCAATTAAAGGTATCCAATGTGAACTTTTGTCGCTGGATACCTGTAATTGGATACCCACGTGACTCGCACGTCAATTACGCGCGATTTAATGGCTTCCTTCGCACTGTTTCCTACAGTTTTCAAAACTTCTGAAAAGCGTACAGACGTTTTCGCTCAAAAGAATTTCTCGAAAAGACATTTTTAATTCCGAAATTTGTTATAGATACGATTAATTCGTAATTGGACCTCGTGTCGTACAATTCAGGGAGTAATCGCGCGAGTAATTTCAAAATCGGACGAGCGCGAAGCGCGAGGCCGATTTGAAATTACGAGCACGATTACTCCCTGAATTGTACGACACGAGGTCCAATTACTATTACTTCTCGCGCGATAATGGCGCCGCGACGTTATTTTATCGCGCGATAAAATTGAAAGAAGTGGCCTTTATAGGGCACCGTGACACTGACTTACAGCAGTCAATAGTGCGGGAAATTCGGCCAATTTAGCGGTTTCTGGCTCAACTTCAAGGTGGATTACATTGTAATGCACATGACAAAAATTCAAGTATGTGTGAAAAGAACTGTTCAAAGGGTAGTTGATCAATTTTACTTGAATTTGTCAAAAGGTGCAGAATTTTGTAGTTTCTCGTTTAAGTTGTTTGTTCATAGATTTCCATCCAAGTTTTCGATGAAGACTGGTGGTTTTTCGACCAGTTATCGTTGGTGGTTAACAACAATGGACCTGAACGTATTCCATGGGGTTAGGAATAGTCTGGCTAGTAGTATCCTGATGTTGTAAGGGCCCATTAACCGATTCATGCGCGCTCGCGCGCTTTGCTAAGGTCAGCCTGAGCGTGGAAAATTTGAACAATTCAAAAGCTTTCACATTCGGTTACATATATATTTTTTTTCTTTGTGTTTAACAAAATTCAAAGTAACAAAGTGACAAAGTACAAACCAAAACAAACTAAACGAAAAACAGAAAAACAAGTACAAAAGAAAAATCTAAACCACCTCCGTGGGGCTTTCGTGTGCTTCGTTTGACCTTATCGAGCTGCTGGTAGTGTAAACTGCGCACGCGCCGATAGAGTAGCTTCCGATAGATATCGCGGGCACTTTCGGTTTCTTTGAATGCTAAGGGAAATGCTGTTTCCCATTAAAAACAGCTTTTTTTTTACGAGTTACGATTTAAGCCAACGTTGGAAACAAAAATATCATACTTTTTTTCCCGTAAATTACGGAGTTTTCAATATTTTGAAATTCTCTCTAAATCTGACCTTTTAGAAATGAAGCAAAATCTATGCATAGCGTAATATAGATTTAAGTTAGAATACTGAATCAAGTGAAAAAATCCCCACGAAGTAATATGCTTGGGAGCCTTTACATTTTTTAAGATTGAGTCACATGACCATGCGCGTGGCCTGATGACTTCAACACTTGTGTAACTGATGATGGTTAAGATAAAGTAGATGAAATAACCCTGAACTATGTACAAATGACAAGGTTATAAGAAAATAGATTTTCCTTAGCAACGGCTTAAAAAGATCAGTTGATGGGCTCTTAAAGTTGTAGTGATACAAGTTATCACTCTAAAAGATATACCAGTTACCGCAAAGTGTCTACAAAACAACTCAACTTTTGTCTTCTAGGAATAAATAAGAACAGAACATATACGCACATTTCTTAATTTAAAATCGTTACGAAATCTCACTGAAAACACTAACTTATAATTCTTAGTTGAGGTAGATTTGGTCCGTCAAATCAAAGGACCCAATAGTTTCGTATAAATAATACTATAACTTGCTGCTTATCGCTGTCACGTAAAAAATCACAAATACCCTTCGACCTTCACACTTTCTTCGCTTCTCGGGCAACGACAGAAACACTCTATTGTTTAAATAGAGTGTGGGCTATTGCTTAATTATTCAAACTCTTTTTCACTTAGTGGATACTTCATCCATAATAGTATTTTTAACTATCTTATGGAGGGAGAGAATGTCTCGGTGGGAGAATTTTGGATTCCATGTAGACCACTGCAAGTCTCTGTTGACAAATTCCAAGAACTGTTCAAAACATTTCATGACGTATAAACCACAGTCTTTGTCGTTTGGCTGTTGAAGGACTGTAGGATAGCTGACCTCTTCCACCTCCAGGGTCTTTTTTCCACCTTGTGGTGGTCTAGCTGACCACACGTCTTTAAGGTATCTAACCATCCTACCTTCAACAGTTTTTTGCTCCTTGTGTAGAGAATCGAGTATGATCAGCCTGATGCTGGGATCTGTCCTGACGATTACCAACATCCAATGGCGACTATTACACACGGGAATTACCAGATACTTCTTGGAGAAAATGTCTGTATTTTTTGTCCATTTCATTAACGCCTGTGGGTTGAATTCCGATAACTTCTTATAGAAACAGGAATTATATAGATTTATTATATGGCTAGCTCCGTGAGCGGGCAAGATGAATCAAATCCTGCGCTGTGATTGGCCACCCGAGCGGGCAAGATGGAGCTATCTTGCCCGCTCGGGACTGCCCGCCGTATCCCGCAAGAAAAATTTCCGCGAAAGCCATATAATAAATCCTTTATTGACCAAGCTTGTTCGGTCAAGATGGCTGGATATTGGCCTCGTTCTTTTTTTGCGAGTTTATGGACCTCGACCCCGTCTCGGTCCATAAACGCGCAAAAAAGAACCTGGCCAATATCCAGCCATCTTGACCTCACACTTGGTCAATAACCCATACATAACATCTTCTTTAAATCGCAATGTAGCTGATTTTCAGCGGCGTGGAGAAAATAAAAATCCAGAACGTCATCATTCACTTCTTGGTCTTTCTCGAGGCACACTGTGAAGTAACCGTGCACATCTACACTTCCAAAGCTGGTTTGATACGATAACAGAGTGGAAATATCCACAACAAATTTTGACCACTGTGATGACACATATCATCGTCAATAAGAGTACAGTCCACGCCAAACCACATTTCGATTTGTTTTTCCCCACAATATCAATGTCAAAGAAAATGTTTTTTTCAGAGTGCAAGCTGAAGAAGGCACTGCGTGACAACAGCAAATTAGCTAATCAGATTGCGAGATTAGTAGCAGTCGTGGTAAAATAATACATGTCCTCCTTGTATGTTCATTTTGTAATTAGGCTGGGCAATTCAGTATCAACTGCAATAGAGTTTCAATTAATTATATGTCACGGTATGGCATATTTTTAGTACTAAGGCCTGTATAATATGTAGTCCTTTACACCTACATGTACACATATGAACAGCTATGTGACTTTATAGAGACACACCTTTTTATGGCAACCAGATGGACAACATAACAATTTGCAATAAGCACAAAACAACACATAGCGGCACAAAATGTTTTCTGGGAAGCAACATTTCAAACTCAAAGTAACAGTAACTTACTACTTGATTTCATTGAGGCTAGAAACTTTCTGGGAACTTACTGGTCTGCTAGTTTTGTCCCTTATCAAGAAAAGTCACTCATGGGAAGGTACTGATCACTTGGTAGTGGCAACTTCTAATCATTTGTGCCAATTAAAAGGTTGCTTCTGACATTTTGTCGAGTTCAACACGTGAACTTCAAAGTAACGGTATACATCTTTATCATGGAAAGTGATAGGGAAACTTACTAGTCACTTGGTGGTAGTAGTTTCATAAGTCAGTTTCGCCAGTCAAAAAGCTACTAGAGACATTTTGTCTTCACCAACTGAACTTCAAAGTAATGGTATACATCTTCATCATGAAAAGTGATACGGGAACTTACTGGTCACTTGGTGGTAGTAATTTCTAATCATTTTTGCCAATTAAAAAGCTACTTATGATATTTTGTCTTCCCCAAGTGAACTTCAAAGTAACAGTATACATCTTTATCATGAAAAGTGATACGGGAACTTACTGGTCACTTGGTGGTAGTAATTTCATAAGTCAGTTTCGCCAATCAAAAAGCTACTTGAGACACTTTATCTTCACCAAGTGAACTTTAAAGTAATGGTATACATCTTTATCATGAAAAGTGATACAGAAACTTACTGGTCACTTGGTGGTAGTAATTTTTCATAATCATAGGGTGCCAATCAAAAAACTACTTGAGACATTTTGTCTTCACCAACTGAACTTCAAAGTAACGGTATACATCTTTATCATGAAAAGTGATACGGGAACTTACTGGTCACTTGGTGGTAGTAATTTTATAAGTGGGTTTCGCCAATCAAAAAGCTACTTAAGACATTTCATCTTCACCAAGTGAACTTTAAAGTAACGGTATACATCTTTATCATGAAAAGTGATAAGGGAACTTACTGGTCACTTGGTGGTAGTAATTTCTCATAATCATAGGATGCCAATCGAAAAACTACTTGAGACATTTTGTCTTCACCGAGTGAACTTTAAAGTAACGGTATACATCTTTATCATGAAAAGTGCTACAGGAACTTACTGGTCACTTGGTGGTAGTAATTTATAATCATTTGTGCCAATTAAAAAGCTGCTCGTGACATTTTGTTTTTACCAAGTGAACTTCAAAGTAACGGTATACATCTTTATCATGGAAAGTGATACGAGAACTTACTGGTCACTTGGTGGTAGTAATTTCTCATAATCATAGGGTGCCAATCAAAAAACTACTTGAGACATTTTGTCTTCACCGAGTGAACTTTAAAGTAACGGTATACATCTTTATCATGAAAAGTGATACGGGAACTTACTGGTCACTTGGTGGTAGTAATTTATAATCATTTTTGCCAATTAAAAAGCTGCTTGTGACATTTGGTTTTTACCAAGTGAACTTCAAAGTAACGGTATACATCTTAATCATGAAAAGTGATACGGGAACTTACTGGTCATTTGGTGGTAGGAATTTCAGATCATTTGTGCCAATCAAAGAGCTGCTTGAGACATTTTGTTTTCCGCACCATGAGAAATTAAAAGTAATGGTATACATCGTAATCACGACAAGTGATACGGGAACTTACTGGTCACTTGGTGGTAGTAAGCTTCGGTAATAATTTGTGCTAATTAAAAAGGTGCTTTTGTGTTCATCATGTGAACCTCTCTTATTATAAGTTACGGTTAACATCTTTATCATGAATACTTGACATGAAAAGTGACATTATCCAGGAAATGCACTGACCAAAAGATCACAACAGTAATCTTATCTCAAATTTTTATTGTGCTACTCACCTTGGAAAACATGGTTCTGAACCATCCCCTAGGATTTGGGCCTGTGATTGAGGCAAAATATAGTATGAGGTATTATTATTATTATTATTATTATTATTATTATTATTATTACCAGATACATGTAAGATTCAAGTTTGTATGGAAAAGTGCTCAATAAAGTTTGAATTTCTTATTATTATTATTATTATTATTATTATTATTATTATTTCTGAATTTTTACCAGATACATGTAAGATGCAAGTTCATTTTTATTATTATCATTATCATTATCATATATCATATTTATTATCATTATCATTATTCTTAATATTATTATTATTAGTAGTATTAGTATTAGTATTAGTATTAATGTTATTATTTTTATTATTATTATTATTATTATAATTATTATTATTATTATGTCAGCGATTGTCAAGGTACAGAGAAAATTTAATACTCAGACTTCCGTAGTAAAACCCCCGCCATAGCCTTTTTGTCTTGTACGATGATCGTGTTTTAGTTTAGTGCGTGAACTTGCAGTTAAATGGTCACCCTCTTCTGAGCGGTCAGTTCTTCTGAGAGGCCAGTTCCAGGTCCTAAAATGTTCACGTTATCAGTTTATAGTCAATGTGATCAGTAATATCTGTCACTGATAATTCCACTTTATTAAAAGTTGTTAGGCCGCGGACAGAAGTTGTCCACGTTCTTGCGTGATTGACACCTTGTGGTCATCAAATAATTTTGGATTTTAAAATGGCGAAGACGTTGACCCAATTGAAAATTTGCTGCAATAAGACTTTTCATAATTTTCAGCAAAGCCGAACAAATTTATTCAGCCTAGTACGGATGGGTCCTATTGAAGTAAATGTTCCTGACTACTGAGTACGGAAATTCGAATTGGGTTTTAATCACTTTCCATGCCATCGTCGAAACTGGCTCTCCATTTCCGCTAACAAATCAGGGATGTAAAATACGTTGTTTACCAAAACCAAATGTACGAAAAAAACGCGCATTAACAAACGGAAACCCGTGAAAAAAAATAATGACGATTTTTGAGTTTAACATGATTACCTTCAGCTCTTTTCTGGCATGTGACAAGGCATGCCCTGATGTATTTTCCCTTCTAAATCGCAAAGTATAGTTATTAGATCGGTAAAAAACATAACTTCCACAAAGGCACAAATAAGCCCAAATAAAGATATAACACGCATGACAAGAATCCTGCCTGGCCGTTGTTAGATCAGAATTGTTTCTTGAATTGGCATCGTGCCTTTAGATCAGTCGAAGTAGAGTGGGACAGTAGAGTGTTGATCAACACCTATTCCCGGGCAACGTTTCGGCGATACCAAAATGCAATAACAGGGAATCAGCTTTCGGTTTATAAAGAACACGATCGGACAATGAAGAAACTGATGGAACAATACTTTCTTCCGCCGGAGAAAAAATAATAAACAATCATTACACTATCTCATTTTGTCAGAAAAGGCAGATGTGTTTCCATAGTCTGCGTAGTTCATGTTCGCATTGAAAGTACCAGTATCAGGATTTGATTTTACTCAGTGGTCGTGACAGAAATCGCACTTGGAATTGAAGTAAGATCACTGTGGATAAAGAGACAACTTTGAAAAGCCCTTCCAAGTTCGAAAACATTTTAGACCCTTTTGTGGTCTTGCCTTTCAGCAGCTCAGTGAAGCTGTACTTTCGGCAGTTCGGGTGCGTTTGAAATACAATAATTGCGAATACGGTTTGAAACACAGTGCCACGGTCGGTAACCGAGGTCGAGATGACAGATACATCCGCTTGCGGTCGCATATTATTTCACATCCCGTGGTGTCCAGATTACGTCGGTTTCATTCTATCACGTTTTCCGGCAACATTTGTTCTCAATTTACGTACGAGTCATGGCAAAACACAAAGACATTGGTTAATCCTTGTTTGCCAAATCCGGACCAATCACTCGGACAATATTCAAACGTGCATCTAGATATTTTGAAGTTATCTTTCCACCATTCTACGAAATTTCCGTGTAAGGCCCTCTTTACACGACCGCGGGTGGTTTTTCCTCGGGTTGAATCACCGCGGCGGGCAACCCTTTTGCAGTCAAGTTTTTATAAGCGATTACATGAAAGCAGTAGTCGAGCCGGGTCAGCCCGCCTTGCCGGGCAACCCTTGTCGAGACTCGGGTTGACCCGGCGAGAAGGGTTGAAATTTCGTCAATTCTTAGATGTAAACAGTGGGCCAAAAGGTCACGGTTGGAACTTTCTGTCAAATAATGCATCAGTCAATTCCAGCAGTGCCCATCCCCCCCCCCCCCCCGCGGGCAACCGCGGGGCATTTGCTCAAGTTGTCAGTCCCGGGGGTGGGGCATCCCCAATTTTATCGCGGCCCGGGGGCTGGGCATTTGCGTACCCCGAGGCGACCCCCGGGCATTCGACACACGTGTTTTGGAAAGTGCCATGGATGAGTTCATCGGGAAAGACGAGGCATTTGTCGAACAATGGCTTATCCGTCAGGGACTAGAGAAACTTGTTTTTAAAGTTACGTTTTCTCAATTTCAGATATTTCTTCATTACTTGTAAGCATATAAATATAAGCGACAAGGGACCTATTTTTTGTTTATCATAAAACAATAACTGACGTGAACACGACTATTTTGCATTTCGCATTCAAAACTAGCCTAGTATTTTTTAAATTCATGGAAGTGGAGTTAAAATACTTAAGGTTTGCGAATTCAAATGATGCGATCTTGAAGACAGATCTTGCGAGCTTAAAATGCAATGCATCATTATTTAAAATGTCTTGATTCTTCACAGATAAAGTAGCCTGCGAATACAGGTGCCTATCATCGCTCGCGGCTGGGGGCACGTCTGCTGCAACCCCAGCTGTCCTCTAGCAAACTGTTAAAAACAAATATAAAGAAATAAATATAATCAGAATCAACTAACACGTACTGTTGTCCTTGAAGTCTTACCGTTGCATTAAAATACTGAACAGTTGACCGTTTTATTCACTGATTAATTAAAAAACTGCGGAGGTGTTGGAAGGCGACAATCCCGGGGGCGGGGCATTTGCCCTCTTTCTTCGTCCCCACCCCGGGGCATTTAGACAGCTTATGTTTCCCCACCCCGGGGAATTTGCCCATTTTTTAAAAAAACATGCTAATGCCCGGGGGTTAGCCCGGGGGGGGGATGGGCACTGCTGGAATTGACTGATGCATAACCATTTGTTTCGCTTTTCTTTTGGTTCCATTAGGACCTCCCACCATCCGTTATACCTGTTATACTTTCATTTTTTTTTTTTTGGTTGTCATCTTTCTGGCCCATGTTTTCAGTTTTTGATCGGTATAAAGGTTGGCCGGGGTCAGGCTCGAGGTACCCTGGGTACCAGAGGTTTTTTCTCCGCGCGGCAAACGGAAATACTTCGCTTCGCTTCGGCTGCCGAAGGCCGTAGCCACGATCGGCGAAGCCGCGAGAAAAAGTCTGGAAAACCTCTGATACAGAACGGTTTCATTCACTGTTCACGTTGAACTTTGATCAATTTTATTACATTACATTTAAACCAATCACAACGAGCATCGCCCACTGTGATCACATGGACCGGCACGTGAAGACATGACACTGATGATACATTCGCGTGACATGACAGATCTGCTTTGGTTTGAATTCATGGTTTCTGCGGGACTAAAACCTACGTTATACTCCCGTGAAAAAGGTTCCTAATTCGAAGTCTTCGCTGTCGTGCCGTTTATTTGACGCCAATGTTGTGTGTAATGGTGGATATTACAGCTTTGTATCTGAAAATGCTCAACAACTGAAAATCTTCGAAAGAATCTCTCTTTTAGCTCTTTTCACTGTCGAGGACGACAATCTGTCCGTCCGTCGGGCCGCGTATTCTTTGTAAGACGTCACTGAGACGTGCAGGTCACAATACAGACAATGGAGACATGACCGACACCGGAAACCGCGCAAGAAAAACTTCTTTCACCCAGGGTAAATTTAGTCTCCTCCGCAACCGTTTTTTGGGATGTCACGCAACGCTCCCCCCAAAGAAACGGCTGCTCACATCCGAACAACATTCCTTTCACGAAATTAGCCAATCACCGCTTCCGTTCCATTTTCAAGAACGTTTTCGCGCCAAATTCGCCCTTTGAAACTTGTCCAATCAGGGAATGTTTTTTATCTTTGTATCCCGTCGTGGGAGATGTCACAAATAAACATACAGATTTCCGGCTTTTGTTTAGGGACGCCGAAAAATACCGGCGACGCTTGAACGAGCTTTCTATGTAGCTGAAGACTCTTCAAAGTTCAAGTTAATTATTAGAAGCTTTCAACTCAAAAAATTACTGTCGAGAAGGAAGATATTTATTTTAACTTAATAAAGGAACCAGGAAATCAAGTAGCTTCGCTCGATTTGTTGACATCAAGTTCTGAATGCCGCTCTTTCCGGCCTGATTACAATCTGAAGGAAGCGTTTGGCCCTTGATTGACGCTTACAATTTGACATTTCGAGAAAGTATATATTGTCTCATTTATAGCTGAACATAGCGATGAGCACATGAAGCACTTGTACTTAGGACTTTCATTTACAATTTTTTTCGTCCGTCATGATCGTAGCCTGCGAACACCGCCTATTTTTGGCGACGTGCGGCGTGAAACAAAAGCCAGATATCTCTCGCGTGTTCGCACCGCAGACCTTTCCGCGCGAAAGCTTACGTCATTCACACTTTGCTATTATGTGATTGGTCTGTTCAACGGAGCGCAAACAAACCACAGACACAAAGGGAAAAGAATGTGGTTCTGATGTGAGCAGCCGTTTCTTTGGGGGGAGCGTTGCGTGACATCCCAAAAAACGGCTGCGGAGGAGACTAGGGTAAATTCGAATCATACCAAACGCTATTGCAGACTTGGTGTAAAGTGTTTATTTTCAGCGTTCTCTACGGTGATTCAACCCGGGCTAACAAGCAACCCGTGCAAGACCGAACAATCAGATAAACGAAAGTTTAAACGAAATTTTCAAGCAGACCTCCTCTCAGTTTCCTGGAAAACCCAGTACACTCAGACACTGTCCAGCTGCCTGAGCTGTGGCAGTGATAGAAAACATCAGAAACACATCGGAACAACGACTGACTCAAAGGAAACTCAATTTGGCCCGACATTAAATCTCGGGGGGTACTCCAAGAAAAATTGGGTGGGGATGTGCGGTTCGCTTCCCAAAACCCTTACCGTAAACTTTCTAAAGTAACGACCCCCCGAAAGTAGCGATCCCCCAAAACTAACGTCAAAATTTGTGGCCGTTATTAAATCCCGAAAGTAGCTAGCTCAACCCAGCGACCCCTCCCAAAGTAGCGAACCCGCCCCCCCTCCCTTTCCGGTTTTTTATTCCGTAAAATAGAGCTCATGCGTACGAGCATTAAATAATGTTTCTTGCTTCCCGAAAGTAACGAGGGTCGTTACTTTCGGAAGTTTACGCTACCCTATTTATGACCAAAATCGGCGATTTTCCATCGCCTATTTATGACCAGAAAAACTAGTTTATACAAAAAACATACCCAGTTGAAGACTAGAGTGCAAAAACCATACTGTATGACCAAAATGGCCACAATCGATACCCTATTTATGACCAAAATGGCTCAAAACCCAACCCTTTGGGGCCGCACTTACTTGTATAGCCTATGTTAGGGAGTTCCCCGATCATTGAATCAGCCTACTCACGAAACATTTTTCAGTATGTGTCGGATGAACGAGGGGGGGATGAGCGACGTTTTCAGTTCACTCAAGTGAACAGCTAATAGTTAGAGAGGAATTGTGTCGAGTGACAACGTTAGCTGGAGACACATTATGCTTGAAAATTTTGAGCATTATGCTTTTGACATGTTTTGAGCGTCACCCACAAAACAACAGCATTATGCCTAAAAATTATGCTCGAGAGGTAGTATTATGCTCAACTGATCTTGGTTATTGCCGCTTTTCATGTGAAGTCATCATTTTCCAAAATAAGAAATTACCAATCCTTCTGAAGTTTTAGTTTCATCAGATGTAAGACCCTTCAATAACTTGACGTTTTGCAGCGTTTAAGCTCGACAGGGTTCTCATTATGTAATAGAGCAAGGTTTGAATTTCCAAGTTTATGCGTTGTGTGACAGTAAGTGTCACTGTCAGTAAGGACCAGGCAGGGTCCACGGATTGAGGTCGGCCGATTCCCTCCAAACTTTCAGCATTTTTTCTCTATCAGGTAAGATAACGACCGGTGGTATTTTTAGTAAAATAAAATAAATTTCATAGAATTTAGACCACCCCCCTAGTTTTTGGTGCTATTTTGGCCACGTGAGACGTGAAATTTGGGTAAACTTCCAGGAATGATTTTACTTTTTTCGCATTAGCCTTATTCATTTATACGAACTGTACATACTTCCCAGCCTATAAACAGCTCATATCTCCAATATAAACGAATTTGGTTAAAAATAACTTACTTTGGAGTGGTTTCAAATATCATCACTTAGAGGCTATCGTAAGTAAGAAGAATTTTGGCAATTTTCAAAGCTGGTTTTCTCTAAAGTGCGGCAGTTTATTTCCAGATCAAAACTAGTTTTTATTAGTCTGTCTTAAAGTCTTTACAAATACGCAAACTCTCATTTGGCAAGTTAAAATCCTGTCGCGTGAGCTTTCTCGCGACTTAAACCTAATTTCCTAATTTGCATAATTGTACTTTTTCTGGGAAAAATTTCTTCTTGATTTGCGACATGTTGGAGGCGTTTATATGCTTTTTCACTATGACTAAGAGAAAAATATAACTTTTTCAGATAAGTGGCTATACTTCAACCACGTGTTTTGTCATTCGGTGGGTCAAAATCCCCTCCCATCAGCTTTCTTCAAATTTGACTAATTTGCATGTTGTCGAGTTTTCCCCGGAAAACTTCGCGTATTTGTTGATATTATGTACAAGCGATGATGACCCCACACCTAATAAAACAAATTTTCTTTAAGTTCTTGTTTTTGAAACTATTGTTGTTTCGATCTTGCAGACGTTGACAGTCCACAACGAACATGACAGTTCGCCAATCGAATTCTGTCATTTTAATAACCGCGGACATGCAAATTAGTATGCCAGACAGACTCAAGATTGTGTTTTGTAAGTTAGTGAACAGTTTTGAAGACTACCAGAGTTATTTTTTCACCACGTGTGATGGAAGCCAAACAAGTTGCCGAAATGACAGTCAAGTCGGTGGAAGAAGAATTGTAATTCGAACATTAAGTAACATGGCTGTGCAAATTAGTGAGTCGAAACTTAATACACTGTTACATAATAGATTCCTGGCTGGGAAAGTGACAAAACATTACTAAAGCTGATCAATCCGTGTTCATTGCTGTTGAAATCTTCCTCCTATTTCTTTAAGCACAGCTTTTTCGTCGACGAAGAAAACCCGGATTGGTTTTATCCATGATAGCATTTAAGCATGGCAACGGACAGCTGGCATTTAGCCATATGTAAAAATCCTTGCAGTTTTCGTTTTACTGTGTTTACCATAGCATTCATTCAGTTTTCAGTCTTATATTGTTTACAATTTCACAAGTATGTATAAACCCTGTCATGTAAGGGTCCCTGCACCTATCTAAAAGGCCCCAGTAGAGAAGATGGAGGTAGAAGCAAAGAGATCCTCACTACTAAAACCATGTGACGTTATTTTTGAAAACATGCTCAACTCTCAGAAAGTTTTTCAATGGCCTCAAAGAAAGTCTTTTTTCTTGACAGCGGTCCACTTGTAGTCAAGTGTAGCTGATTGCAGATTTTTCTCAGAACTGCCAGTGTGAGTGAGTCAAGGTTCTTGTTCTTTACATGTTCGCAGATATTGCTAACACTCACGATGATTGGATGGCTTGGTTTACCCATATCATCCATCACCAAACTTCTAAGGGTGTCAAAGGCCATTTCCGACTCTGCGGCCTTGATGTCTTCCTCAGAGATTTCTTCTGAATCAATAACCCTATGACGCAGCGCCGCTGTCTGACGTGATAACAGGCTGCCGATTTGCTGCGCAGTCCTCCACTCTTCGGGCTTAAACGTGAGCTCTCCGTCTTCATTTCTGAGGGTCTTCATCTCCCTCGCTACCTGCACAGGATCGGCCTTGTTTCCAGTTCTTGCACCCTCTTCAAATTTCTTCATCAAGAAGGTCTTGACGTTATCAGTCAATCTGGTGGGTCGTTTTGTTATCTTCAGAGCCCACCCCAATGGTCTAGGGTCATATCCTCGGACAACGCTGCCACTATCCTCACCTTGCGATGAGGTTGATGGCACATCCGGAGCAAACGTCACCCCTGTCGTAATTCCCGCCCATTTCCTCCTAACGCGGTCATACATGGACTCGCAGTCCACCTCAAGACGGTGCTTGCCCGTGTCCATATGGTTGTCTGCCTCTGCTTGGGTCTTGAACGTGAGGACACATCCAGTCTCTTGGCAAGAGTAGATCTCAGACTGGTGCCTGCCGCTCTCACCCACACTTCCCCTATGTGTAGCTTGACCAAATGCCTTTATCACCCTTAGCCCAGTATCTCCTTGAGGTGTAACTCCAAGACCACTATAAGGGATGAGGCATCCAGGGCCGATGTCGTACGCTTTCCACACACGGATGCCACACTCCTCGTACTGGAAATTGTTTAACACACTAATACCTGGTATCTTGCCATCTTTGTTTCTCTCCCTGGTCGTGTCCACCTCGACGACCGCTGCTCTGCACCCTTTGATACCACCATGGGATTCTAGTACTGTTTTCATATCCTCAGCGGTTACGGTTAACCCAGCGCTTTATGTGTGCCTTCATAGCAGCAGTATTCCTATCGCAGATGTCCTTTCCAGTCTGTGGCTCCGAGAAATCATATCGCACTGACCTGACACCGGTTCTCCCCCCTACTTCTCTAAGACTTAGCAACAAATGCCCATTGTGGTAACATCCAGCATTATCTAATCGGAGGTGGGCTGTTGTCACAACTGGATACTCTTGTTTGACTTTGTGCAGCAAGTCCTCTATGATTGAAAGAACGGCAAAGATATTTTGGGAGCAGTTGTTGAAAATGTGTACAAAACACTCGACTTCATGCTTGCTCTCCACTGTTGCTCTAGTGATTACTGTGCTGATATGCCAGCTTCTTCCCCTCTTGCCAAAAAAATCACTCATCTGTTCTCTGTATTGCACAGGCAGAAACTTCATTTCCCAGTCAAGACACGAGTTCTCGTCTAGCTTCTGGAGGATATGTTGCTTGGCTTCGTCCTGGTTACTTGACCGTAGCAAGTGAGCCTTCCAAGCCTGTATGTTGCGCACACACTCTGTGTACTCAAACCTCAGCCTACCCCTCACCTCGTCTGTCATGTCCGCTTTGTCTTGCATCTCTGCCACCTCTCTCAGTACTCCTTCCAGACTCTCACAGCACTCACATTTGTAGCAGTGTCGGTAATCACATTCGCTCCTAAACTCCCATGCACTACTGTCACTTAGTGCGTGGACCGTGCAGTGATCACCGCAATGTTCACCTCGTCCGATATGTGTCTTAAAATCATTCTTCAAGTACCTTTTTCCATCCTTTAGTAAATTCTGAGTGGCAGTCATGCTGATGCCCTGATCTGCTAAGCCCTCCAACATAAAAAATACCTGGTCAAATGCCTCTGTACCCTCTGCAGTGGTGTTGTCAAGTCCCTGAAGGGATTTCTGCATAGAGGCCGAACTCACCTCAATCATTCGGTAGAGAGAACGCTGGCTCGTTGGCTCGAACTCTTGTTCTTTACAATAGTCTAAATATTGTCTGATGATGCGTGAAGGGATGACGGTCCTAATGACCGCTGGTATAATAATCTTCTCTCCCGAGTCAAGCTTAAGAGTTTTTGTCCCGAACGCCACGTCCTGGACAAATTCTGGTCTGGAGATATATTCAATGAAATGATCCACCTTTTCGTGCACAATTCTTGTAAGGAAACTAGGAATTTCTGGGAGTTGTTGGCCTTTTCTGGCTTCTGTTACATGCTGGCGAGCTTGATCAATGCGCCATTTGGAGAGCCCAGGAATAATCTCTTAAAGCTCAGCTCTTGAAAAGTCGTCTGCAAAGAGGGAAAGGATCTGTCGCCTTGTTTGCCAATGACCTGCTTGCTCATAGGCCTTGACTAAAATGTCGACAAGACCAGAGTTGGGATCAAAACGCTTGCGCTTTTCTTGGTTGTCTCTGTTTGGATCCAAAAGTACCTCTGGTTGTAACGCCTTCCAAACCAGTTCTTCTTGGCCGGAAGTGATGACAGACAATGAGGTCACTATAGTCTCTTCAGCTTTGCGGATGTAATATCGCTGCTGGGTGTCAGAGACGTCATCCCAGGTCATGTTCAGGGTGGACATTACAGGGCTGTACTGGCCACCTGAGATGCTGTGGACAGCTTCGTTTAATTTCTGCCGTTTGCTGCTTTGTTCCTCCATCTCGTCAACCCATGTACTAATCTCTTCTTCTGGTATCGAGGCTTGGGACGAATGGGACTGCAAAGAGACTGTTTCTGACCCCTTACCAGTACTTGAGACCTCTGCACACACCGTCGCTGGCATTGTGCTGTCCTTACAAACAGTAATGACAGAGAAAGTGGCGGAATCAGACTCCTCGATATCGTCTCCAATCCCCAAGGTGTCTGAGTAAGGATCCTGAAGCGTAATAAAATGGTTTAGCAAATTATGAACAAGATTATTAGCAATACTACAAAGATCTCCAATACATGTAACTGTGGATGCTCTATATGTGTTTCCTAGCCGATGCAAAAGGGCGCCCTTGCATTTTTGTTCTTGTTGGTGTCTTCAAGCACTGGTCATTATTAAAGCGTGGTTGAATTTTAGTTAGGACTGGGACCAATTCAAGTTGCCATTCAGAAACCGTTCTCGACGCGTGATCGGAAAACTCGGATAAACCGCTATCTTTAAAACTAGGTCCAAAGCCTCTTGGAAATCGACCACGCCTAAACGATTCAAAACGGACACCCATCGAAGAAAAGACAGGAAAACCAACAAAGATACCTTTTATTCATGTTGCCAGTCGTTATAGATATCAGGGCACCTGTGGGGTGGATCAAAAAATCCTCTGATTACTTAGCTATGAATGGCCAATGTGTAGTAGTTTACCTGCTCACTCCCAGGCTTAGTAGATGTGCAGTAATGTCTAGCTTACATGCCAACAGGGGTACAATCTGCGACCCCGTGCCCTCCAAACTACAGGCAGAATCAGGAGAACTGAACGAGCAAGTCAAAGTAACATTCATATTGCAAACAGCAACATCAGCTGAATTGGATCAGTGTACAGAATCGACTACAGCTGTCTGCAGATGATAAGATAAGGAATTTAAAATTATCCTTCCTGAAGTGTACTTGTACCAAAAATCAGAACCGCTCAATATTTCAAAGAGTTTAACAAAATGCTCCGGTGAAGCATACTATGCAAAGCCACTGCACTAATGTGAAAAAGTAATGTGTTGCTCTTAAATACCTGGAATGTGTCGCAAATTAGTCAAGCGTGAATATTTCCGGGAAAAACTACGATTATGCAAATTAGGAAATTAGGTTAAAGTCGTGAGAAGCTCACGCGACAGGATTTTAACTTGCCAAATGAGAGTTTGCGTATTTTTAAAGACTTTAAGACAGACTAATAAAGAATAGTTTCGATCTGGAAATAAACTGCCGCACTTTAGAGAAAACCAGCTTTAAAAATTGCCAAAATTCTTCTTACTCACGATAGCCACGAAGTGATGATATTTGGAAGCGCTCCAAAGTAAGTTATTTTTAACCAAATTAGTTTACATTGGAGATATGAGCTGTTTATAGACTGGGAAGTATGTACAGTTCGTATAAATGAATAAGGCTAATGCAAAGTACGTAAAATCATTCGCGGAAGTTTACCCAAATTTCCCGTCTCACGTGACCAAAATAGCACCAAAAACTAGGGGGTGGTCTAAATTCTATGAAATTTATTTTATTTTACTAAAAATACCACCGGTCGTTATCTTATCTGATAGGGAAAAAATGGTGAGAGTTTGGAGGGAATCGGCCAACCTCGATCCTTGGACCCTGCCTGGTCCCTAGTGACAATGACACTTAAAATGGCGGCCCGATAAGGCTCTCGAGTATTCAAAAAGATGAGTTATATCTCAAGTTTTTGCTAACTAAACAGTTGTTGCTCTATAAGAAGTGTTAATTTTAATGTGTCGGAACTCTAGAGTAATACTTTTTCGTTTCAATGGCAAAACTCGATGACAGATGTTTCTGTTACTTTACGGCCGCCATGTTTGTGTCCCTCCGAGGGGCACAAACATGGCGCCTCCATACAAAGATCTATAAATTTGAGTGAAACACTTCTTCGAATAACGGGAGAATGAAAAACCGCACAGACCTAAATCTTGGCGAGGTTGTTTATATATCAATCATCTTTCATATCCCAGCTTCTGGACTTAATTTATTGTATGGTTATGATTTTTATTTTTGATGGCGTGACACTGCAAACCAGCCATATATGATGCCCTTTTCCATCCCTGCAGACAAAACACACCTCCATAAGTCAGAAACACAACATTTTATTGCATCAGTTACAACTTTACAATCAATAAACAACACGTAATCTGAATTAATGCTCAAAAGCGCTCGATCAAAATGTCAAATGTCTTATTTCTATGGAACCCTCCATCGATAAGGATACTTCGATCAGTTTATGGCTTTGAAAAAAGCAACCAAGCTTTTGAATATGCTAAATCCTTACTAAAAGCACTTGAAAGTGAACATTTCTCATTACAGTTATTGAATTTTTTTCCTTATTATCATTATTCTCTTTATGCTGAACAAATGCCCATTATGCTGGCATTATGCTCGATGCTTCGACTATGCCCATAATTTTGCCGGCATAATGTATCCATAGACCCTAGACAACGTAACTCAGTGACATCTTAAATGTCTAAGGGCTTGTCAAAGGAGTTTTCAAAGGGCTTCAGTGTATGAAATCAAAGGTCAATCAAGAAAGGGTGAGACTTACGTCACTTTTCTGGGTTAAAATAAAAAAACATGTCTTTCTTTTTCTAATTAGCGGTCAAATTTAGGGCCACGACCGCGTACTCGATCCTGTCGTATAATTTACACCCCCTAATGTTTTCGGATGAATAGGTTTAACGCCTATAATATTCGGATAAACATTTATATTGCATAGTATTTTCGCGAAATTTCGATAGGCACACATATAACGAAAAACTTCCCCTAAAATTTTCTAGTGAAAATATGGTTTCTCAGTGTCCTCGAACTCTCGACAAGACCCATCAGGATAGCTAAAACTTTCGGATGACTCAAAAAACGACCCTAGAATTTTCGAAACGACTTAAGTTCCCCTCAAATATCCGAACAGATAAATATTTTTTAGGGCATCTCCAAATTAACCAAAAAGAATTCTAGAACATAGAGAAATCCATTTTAGACACTTCTGACGTCTTTGGAAAGATTCGGTCGTTGGGTGCCCCTGCTAGAACAACAAGGCATTCGCACCGTCTTCAAGTCCGACACGACACTTCGGTCACACTTAGTGCGACCAAAGGACACCGTCAAACAGGCTAAACAAGATGGTGTTGTCTACAGGATTCCCTGTAAGTGCGGCAAAGTCTACATCGGGGAAACGGGAAGATCTATGCAGGAGAGGATCACAGAACACGACAGGGATATACGACTCGCCCCTACCCAGACCTCCGCCGTTTCTGAACACACACACGAGACCGGCCACTATCCTATCTGGAATGAGGCCAAGTTTATTGATCGAGATCCTCACTGGCACACACGTAAGGTCAAGGAAGCTATTCACATAAGACTTCACCCTAATAACATCAACAGGGATAATGGAATTGTAATTCCTGAAGCATGGATGCCCACGATCAAAAAACACAACAACAGGAGAACGGTACAACAGCGGACCACTGAGGGAACAGCTACTCGCGGAACAATGGAACAATAGGAGGATCGAAATGCACCAATCACAGCCGACCTTTGTGATACAAATGATACCGTGCAATCAGTCGACCTTATCGCCTGAAGAAGACTAGCAGTAAGCAGTCGAAACGTCCCTATCTACATCTCAAGTGACTACGTCGTAAGACAAACGATAATACACTTTATTATTGTATCTACCACGATGAATAACAACAACCTTTTCCTCGACTCGACAAACTCCTGCCATTGTCACGTCTTAACCAAGGAAGCGCTTGAGTTCCTCTGGAATACTACCAAAAATCTTTGTTTTGGCAACGATTCGTGTTCAAACCTTGACATCTTAGCTTTCTTTCTCTCTGGAGAAGCTTCACCCAAAATTCCACCAAGCCAGTAGGAATTTCTAGACAACTTGACATATTCTGCTATCCGCTCTGCTGAAGTCATGGAGTTCACATAGTGAACAATTCTGCGATTGATTCTTTCTCCATAAGTGGTTTTGATTATTTGCCTCAGAAACACAACAATTCGTCACCTCTCAGCCATACGTTTTTGTCTTTCAGGTCAAATATTTCATCCATGAGCAACAACAGAATTCTGAGAGGAATATTGTCGTCTTCCTCCAAATCAATGTCTGCATATAACTGTCTGGCATCTTCTTTCAAGTCATGTCTCTGCCCTGGCTTGGTGAAAATCTTGTGTACCCCTCCTGATAAGCTGTCTGGTACAGTCTTGGTCGCATGAAACACATGACGAATTGGAGCCACAAGGGTATCAACCTTTCTAGCAAACTGTCCCTTGTCACAAGCATATGCTCCAGGTATCAGAAAGTTGTTTACTATTTCAAACATGCTTAAATGTTGGGCAAGAACTTCTGTGGACAGAAGAGTCTGTGGGTACGCATCCAAAATATTTCGTCTTTTCTCCGGGAATTTCTTGTCCAAATTGTGAAATGTTCGTTTTCCAGGAAGTAGAAGAGTAGATATTGACCCAAACTTCTCCTTGGGATGCAGATCTAAATCATCAAAATCACTGTATCGTCTGAAAACTGTCCAAGATTTTGTGCCTTATGAAATTTCTCGGTAAACATTGATGGTGTACGCCGCATACGTTCTGCCATCATCTTTACATGAATTTGTCTCTGTGATGGTAGCATTGAGTCTGATGTCGTCGTCGTCGTCGTCGTCATCAGGGGTCCACAGTTTAACTGCTGGTGCACCGTCCCGCTCTGGTTGGGACAACTCACTGTCAATGCTTGCAACATCATCATCGTCTGCGTTAGAAGCAGTTTCAAGATCATCTGACTTCTCCAAAGGTATTTTCAAATCCAGTAGACATCTGATGTAAGCTTGGCTTTTTAGAAAAGCCCCATAAAATGATTCCTGACCAAGGATTTCATATACCTGAGCCTGACAATCATCAAACAATTTGGAGGACGGTTCCTCTTGAGCAATGCGTTTAAAAATGTTCTTTGGCATCTCCTTAGATTGCACCACTCTGGGATCAGCCATTTCTGACAAAATATTTTGAGCTGCCAGTCGTAATACCTCCGCGTTGGCAGCTGGGATACTAACGTTCTCATTGTCGCCACCATCACTTTCTTTGTTCAGTTGCTGTTCCAGACTGAGTGATAGCTGTTGCTCAGCAGTTACACGGTAACTCTCAACTGCCAACCAGAAGTAAAGATACACCTGTCCGTTGATGTCGTTCATAACTCAATAAAATAAGACAATGCAGTGTTGTTATCTAAAATGATTTGAAGAGGAAGAGATGACAGGGGTTGGTTTGGTGCGAGTAATTTGCCAAGTTCGTCAGGCTGTTCTAAGGTCATTGCAGGCAGTTCTCCATCCTCATACTTCAAAGTCTTAGCTTCACATATCTCCCTTACAAACAAAAGACTGCGTAGTTGCTGTCTCACGGCAACATCAACTGCATCTGATGTTTCTGAATCATGTGCTCTCAATTTAGCAATCTCTTGCTCAATTTTGTCTTTCGTACCCTCCACATCTTCCACAGCTGTGAGGCCTTAATCCCTTACCATTGTCATGAAGGCATCTCTTGTAAATGCCGAGTCTTGACACAGCCAAGCAGTTGTCTGATTGACATAATCTGGGTCACAAACCATGGACACTGTTGGGAAAAACATGCATGTGGCAATGATTTCCCTGGAAAAATTCTGAATGGTTTGTTATGAGAGTCTTCTGGAGGCAGCAAGAGATATAGCAGCATTTCACTGATGTCTGAGAGATGGTCTTTCTTCTTTCTCTTTCCCCCCACAAATACACTTTTTTGTATCTCAAACAAATGGTGGCCTTGTTTCACGAAGTAAGAAATCCTGGAGTTTTCAAAGAGAATGGAGAATGTGCATGAGGCAAAAAAAAAAAAATGAATGTAAGAAACATTTTCCACAGGGATACTTGTGTTGTATTTTGTCCTTGTGGGGTGGGGGAAGGAGATGGGGAGAAGAGAGGAGATCTTCTAGATCATTTAGCATTGACCTCACCTTACATTTTTATAAAACTATGTTCTTTACTTCCAAGGTTACCACAAATTTATTCACTTTATCTTTGGAAGTGGCCCCCAATTTCCCCAAGGGGAGGACATGAACCCATACTATCCAGTGCAAACCATGTACACAGCTCCCTTAAGTGTCCAAAAATAGAATCACAATCAGCTCATTACTCTAGCCTGAAGTAGTTTCTATACATTTTAATTACTCATCTGTATTCTTAATAACATTATTTCTAAACTGTAAACTAACTTTTTGTATTTCCCAGCTTAACTTGGGTGATCAAGTTCTAATTTTTCTGGATTCACTCTTGGTTTTCTACGCTCTTCACAACCTTGAATACACCTGGTGCCTCTGAAATTCGAATTTACCGATCAGCACTCGACAGATGGGAAAATCTGTACTGTCCTGACGTCGCATGTTTGTTCACAGAAGAGGCAGTCAAGTTTCCAACTGGAAACTGTATTCACAAAAAGAGATTTGAAATGCCACAAATCATAACAGATTTAAATAAATGAAAAATATGAAATAGTTTGCACTTCTATGCTTTAAATTTGCCACCAGAACAGGGTCATCCGAAACTGGCAAACTTGCTCTTTGAGTGTAGCTGAATAATGGTAGAAGCTGAATAATTATTTTTGTTGAATGAAAATCATTTGGGTTGAAGTTAAACAAATATTGTTGTTGAATGAAATTATTTTTGGTTGAAGTTGAACAAATATTTTTGTTGAATGAAAAGAATTTTGGTTGTAGTTGAAAGAAAATGCATATTGTTGAATATAAATATAAAATGTTGAATATAAATATATGTTAAGGTGAATTAATCAACATGACACGAGCATGGGACAAAGAAAAAGTAAAATTCTGAGTCCCCGACAGGAATCGAACCCATGACCTCCCGGACACCGGACGGGCGCTCTATCCACCGAGCTACGAGAACTCATGGAGAGCAAGGTCATTTAACTGAGTTCATATATGACAGGTGTCCTGCATACTGCTAGGATCAACGCTATCGAAGTCATCGTGAGTAGTGATAAGTTAATAAAGATGGTGAATTTTAAGCTCGGTAATGAAATGTGAAGGTGAATTAATCAACATGACACGAGCGTGGGACAAAGAAAAATTCTGAGTCCCCGAATTTTTCTTTGTCCACGCTCGTGTCATGTTAATTAATTCACCTTCACATTTCATTACCGAACTTTAAATTCACCATCTTTATTAAATATATGTTGTTGAACATGAAGGCGCAAGTTGTTGAATTTTGCAACATTTGGCTAACCATAGCTTACTACAGTTGTAATGGACTGTAACAACCCAACTTCTAACTCTTTTCAAAAATGTTCCAAGATGTTTTTCCTTTCTCTATTTACTGTTTGCTTAAGTCTTTTGCCATTCTTTGTGAAAATTGAACAATTCAACGTCAACAAATGGCCAAAATGAACGACCGAGTACCTAAAGAGAGACTGGGTACTAGTAGATTAAATCACGTTTTTCTCAAAATCTAACCGAATGACCCCACCTCAAAACTTCAAAACTAAGAAATTGGCTCTGATTTGACATTCATGCGAAGTAAAATAAAAATCTGTAAGACAGATTTTTCGCAAACTAAGAAAATGAGATCAAAAATAGCTCAAAATCTGTCTTACAGATTGTTATTTTATTTTGCATGAATGTCATGCAAAGTCAGCTCGAATGTCATTCCTTTCTCAATTTACTGTTTGCTTAGTCTTTTGCCATTCTTTGTGAAACTTGAATAATTTAACGTCAACAAAAAAATACTTTACAATGAATATTGACATTCATTGTAATGAATGAATGTTAAGGAATGTCCATTTGTTGAGTTTCCAAATTATGTGGCAAACAATGTAAGAAACTTTTTTCCACAGATACTAGTGTTGTTTTGTCTATGTGGGGTGAAGGGGGGGGGGGGGGGGAAAGGGAGGTTCTCTTAGTTCATTTAACATTGCAAATTTTTTTATTTAACTTTGTTCTTTACTTCTAAGGTTGCCACAACTTTATTCACTTTGTCTTTAGAAGTGCCCCCCTCCCTCATCTCCTTAGGAGGAGGACATGAACCCACACTATCCAGTGCAAACCATGTACACACCTCTTTTAACAGTAGCTGCACATCAATCTAGCCTGAAGCAGGCAGTTTCTATACATTTCAATTGCATATGGTATTCTTAATAACATTATTTCTAAAATCTAAAATAACTTTAATCTTTCCCAGTTTAACTTGGATGATTTCTGTGCTTAAATGTACTTTTATTTTTCTATACTCTTCACCACCTTGCATACACCCGGTGCCTCTGAAATTATATTTTACCAATCAGAAATCAGCAAGTGGGGAAAACTGTACTGTCCTGACATCACATTTTTGTTTACAAGAAAGACAGTCATGTCAGGCCACATTTCCCACTGGACAATGCATTGAATATTCACGAAAAGAGATTTGAAATGTCAGAAATCATAACAGATTAAATAACTGAAAAATATGAAATATTTTGCACCTCTATGCTTTAAATTTGCCACCAGAACTGGGCCACTTGCTACTGGCAAACTTGCTCTTTGAGTGTAGTAAAATAGGATAATGGTCATGTTATTCCGAAAATACTTTGTTCTTTGTAAATGAAACTCACAGTTCTCAAGTTAAGTATTTGAAGAGGCCAAAACAACTTTAACATTGTCTTTACTTTTGTTAACCACAAAGGATAAGACTTCTTTTGTGTTGCTTCATTAGGACTGTAAAGTTTTGACTACTGCTTGTACCATGCGCACAGCCACCAAAGGCAAGAACATAGAAAAATTAAAACCTGATCACAGCTTAACCCAGCTTGACCCTGGCTGAGAGTTAGGCACAAAAAAGAAAAGAAATCCAAAACCCAAAAGGCATTTTTCAGCACAATAAAATTTATATTTATAACTATATTTGAGATAACTATATTTAATATAGTTTTTAAACCTTCAAAACTTAACTGTTCTATTCTTACGCCTTCACACATGAAATAAGTACATTGTCAGTGTGTTAAAATAAAAGCTACAGATAGTGACATGCTAGAACAACTACCACATACAACTCATAGACTTCTCATAGCCACCTGCAAGCAAAATGATTTTTTTGTCCAAAAAATCTAACCACATTTCTATTCTTGACAATCACTCCACCTGCCTGTCACAGGGTTTTAGAGGTAACTTTCAATTGCCTAAAATAATTTTGAAGCATCTTTCCTTTGGTAAACAGGGCTGGAAAAAACTGCCGTACGGTTGTCAGGGACAAGTAGATTTTCCTGCCGGGCCAATAACTTTTCAATCTCACTTACCCATGTGCCAAGGCACAGGCAAATCATTTGCCAACTTAATTAAAAAAAACAAACTAAGACTTGCCCAGGGCAAGCAAAATTTCAGAGCTGCTTGTTCTTAGGGCAAGCTGGAATTCAAGTTATGTTTAGCCCCGTAAAGAACCTGATTTGAACAAGGGACCATGATATTCTACTGATGAAATGACCAGCATCACTGCACAACATGGTCTTTCACAACATTCAAATTATTATTGACACCTCTTGACAACATCAGGCTTGAAGCACCATGTCAACTAGATGTTGGCAAACAATTACCGGTAGCTGATTGTCAGCAAACAATAACCACATATTTTCGTTGAACTGACTGTATTACTCATTGGTTAAACTGGATTCTCTACCAAAGTTAAGCCCCGGGGAAGGGGGACTCCCATATAAAAAGGACAGTGGTGCTTGTCGTACCTTTTAGGCGTGAAAAATGTGGCCCTGGTACCTCTTAGGGTATTCAGCCTCAAAAGGTCCACAGCAGGAGCTTTTGTCATACATTTAAGAGTATTGAGCTGAAAAAAAAGATGACAAGAGACATTCGACAATCAAATGATTTATCGCTACATTTAAACTTAATGAAGGTGTCAAAAACATTACAGCCATGCCCGCAAAACAGGATCTTAGTACCTCTTAGAGGATCTTGTCAAAAATTCCAACAAGAACCCCGTCCTTTTCATATAGGAGTCCATCCCCACCCCCGCAAGGGAGTTAAGCTACCATTCTCTAGTTCCTCCTTATCCTTAAACACAAATTCAAGAACAGTAAGACTTTAATGAATTGCTTGATTCACCATTCATAAGAACAACTGTTTGCAATGCGGCTTAGAAGAGCAGCAACTGCGTCCATGTCATCCCTTAACCAAACTTTCTTTAAAAGGTATTTCTCAACAGTCGCTTCTGCCTCCTTAGGAGACAGAGATAAACTGGGCTCTTCTGGTAAATGTACAGTAAAGATTATGGCTACATGCTTGCACGGTGCATTCTGATCGTCACAGTAGGAGTAAAACAATAGGGGTGATGGAAATGGGAGGAGCTCCAGATGATGAATAACTGCCACTCTGTGGTCATCTAGAAACTTTTCCTTCAAATAGTCATCCATAGTTTTCTTGACCTTGCCTCCTGGATACTTTTTTTGGTCAGCTCCATCAATACTGGCTAAATTTCTCTTGTGTCTTGGATCTAGCTTTTCAGCAAGTTTAATGGCCAGACAATCTACCCACTCATGAGCTGGGGGCGGTGCAGCCAGCAAAAATACCAGTGGTTGTGATGGATTATTGTTTTTCAAGTGCGCCAAGCCACGGTTCTTTAAAATCTTCCAGAATCTTTCAGTCTGATTGGTAAATGATAATTGTAATTGGTTGACACCATTTCCGAAGTCTTTCACCAAGTCAGAGCATAGTTAGTGGTCAGAGTCACCTTTCATTTCACGCTCAGGGGGTCCATAAAAGCAGATGGCAACTAGCAGACATACAATTGCACCACCAAGTGCCACTGAACTGCGTATGTACCCTAAACCTGGTTTCGACTGGGTACCTTCCATCTCGTTAACTTTTTCGTTGTCGGTTGGTTCCTCGATCTTAGTAATATTTTTCTCCTTGACAACAATTTTGCTCACTTCTTCACCCTCACGTTCTGCAACGTCCATCCCCTTCACTTTCACTTTTTTCATTGATTTTCTACCACTGCCATTTTTATCAGAGGTTGTAGAAGCCATTTCCTTGTTCAAATTCTGTTTTTCTTCCTAACATGGGAAAATGCGTAAAGCTTCCGCGTTTTCCCGGAAAATCATTCGCTTAGTAGCCGCTCATGTAGTTTGCTGTTCTAACAACGAAGTTCATTGGTCCATTGAAGGCTCGACCAATAACAATTGTTCTAAGACTTTTCTTGGAATAGGCAGGGACAATAGGCAGAGACAATAGGCAAGTGATTTTGCTCAACATGGAGACGTCTAAGCTTGTTGTATTGATAACATTGTTATTTTTGTCTCAAATAAGCGCATGGTTGATTGAAAGTGCCATTGGAATTGTTGCAGTTCCTATGGCTGCTTACCTTGGAAAAAGATTGTACTGTGAGATCAAGGAATGCTGCACCGACAAGTGGTTAGCACCGAACATAACTGGTCTGCAATCATCTCTCCGAAGACGTGTTTTTGGACAACATTTAGTCACAGATACCGTCTTCAAGGCAGTTGTAGGGCATTTGAATAACAAGTCTCCCAGTAAAGCGTTGGCGCTTTCCTTCAATGGCTGGACGGGATCAGGAAAGAACTTTGTCAGCAAAATCGTCGCAGAGCACATTTTCAAGAGTGGGATGGAGAGTAAATTTGTTCATCAAATTATTGCCACACATGACTTCCCTCACCGATCTCATGTGGAGTTCTACAAGCATCAGCTACGCAATTTGGTGGCTCAATCCGTATCGGAGTGCCCTAGGTCATTATTCATCTTTGACGAAATGGATAAAATGCCAATAGGGCTCATAGATGTCCTCAAACCTTACTTAGACCACTACACTGATGTAGAAAAGATAGACTATCGCAAAAGTATCTTCATATTTCTCAGCAACACAGGGGGTCACCTAATAAACAGTGCTGTGCTAACCCACAGGAAGGAGGGAAAGAAAAGGAAAGACATTAAAATCAAACAGATGGACAAGGTTATTAACCTTGGAGAATTTAATAACAAGGGCGGATTTTGGCATTCACCTCTAATTGAGAAGAATCTCATCGATTACTTCATTCCATTTATGCCATTAGAGAGATCCCACATCAAAATGTGTGCTAAAGCCGACCTAGAACAGAAAAGACACCCAGTCACTGAAGAGATCCTCAACAAGGTGGCAGACGAGCTAATCTACTTCCCAGATGACTTGAAGGTCTTTTCCCAGTCTGGTTGTAAGAAGATTTCCAGTAAAGTAGACTTTATAATGGGTTAAGGTAACAGAGTGTTTTAGAGTTAGTTTATTGTAGCATGTGATTCCTGTTATTACTTTATGTGAATGATGCATGAAGAGCCTGTGGGAGGCGCTGGGAGAAAGTTGGAGCATCTGGAGTGTGTGGTTCCCAGTTTCATCCTAGTGCACAAAAACTATGGAAATGCAAAATTTTTAATCTGTTTTCCCTGTTAATGCTGACAGTTTGCTATTGATTTGTGGGGTCCACAGCCCTGCTTTTTCCCTTCCCGAGGTCTTTTCATCCCATCAGCCAGAAAGTCAAGTTAGAGTACGGATGCCAGAATCACTGTGACAACCTCCTCATAGCTTGAAGAGAATGAATGCAGGCCAGATAAGTTATTCTATATGACATCTATAGGTCATTTGGTCTCACCCAGCCTCCTGTATTTGACGTTACCTCTTGAGACCCCACCAAAAGTCCTATCTTCAGCATTAAAGATCTGGTTTTGGCCAATATGCCTTGCAGGCTGTGAGTTATGGAAATCAATAGAAACTTCACTATTATGTACATGGGAGGAGTATGGATATTTTCTGGAACGACATATTCTAGAAAAAAGGCTGTTTTGTATTAAGACAATTTATTAACCAACTCTTCTCTTTGTATTACAATTAACAAAAAAGGAGTAAAGCATCCACAATCTAGATATTTTTGACAGGAACGCATATATGACAGAATGACACAAAGGCACACCACATATGACACAAAGGCAGTTCAAAGATGAACAGTAGATAAGATTTTAGGCTTTAACTTTGCTACAAACACGATATGTTATTTTCTAGCCTTAGGTCTGTAGTGTTGCACCACACAGCACTGATATTAGAAGCTGAAAGGAGAGAACTCTTAAGTAATTTGGAGTGTGGGAAGTTAACCCAAGTATTTCTTTCTTAGTGTTAGCTAGCCAACACGTAGCTGTGTCCACCCCCAAGGAAAAAGGGGACAGAAGGAACATCCCCTCCCTCCTGTTTTTCCTTGGGGGTGCGTATGGTTACACATAGGCTTAACGTTAGCCCTAGACAGGAAATAGGGACCACACTAGGCAAGGATAAATTCTTTGATCTTGATGGGATTAAAGCCCAACAAAAGTCTGAAGCCATAGACTGAGGGGTATACTTGAGACCTAAGGCAAAGTATTCCACAATACATGCTGAGCTAAACAGGCCAATGACTTCTTGACTTTTTCTCACCTTGGTTTGTAAAGAAATCTTGGAGTGTTTGGAGAAGTAATTCTGCAAAATCTGTTCTATACTGGTGTAACTATGTCAATTGAATTGGTGTTGTTCAGAGCTTAGCCCACAGTACAAGCTAACTAAGCCACTGCCCTAAAATGTCTTCCCTGTATTGTCGTAGTACAAGGTAGTTCCTAGGATAAGGTGAAGGTGAGCCAGGTAATCTAGGATATAATGTTTGTAATTTTCTGATGTGGATGTGCATTTCTAAGGCACATTTTTTTTTAAATTGTTCTATTGGATAGAAGCCCTCATCAAATTGGAGAATTCAATTTCTCTCGACTGCAAAACAGTCGTTTTCGGACGTTTTCGGAAGGCGCGAGGCGCCGTAAGCGCGATCCTCGCGTGTGAAACGCGCGAGCCTCACACGCCCGTTTTTAGCGTCTGTCCCCATTCTCCCTCGCCGTTTTTACACTCGCTCCAGACCTTTCGTTCGAATATTGACCGTCTCTCGCGTTCGCAAAAAATACGACTTTTTTGCAGTCTACAATTTCTCTGAGTTTTGAACTTTTCAAGCGTAGTGTATGGAGTAATGTTCATGCATACTCAATACTATTATTTTAAATTATTTTGTTTCAGTCATACACATCTGTTTTTAGCTATAAATTAGAACTACAAAGAAATCCCGTAACTCATACAGCGTTATCCAAACATTAAAATTAGCCATGTTTATTACCCTATGCCATTACTGATGAGGCGAGAGGTGCTGTATCACCCATAAATGTAATAAAAACCATAAATGTAATAAAAATTGACCATAAATGTAATACTGACCATAAATATAATAACTTTTAACCACAAATGTAATAAATCCACCTACCATAAATGTAATAAACTGAACAACCATAAAAGTAATACGGCTTAACCATAAATGTAATAAACTGCCTATTACCTCTGAGCCAAGGGGCCACAAACCCTAGCATTGTCTTATTTCCTACAGGCAGGACAGGGGCCCCGAAAATCAAATTGGGGGACTCGTTGCTCCAGTATCGTTTTGGCCCAGAGACCAAAACCTGAGAAGGCATCATTAATGTCCGTGCGCACATTTAGAAATCATTAAGTCTTTATACCAGAAGAGATTTCGAATCGTCCAAAATAAGTGCGCTTGAAGTGTTTGCAAGTGAAAACATTTTGAGACTTTCTGGCTTCGAAAAGAAGAGAACAGGTAGAAATCCAGGCAAACGTTACCTTACAGAGAACAAGCCTGTTTTAATTTTAAATTTCTTTACCAGAAATCGAGAGAAATCGTGCGCTCCGTGTCCGTTAGCACAGGTCCTTCAAGCCACTCTAGCGGGAGGTAGTGGATGGCTCTGTTTTGTACCCATTCAATCACTTAATAGTGCTGGAGGTAGGACAAAACTGCTGGCTTGCAGGAGGGATGGGGAAAGTAGGACTCCTTTAAACAAGATTACTGTGCTTTGGACAAAGTTGTAGTACAGGTATACTTTTTTGAATCAGGGTAGATATATTTGATATCCCACCAGCCACAAGGGCCATCCAAGGATAAAACACTAAACAAAACTACAGAACAAAACCTGGTTTATTACGACGTTAACTCTTCAAATATCAGCTAATACTAAAGGCAATTGTGTAATTATATTCAGGTTTGTATTAACATCATAACTATTGTAGCCGATAGCGAATCAGTAAAACTGTGACATATGTGAAAAATAGTTTTTAATAGTGCCTAAGGAAACCGAGATACGCCGTCGTTTTAGGTCCGCTACTATTTTTATTTGCTTCTGAGGTGGGTGGCTAGCCACCCAATCCACCCCTGGCAAATGAATTCTAAAAGAATGACTAAGTCCTTAAGTGAGTCGAACAAATGACTGTAGAAGTGCGAACCGGCAGGGATAATGCTTGGGGTCACGGTGTTGGTGTACAGAGCCGTTACAAAATATGTAACGCTAAAAAACACGGTGGAGTATAAAATTTAAGGACAGCTATAACAATCTGACGACATCAAATGAAAGTAAATTATATGTGCATTTATCTCCTAATGAGAAAATCCCAGAATATCTACTTACTTTCACTTGAATACAAAATGAAAACACCATACAGGAAATTGACGATAAAAACAGGAGTGAACGAGTTTGAAATTTTTGACACCCTTTCCGTTGCCGTTAAAATTTTGAGACAAAAGTCTTGAAAATCGAGGTGCACATGAGTTGCAGATTCAAGTCGAGTAGGTATTTTTCACGGAAAGTCAACACAATCAAAGATAAAAGTGATTTTCTCACGTTACATTCATATTTTTGAACCAAAGTTTTGGTTCGAATTTCAACGTTAAACAAGCGTTTTGTCCAGCTTGTGAAAACGTTTGCATCGTTCGTTTGGTTCGTTTCGTTTCCATCGTTTGGATCGTTTCTATCGTTTGCAATGTTTCTATCGTGCGTTTCGTTTTTAACGTACGTTTATATCGTTTCTATCATTCGTCTGATTTCTATTTTGAGTATCGTTTAAAACCCACGCAGGCACTGTTTAGGCACAAGGAATGCAAATTTTACATAGTTTATGAATCGTCCAACGCGCAGATCATTTAAAATGTTCATCAACATTGTTCAAGGATGGGTTTAGAGTTATTTCACTGAAAGTATTAGCAAGCCTGCTTTCCCAATGCATTGAAAAAAACGTGCAAAATGTTTGAAGTAAATTGCTTGTAAACGGTGCTTGGAAGACTGCTGGAGTATCATTCTTGTTCCGAAACTGGACCAGGGTTAAGCTGGGTTAAGCTGTAATCAGGTTTTAATTTTTGCTATGTTCTTGCCTTCGGCGGCTGTGTCCGTGGCACAAGCAGGAGTCAAAACTTTACTGTCCTAATGAACCAACACAAAAGAAGTCTTATCCTTTGTGGTTAACAAAAGTAAAGACAATGTTAAAGTTGTTTTGGCCTCTTCAAAAACTGTGAGTTTCATTTACAAAGAACAAAGTATTTTCAGAATAACATGACCATTATCTTACCTTGCTGCACTTAAAGAGCAAGTTTGCCAGTAGCAAGTGACCCAGTTCTGGTTTAAATCTGTCATGATTTCTGACATTTCAAATCTCTTTTCGTGAATATTCAATGCATTGTCCAGTGGGATAAGTGGCCTGACATGACTGTCTTTCTTGTGAACAAAAATGTGATGTCAGGACAGTACAGTTTTCCCCACTTGTTGATTCCTGATTGGTAAATTAAAATTTCAGAGGCACCTGCTGTATGCGAGGTTGTGAGGAGTATAGAAAAATAAAAGTACATGTAAGTTCAGAAATCACCTAAGTTAAACTGGGAAAGATTTTAAGTTATTTTATTTTAACCTTTTCTGGAATCATTTCTTCAATAAAACTTCTTCAAAGATACGTACCCCATAATATTAGAACCTCGATTAAACATGAAAGTTTCTTGTCAAAATTTTTAAAAAGCAAAAAACCTAGTAGACTAGTATATAAGAAACTTGTATCAGGAAAAAGTGAACCACCCAACCAAAGTCAACAGAAGTGCCAAGAGGACGTCACTCTCACGACAAAATAAGAGCTCAACTGGAAAGAGGTTTACCAAATTGCTTTTCAATGTACAAAGCGCACAAAACTTATAACTTTCAATTTTAAATTTCTTCATAGAAGAATAACAAATAACTTCTTGAAAAAAATTGGTCTCGTCGATAGCCAGAAATGCACTTTCTGCGAAAGAGAAACAGAAACTTGCACATTTATTTTGGGCTTGCCCAAAAACTCAGTATTTTTGGACCAATTTTAAAGTATGGCTACAGTCTTGCCAAGTCATTGCCAAAGAGACACCGTTAGAGCCTGATACAGCACCGGGTCTAAGGCCGGAAAGCTCTGAACATAAACTCCAAATTAACTTCTGCTGCTTAAATGCTAAATACTACATTTGGCTATGTAGACAGAAAAAATGTTCTCCAAAACTAGACGATTTCTTACAGTATTTAAAACATATCTATGAAATGGAAAAAATACAACTACAATCGTTTTAAAAAAGTGGGAGCCTCTGTTGCCTCTTTTGTAATCTCTTGACAGCTTGACCCTAGTCCCCTGAAAACGAAAATAAAAATGAAAGGAAAAGAAACAAGGCGCATATATACCATGCATATTTTCTTTATTTCGCAATTCCGAATTTAAATTACTGACAGGAGTAAACTGGTATGATCTTGCTGTGCTAGAATTGTAAGTAGCACAAGTAATCTAATTATGTTGTATTGTAAGCAGTGTAAGTATTAGTATTGTTAGTAGCGTGAGTATGCGTATTGTATAGTGTAAGTGTTAGTATCGTAAGTGACGTAAGTAATAAGTTATTGTAAGTAGTGTAAGTAACTACATTAATATTGAATTGTAAGCAGTGTAAGTAGCAATTAATTTTAAAAAAAACAGAATTAAAATAGCTGTAAATTTTAGTTTTAAGTTCTTGTTTACTTCTGATAATTTTGTTCCCTAATAGATTCTAAAAAGTTAGCTCGAAGGGTGCCCTTCGCAACAAACTCTTGGAAATTGATACTTTCAACTTCCATGTCAAATGAAAGCAATTGAACTTAACAATGTAAAGCTCATGATATTTAATTCATGTGGATTACCTCTGTAAAAAAGGTATTAATTTCAATCTTCTGGATGAAAAGGGGGCTTAGTAGCTGGCTCAGATTGCAAACCATTTTTTTCCTCCCACACAAGTATGCTTCAAGTTTATCTCAAACAAATGGCGGTCTTGTTCAATGAAGTAAGGAATCCTGGAGTTTCCAAAGTATAGTGTATGTGCGTGTGGCAAACAATGTAAGAAACTTTTTCCACAGATACTACTGTTGTACTTTATCCTTGTGGCGTGGGGGGGGGGGGGGGGGGAAGAGAGGGAGGTTCTTTTAGTTGATTTAACATTGTACATTTTTCTTAAACCTTGTTCTTTACTCCCAAGTTTGCCAAAAATTTATTTACTTTGTCTTTAGAAGTGCCCCTCCCCCCCCCCCCCCCAATCTCCTTAGGAGGAGAACATGAACCCATACTATCCAGTGCAAACCATGTACACAGCTCCCTTAACGGTGACAGCACATCAATCTAGCCTGAAGCAGTCAGTTTCTATAAATTTTAATTACACATGGTATTCTTAATAACATTATTTCTAAAATCTACAATAACTTAAAATCTTTCCCAGTTTAACTTGGGTGATTTCTGAACTTACATGTACTTTTATTTTTCTATACTCTCCACAACCTTGCATACAGCTGGGGCCTCTGAAATATTAATTTACCAATCAGGAATCAACAACTGGGAAAACTATACTGTCCTGGCATCACAATTTTGTTCACAAGAAAGACAGCCATGTCTTTACTTTTGTTAACCACAAAGAATAAGACTTCTCTTGTGTTGCTTCATTAGGACAGTAAAGTTTTGACTGCTGCTTGTGCCACTGACACAGTCGCTGAACGCAAGAACATAGCAAAAATTAAAACCTGATTACAGCTTAACCCAGCTTAAGCCTGGCTCAAAAGAGTGAGAAATTTTCTATTTAAAAATTACGAGAGCTAAAAAATTACAAGAGTTATGCACAAAAAAGAAAAGAAACCCAAAACCCAAAAGGTATTTTTCAGCACAAAATTTATATTTATAACTATATTTGATATAGTTTTTAAAACTTCAAAACTTAACTGTTCTAGTTTTAGGTCTTCACACATGAAATAATTACATTGTCAGTGTGTTAAAATAAAAGCTACAGATAGTGACATGTTAGAACAGCTACCACATACAACTCATAGTCTTCTCATAGCCACCTGCTAGCAAAATCAATCTTTTGTTCAAAAAATCTAACCACATTTCTATTCTTGACAATCACTCCACCTGTCTGTCACAGGGGTTTTAGAGGCAAATTTGAACTGTCTAAAATAATTTGAAAGCATGTTTCCTTTGGCAAAGCAGGGCTGGAAAAAAATGCTGTGCGGTTATCAGGGACAAGTAGATTTTCCTGCAGAGCCAATAACTTTTCAATCTCACTTGCCCCATGGGCCAAGGCACAGGCAAATCAATTGCCAACTAGATAAAAACAAACAAACAAACCAAGACTTGCCCAGGGCAAGCAAAATTTGAGAGCTGCTTTTCCGAAAGGCAAGCTCGAATTCACCACACAAGATGGTCTTTCACAACATTCAAATTATTATTAACACCTCTTGACAACAGCAGCCTTGAAGCACTATGTCAACTAAATGTTGGCAAACAATCAGCTGATTATTGAGTAACATTTACCACACATTTTTGTTGAACTGACTGTATTAATCACTGGTTAGTCTGGATTCTCTACCAAAGTTAAGCCCCGGGGAAGGGGGGCTCCTATATAAAAAGGACAGTGGTGCTTGTCGTACCTTTCAGGCGTGCGTGACAAATGTGGCCCTGGTACCTCTTAAGGTATTCAGCCTCAAAGGTCCACAGCAGCAACTTTTGCGATACATTTAAGAGTACTGAGCTGAAAAAAGAGATGACAAGAGACATTCGACAATCAACTGATTTATCGCTACATTTCAACTTAATGAAGGTGTCAAAAAAATTAAACCCATGCCCGCAAAACAGGATCTTGGTACCTCTTAGAGGTCATGTCAAAATTTCCAAAAAGGACCCCCATCCTTTTTATATAGGAGTCCATCCCCCCCGCCCGCCCCCCCCCGGGAAGTTAAGCTACCATTCTCTAGTTCCTCCTTATCCTTAAACACAAATTCAAGAACAGTAAGCCTTTAATGAATCGCTTGATTCACCATTCATAAGAACAACTGTGTTTGCAATGCGGCTTAAAAGAGCAGCAACTGCGTCCATGTCATCCCTTAACCAAACTTGCTTTGAAAGGTATTTCTCAACAGTTGCTTCTGCCTCCTTAGGAGACAGAGATAAACTGGGCTCTTCTGGTAAATGTACAGTAAAAATTATGGCTACGTGCTTGTACGGTGCATTCTGATCATCACAGTAGGAGTAAAACAATTGGGGTGATGGGAATGGGAGGAGCTCCAGACGATGAATAACTGCCACTCTGTGGTCATCTAGGAACTTTTCCTTCAAATAGTCATCCATAGTTTTCTTGACCTTGTCTCCTGGATACCTTTTTTCGTCAGCTCCATCAATTTTGGCTAAATTTCTCTTGTGTCTTGGATCTAGCTTTTCAGCAAGTTTAATGGCCAGACAATCTACCCACTCATGAGCTGGGGGCGGTGCAGCCAGCAAAAATACCAGTGGTTGTGCTGGATTATTGTTTTTCAAGTGCGCCAAGCCACGGTTCTTTAAAGTCTTCCAGAATCTTTCAGTCTGATTGGTAAATGATAATTGTAATTGGTTGACACCATTTCCGAAGTCTTTCACCAAGTCAGAGTCACCTTTCATTTCATGCTCAGGGGGTCCATAAAAACGCATGGCAACTAGCAGACATACAATTGCAACGCAAAGTGCTACTGAATTGCGTATGTACCCTAAACCTGGTTTCGACTGGGTACCTTCCATCTCGTTAACTTCTTCGTTGTCGGTAATATGTTTCTTCTTGTCAACATTTTCGCTCACTTCGTCATCCTCATGTTCTGCAACGTCCTTCCTCTTCACTTTCACTTTTTTCGTTGATTTTTTACCACTGCCATTTTTATCAGAGGTTGTAGAAGCCATTCCCTCGTTCAAATTCTGTTTTTCTTCCTAACATGGGAAATTGCGTAAAGCTTCCGCGTATTCCCGGAAAATCATTGCTTGGTGGCCGCTTATGTAATTTGCTGTTCTAACAACGAAGTTCATTGGTCCATTGAAGGGGCCGACCAATAACAATTGTTCTAAGATTTTCCTAGAAATAGGCAGGGACCATAGGCAGGTGATTTTGCTCAAAATGGAGACGTCTAAGCTTGTCCTATTGCTAACATCGTTAATTTTTGCCCAAACAAGCGCATGGTTGATTGAAAGTGCCATTGGAATTGTTGCAGTCCCTATGGCTGCATACCTTGGAAGTAAATTGTACTGTCAGATCAAGGAATGCTGCACCGACAAGTGGTTAGCACCGAACATAACTGGTCTGCAATCATCTCTCCGAAGACGTGTTTTTGGACAACATTTAGTCACAGATACCGTATTAAAGGCAGTTGTAGGGCATTTGAATAACAAGTCTCCCAGTAAAGCGTTGGCGCTTTCCTTCAATGGCTGGACAGGATCAGGAAAGAACTTTGTCAGCAAAATCGTCGCAGAGCACATTTTCAAGAGAGGGATGGAGAGTAAATTTGTTCATCAAATTATTGCCACACATGACTTCCCTCACCAATGTAATGTGGAGTTTTACAAGCATCAGCTACGCAATCTGGTGGCTAAATCCGTATCGGAGTGCCCTAGGTCATTATTCATCTTTGACGAAATGGATAAAATGCCAATAGGGCTCATAGATGTCCTCAAACCTTACTTAGACCACTACACTGATGTAGGAAAGATAGACTATCGTAAAAGTATCTTCATATTTCTCAGCAACACAGGGGGTCAGCTAATAAACAGTGCTGTGCTAACCCACTGGAAGGAGGGAAAGAAAAGGAAAGACATTAAAATCAAACAGATGGACAAGGTTATTAACTTTGGAGAATTTAACAACAAGGGCGGATTTTGGCATTCATCTCTAATTGAGAAGAATCTCATTGATTACTTCATTCCATTTATGCCATTGGAGAGATCCCACATCAAAATGTGTGCTAAAGTCGACCTAGAACAGAAAGGACACCCAGTCACTGAACAGATCCTTAACAAGGTGGCCGACGAGCTAATCTACTTTCCAGATGACTTGAAGGTCTTTTCCCAGTCTGGTTGTAAGAAGATTTCCAGTAAAGTAGACTTTATAATGGGTTAAGGTAACAGAGTGTATTAGAGTTAGTTTATTGCCGCATGTGATTCCTGTTATTACTTTATGTGAATGATGAATGGAGAGTCTGTGGGAGGTGCTGGGAGAAAGTTGGAGCATCTGGAGTATGTGGTTCCCAGTTTCATCCTAGTACACAAAAACTATGGAAATGCAAAATTTTTAATGTTTTTCCTGTTAATGCTGACAGTTTGCTATTGATTTGTGGGGTCGACAGCGCTGCTTTTCCCCTTCCCCTGGTCTTTTCATCCCATCTGCCAGAAAGTCAAGTTAGAGCACGGATGCCAGAATCACTGTGACCACCTCCTCATAGCTTGAAGAGAATGAATGCTGGCCAGATAAGTTATTCTATATGACATCTATAGGTCATTTGGTCTCACTCAGCCTCCTGTATTTGACGTTACCTCTTGAGACCCCACCAAAAGTCCTATCTTCAGCATTAAAGATCTGGTTTTGGCCAATATGCCTTGCAGGCTGTGAGTTATGGAAATCAATAGGAAAGTCTCAGCTATTATGTAAACCAAAACAATAACCAATGTGCACACAGCATAACGGTCCCTACTGGATCGTAAATGTTGTCACAACCCTGTTGAACAGAAGTGGTAGTGGTAAAATTCATTGGCTGGTTCCATAAAATATCCATACCCACCCCAATCAGGATTACTGTTAGGATAGAGGACCATCAATGCCCACTGTTTGGGGCTCAAAAAAGTGCCATCCTTTCATTCGGGATGAGTAGATTTTTTTTGCTAGGTAACTTTTTATTGCCACTTGCCCAATGGACAAGGGCTCAAGCAAGTTGTCTGCCAACTAAATAAAAGACTTGCACAGGGCAAGAAATTTGAAAGCTGTTTGTTGGAAGGGCAAGCTAGAATTCAAAGTTTTTCAAGCCCTGACTGTTATGTGCCATCCTCTTTATTGAAGAAAGTTGTTACAACTGCTTTTGGAAATTCGAAGGGGAAGAGAGGTCTTGAGAGCCAAAATTTTATAGCATAATATGAACCAAAACACACAAAACACAACTCAATTACTGGAATTGCTACAAACGTGGGGTGGTGGGCGGGGGGGGGGGGGGAGGGGGAGGTCAAACTAAAAAAACCTGCAATGGAAGGAGTATGGACATTTCCTTGAACAACATATTCTAGGAAAAAGTCTATTTTGTATTACGACAATTTTTAACCAACTCTTCTCTTTGTATCACAATTAACAAAAAATGAGTACAAGCATCCACAATCTAGATATTTTTATGACAGGAACACATGACAACATATGACACAAAGGCAGTTCAAAGATAAACATACACAATATGTTATTTTCTAGCCTTAGGTCTGTAATGTTGCACCACACAGCACTGATATTAGAAGCTGGAAGTAGACAACTCTTAACTAATTTGGAGTGTGGGACGTTAACCCAAGTAATTCCTTCTTAGTGTTTGCTAGCCAACATGTAGCTGTGTCCACCCCCAAGGAAAAATGGGACAGAAGGACCATTCCCTCCCTCCAGTTTTTCCTTGGGGGTTGTGTATGGTTACACATAGGCTTAGTGTTAGCCCTAGACGGGGAATAGGGACTGCACTAGACAAGGATACATTATTTGACTTTGATGGGATTGAAACCCAACAAAGGTCTGAAGCCATAGCCAAGCCACTGCCCAGAAATGTCTTACATAAATTGTAGAGTACAAAGTAGTTTGTAGGAGTTTTAGATAACATGAAGGTGAGCCAGGTAATCTAGAATACGATGTTTATAATTTTCTGATGTAGATGTGCATTTCTAGGTTGCAATGTTTTTGAATTGTTCTATTGGATAGAAGCCCTCATCAAATTGGAGAAATTCGATTTCTCTGAGTTTTGAACTTTTGAAGTGTAATGTATGAAGTAGTAATGTTCAAGCATACTCAAATTATACTATTATTTTAAATTATTTTGTTTCAGTAGTCATAAACATCAGTTTTAAGTAATAAATTAAAACTAATCTGTCAATATTCGAATTTTACTCCAACAGTGGGTGAAAAACTATTTGGTATCATGTCTGGCCCATATGATAAAACATTATTAAGGAAATTTGATTATACAACGTTGTATATGAGACACTACATCTACAGTTGTAAGATGTAAAACAAAGCTATTCACCTCCCTACTGTTGTTAGTAAAGTGTTTTTAAATATAGGTTAGAAAATTTATCTTAACAATTAATTATGTAAGAGACATAATTGTAACAATGTGAAAACTAGTTTGTAACATGCAGATTAATTTTTGTTGTAGAAAATAAAAAGTTTGAATAAAATAATTGAATTCTCGTTGTATTTTCCTTAAAATTTGTATTTTCTTTAAAATGAACATTATAGGCATATCTTCTCTGTCACTCCATCAAGGCACGCAAAAAAGGTCCGCAATACATACTTGGGGTCTTATGCTTAGTTTTATTCCTTTCGGTTGGAATGCTGTTTTCAAATGTCAGTATAGCGACGATAGGTTTTCCAACTGAATTGGACGACGAACCATGTTAAATCACAATGTTTATTGATCCAATACATAAAAACTGAAAGGCAAATATAATCACTGCACTACATTGCAAACTAAATCCGATCTGAATAGACAATGAATAACTGTAGTTAAAAGTCGCATAACAATTGGGATTGATCGTCCGTGAAACTATAAACTAATTTCCTTGCATGCAAATCATAAACAAAGCCTATAAGGCGACGACAACTAGATTTCAGTGTCGTTACACAACTCTATCCCGATTCTGGGGCGAACAACGTGAACAGAAGAATGAAGAGCGAGTGTTATCGAAAGAGCTAGAACACCGTCGACATTAACCATGATCACGGGGCACGCTTCCTCACAGGCGGCCTAAGCTCTAAATATTATCCTTTTTTCCCTTTTTATGCGAACGTTCAGGCTAACGTTACATATGGCATGTAGTATTACATAACGACCGAATTTGACTACGCGAAACGTGACTCTCGCCTTGCAGCATATGGAGGTGTTGTGTTACAACGGTTTGAATTATAAAGGTTTGTATGGGAATGCAACGGCTTTGCTTGAAAAGCCAATTATTCTTATATTTTGTGGATAAAATCTACTTACCCTGTTGCAGTGTTGTATTCTTTGTTGTTTGCCAGCTCTTCACGCCGATCTAACGCGATTTCAGCGAGTTATCGTTCTGTGGGTTATGTAATATGTTATGTAATAGTACATGCCATATGTCACGTCAGCCTGAACGTTCGAATAAAAAGGGGAAAAAAAAGGATAACATTGAGAGCTTGGGCCACCTGTGGCTTCCTTTTCCCTTCGGTGCGCAAAAGTTATGACGTCACTGGATGTAACGAAAGTGTAACGCAAGAGACGCTACAGTCAGTATTGCTACAAGTGAGAAGGTAGACAAGTCGTGACAACTTTTAAGTGGGAAATGCATGGCAAAATACTGTTTACTTACTTACTTTATCCTCTAATTATAATTATTTATTCGGCTCTTAGTCCTAATGGGACATAACACAACAACAATGTCTCAATTTAGCCCTATTTTGTGCTTTGTCCCATGTGAGTTTTAGCTCTCTGAACTCAGCACTGTTTACACATGTCAAGTGAACTTGTACATGTAGCGTCAAGAGGTTTTGCTGCTGTAATGAGTAAGCCTGTTTAAACACATAACCAGTTGTTTTTTGAGTAGCGGGTTCCATCCAGAAAGTACAATGGGCGGCTAAGGTTTGCGTGAAAGACATGCCGCGAAGCGGCTGGACAAGACACACACTGTGCATCGTTCGGCGAGAGTATGGGATGGGGTCGCCCACTCCCACTGGAAAGATGTTTGAAAAGTAATTCCCTGAGATGCAATGTGGGGCTATTTTCAGCAAACAGTTGATGATTTTCCCACTCTTAATTATTGTTATTCTCCGATCCAGTGTTCAAATAAGTGTCATGGCAAAATGGTTAGGGAGGATTGACTCACTCAAGCAAATTGCTCTAAAAACAAACAAGTAGAAGATTTCAATAATTAGTTGTAACTGACTCTAGGCGCGATTAACGCAAGTTCAGAATTAAAAAATTATTAAGGGACGTCGAAGCACTGATCAAGAGCACTGGACTTCGAGTTGACTTCCAATTATTTATCTTTATTACAATATTCCAATGCTCAAAACCGTCAAACTAAAATACAAGCAAAATATCTAGTCTAAGCGACACGAAAGGACAAAGCCGAACAATAATTGGATATGATAAAAACACGAATGCAGGAAACGGCAAAACAACTAAACTAGAAATAAAACCGACCAAATGACACTAAGAAAGGTAAAAAGATGCTTATCGATTGTCCTGTCTGTACGCCTGAGTAGTTATAAACGCGGGATCCAAAAAAACTTCGCAATAAGCGCAATAAACTTCGCAAACGCAAAACACAGACCATGCGCACAGACGACTAGTTCACGAGGTTCTGAAATACGATCTGAGGGAGACGTCAATATCTAACCTGGACAGTTACATAAGAACAAATATTTCATTTCAGTTTCGCCTGCCTTACTATTGTTGTTGTTGCTGTTTTTCTTTTTTTGTTGTTTTCTTCTTCGGTTCTTTTTTATTTGATACAATGTAAATCACACTTGCACCGTTCGTCAGGGCATTGTATCCCTAAATTGGCTCCCTGTTAATGACTTAACTTGACCAATGCCATAATGATCTTGAAATGTGTTCATACGCTCTTCGCTGACTACTTAATCTATAAATTTACTCTGTGTTCACAAATTCACACCAAAAATACTAAACAACGCGGTCAACTGAACATTTCAAGGTGCTGCTGAACCATCGCACAGCAGTCCTTCACCTACCCTGGTGCTAAGCTCTGGAATAATCTGAGAGACGCGATGTTAAATCTTCAGACTCTGTCAAAGTTTTAAGGAACAGAATTGTTTACCTACTTTTTTCTGATTAATCTGTGAATTTATAAAAAGAAAATCCAATCCAATGTATTTCACTAAGTTTTTAATGCATATTTATTACCTTAGTTATTTGGCTATTTTTTTTAGTTATTTTAGTGTTAATTTAAGGTTGCAAGAAATGTTTGCTAGATACACAATATTTAAAATAAATGTTAAGTTTAATGTGTCATCTAAGAGATGGCCTCTTTTTGTTTTTTTTCTAACATTATGCGAAATAATAAGTTTTATCGAGGGTTAATATTTTGCTCCTTTGAACATGGCTTGCTGCAAAGGTATGTTGCCTAAATATTTAGTTCTGTTAGGACATGAAATTTGAATACTACTACGGTTTTATTACTACATAAATAAATTTCGCTGCGAAATTTCCAAACTTCGAACAATAATGATGACAAAATTACTTTTTGTTAAACTATCCGAAGTAAGATAGAAAGTGGTGCTAGTATGAAAGATATTAAGATATGCAACTAAGCACAAAGTCCATTTTGCACAATTTTATCAGTTTCATTTACAGTTCACCACAAGGAAAAACTTCTGCATGTTGCTCGGGTTTCTCTTATTAAGTTCCATGCACATGACCCTTTTGAGCCATTTAAATTTGTCTTTCCCATATTAAATAATGCCAAATAAGTATGTCAGAAGTGTAGCAAGGTCACATTTAAGTGTAGTTCTCGGATAAATATTCAGTCTGGCATTGTAGTCAACATCGATGATTTTGGTCCTAACCCATCATTACACCTTCTATTTTGCATGAATTTTGTGGAAAATGTCATTAAAGTTGTTCTTAGGGAACATAAACTCAAGAATTCCTTCCCACAAAACATTCAGAAGGCACTTGTTTAAGCTGCAGTCAAGTAGAAAGTGTCAAACACTCGACAAACTCCTGCCATTGTCACCTTTGAACCAAGGAAGCGCTTGAGTTCCTCTGGAATACTACCAAAAATCTTTGTTTTGGCAGTGACTTGTGTTCTAACCTTAACATCTTTCTTTCTCTCTGGAGAAGCTTCAGCCAAAACTCCACCAAGCCAGTAGGAATCTCTAAACAACTTCACACATTCTGCTATCTGCTTTGCTGAAGTCATGAAATTCACATAGTCAACAGTTCTGCGATTGATTCTGTCTCCATAAGTGGTTTTGATAATTTGCTTCAGAAACACGACAATTCAGCGCCTCAGCCATAAATTTTTATGTTTCAGGTCAACTATTTCATCCAGAAGCAACAACAGAATTCTGAGAGGGATATTGTCATCTTCCTCAAATCAATGTCTGCATATAACTGCCTGGAATCTTCTTTCAAGTTATGTCTCTGCCCTGGCTTGGTGAAAATCTTGTGCACCCCTACTAATAAGCTGTCTGGCACAGTCTAAATCGCATGAGACACATGACGACTTGGAGCCACAAGGGTATCCACCTTTCTAGCAAACTGTCCCTTCTCACGAGCATATGCTCCAGGTAACTACCACATACAACTCAACTACTAACAACTACCACATATAACTCAACTACTCACAACTACCACATACAACTCATAGTCTTCTCATAGCCACCTGCTAGCAAAATCAACTTTTTGTCCAAACAATCTAACCACATTTCTACTCTCAACAATCACTCCACCTGCCTGTCGCAGGGTTTTTAGAGGCAAATTTGAACTGTCTAAAATAATTTGGAAGCATGTTTCCTTTGGCAAAGCAGGGCTGAAAAAATGTGCTGTCCGGTTATCAGGGACAAGTAGATTTTCCTGCAGAGCCAATAACTTTTCAATCTCACTTGCCCCATGGGCCAAGGCACAGGCAAATCAATTGCCAACTAGATAAAAAAAAACAAACCAAGACTTGCCCATGGCAAGCAAAATTTGAGAGCTGCTTGTCCGAAAGGCAAGCTCGAATTCACCGCACAAGATGGCCTTTCACAACATTCAAATTATTATTGACACCTCTTGACAACAGCAGGTTTGAAGTACTATGTTAACTAAATGTTGGCAAACACTTAGCTGATTGTTGGGTAACATTTACCACACATTTTTGTTGAACTGACTGTATTAATCACTGGTTAGTCTGGATTCTCTACCAAAGTTAAGCCCCGGGGAAGGGGGGCTCCTACATAAAAAGGACAGTGGTGCTTGTCGTACCTTTCAGGTGTGACAAATGCGGCCCTGGTACCTCTTAGGGTATTCAGCCTCAAAGGTCCACAGCAGCAACTTTTGTGATACATTTAAGAGTATTGCGCTGGAAAAAGAGATGGCAAGAGACATTTGACAATCAATTGATTTATCGCTACATTTAAACTTAATGAAGGTGTCAAAGAAATTAAAGCCATGCCCGCAAAACAGGATCTTGGTACCTCTTAGAGGTCATGTCAAAATTTCCAAAAAGGACCCCCATCCTTTTTATATAGGAGTCCATCCCCCCCTCCCCACCACCAGGGAGTTAAGCTACCATTCTCTAGTTCCTCCTTATCCTTAAACACAAATTCAAGAACAGTAAGCCTTTAATGAATCACTTGATTCACCATTCATAAGAACAACTGTGTTTGCAATGCGGCTTAAAAGAGCAGCAACCGTGTCCATGTCATCCCTTAACCAAACTTTCTTCAAAAGGTATTTCTCAACAATTGCTTCTGCCTCCTTTGGAGATAGAGATAAACTGGGTTCTTCTGGTAAATGCACAGTAAAGATTATGGCTACGTGCTTATGCGGTGCATTCTGATCGTCACAGTAGGAGTAAAACAATAGGGGTGATGGAAATGGGAGGAGCTCCAGACGATGAATAACTGCCGCTCTGTGGTCATCTAGAAACTTTTCCTTCAAATAATCGTCCATAGTTTTCTTGACCTTGTCTCCTGGATACCTTTTTTCGTCAGCTCCATCAATTCTGGCTAAATTTCTCTTGTGTCTTGGATCTAGCTTTTCAGCAAGTTTAGTGGCCAGACAATATACCCGCTCATGAGCTGGGGGCGGTGCAGCCAGCAAAAATACCAGTGGTTGTGATGGATTATTGTTTCTCAGGTGCGCCAAGCCACGGTTCTTTAAAATCTTCCAGAATCTTTCAGTCTGATTAGTAAATGATAATTGTAATTGGTCGACACCATTTCCGAAGTCTTTCACCAAGTCGAAGTCACCTTTCATTTCACGCTCAGGGGATCGATAAAAACAGATGGCAACTAGCAGACATACCATTGCACCGCTAAGACGAAATCCCACTGAATTGCGTATGTACCCTAAACCTGGTTTGGATTGGGTACCTTCCATCTCGTTAACTGTTTTGTTGTTGCTTGGTTTCTTGATCTGATCAGCAATTTCCCGCTTCTCAACTTTTTTGCTATCTTCTGGCAACCGTAAAGCTTCACGGCCCCCATGTGCTGCTTCGTCCTTTTCTAAGTCCTCTTCAAAATTGTCCACAACCTCTTCACTTTCACTTCTTTCGACAAACACCGTTTCCCCTGTCGACTTTTTACCACTACCACTTTTATCAGAGGTTGTAGGAGCCATTGCCTTGTTCAAATCCTGTTTTTTCTCTCTAACATAGGAAAATGCCTAAAGTTTTCAAAAAGCACACGAGCGTTTTCCCGGAAAACCATTGTTTCGTAGCTTGCTGTTCTAACAACGAAGTTCATTGGTCCATTGAAAAGACCCGACCAATTAGAATTATCTTAACATTTCTTCTTGGAAAAGGGAAGAGCTTTGTTCAAAATGGAGACGTCTGCAAAGCTTGGCTTATCATTCGCGGTAGCATTATTTTTGGCGTACCTTGCAAGTAAAGTGGAAGTCTGCAATGACAAGTGGATATCACCGAACATGACTGGTCTGCAATCATCCCTCCGAAGACGTGTTTTTGGACAACATTTAGTCACAGATATCGTATTAAAGGCAGTTGTAGGGCATTTGAATAACAAGTCTCCCAGTAAAGCGTTGGCGCTTTCCTTCAATGGCTGGACAGGATCAGGAAAGAACTTTGTCAGCAAAATCGTCGCAGAGCACATTTTCAAGAGAGGGATGGAGAGTAAATTTGTTCATCAAATTATTGCCACACATGACTTCCCTCACCCATCTCATGTGGAGTTTTACAAGCATCAGCTACGCAATATGGTGGCTAACTCCGTATCGTAGTGCCCTAGGTCATTATTCATCTTTGACGAAATGGATAAAATGCCAATAGGGCTTATAGATGTCCTCAAACCTTACTTAGACCACTACACTGATGTCGGAAAGATAGACTATCGCAAAAGTATCTTCATATTTCTCAGCAACACAGGGGGTCAGCTAATAAACAGTGCTGTGCTAACCCACTGGAAGGAGGGAAAGAAAAGGAAAGACATTAAAATCAAACAGATGGACAAGGTTATTAACCTTGGAGAATTCAATAACAAGGGCGGATTTTGGCATTCATCTCTAATTGAGAAGAATCTCATTGATTACTTCATTCCATTTATGCCATTGGAGAGATCTCACATCAAAATGTGTGCTAAAGCTGACCTAAAACAGAAAGGACACCCAGTCACTGAACAGATCCTTAACAAGGTGGCCGACGAGCTAATCTACTTTCCAGATGACTTGAAGGTCTTTTCCCAGTCTGGTTGTAAGAAGATTTCCAGTAAAGTAGACTTTATAATGGGTTAAGGTAACAGAGTGTTTTAGAGTTAGTTTATTGCCGCATGTGATTCCTGTTATTACTTTATGTGAATGATGCATGAAGAGTCTGTGGGAGGTGCTGGGAGAAAGTTGGAGCATCTGGAGTGTGTGGTTCCCAGTTTCATCCTAGTACACAAAAACTATGGAAATGCAAAATCTGTTTTTCCTGTTAATGCTGACAGTTTGCTATTGATTTGTGGGGTCGACAGCCCTGCTTTTTCCCTTCCCCTGGTCTTTTCACCCCATCAGCCAGAAAGTCAAGTTAGAGCACGGATGCCAGAATCACTGTGACACCCTCCTCATAGCTTGAAGAGAATGAATGCTGGCCAGATAAGTTATTCTATATGACATCTATAGGTCATTTGGTCTCACCCAGCCTCCTGTATTTGACGTTACCTCTTGAGACCCCACCAAAAATCCTATCTTCAGCATTAAAGATCTAGTTTTGGCCAATATGCCTTCCAGGCTGTGAGTTATGGAAATCAATGGAAAAGTCTCCACTATTATGTAAACCGAAACAATAACCGATGCGTGAAAAGCAAAATGGTCCCTACTGGTTCTTAAATGTTGTCACAACGCTGTTGAATAGAAGTGGTAGAGGTTACTTTTATTGGCTGGTTCCATAAAATATCCATACCCACCCCAATGAGGATTACTGTTAGGATAGAGAACCATCACTGTCCACTGTTTGGGGCTCGAAAAAAGTGCCATCCTTTCGTTTGGGATGAGTAGATTTTTCTGGTAAGTAACTTTCTATTGTCACTTGCCCAATGGGCAAGGGCTCAGGAGAGTTGTCTGCCAACTAAATAAAAAGAAAAGTCAACTAAGACTTGCATGGGGGAAGCAAAATTTGAAAGCTGTTTGTCTGAAGGGCAAGCTAGAATTCAAAGTTTTTAAAGCCATGACTGTTAGGTGCCATCCTCTTTAATTAAAGAAAGTTTTTACTACTGCTTTAGGAAATTCAAAGGGAGAGAGAGGCCTTGAAAGCCAAAATTTTATAGGATGATATGAACCAAAACACACAAAACACAACACAATTATCGGAATTGCTACAAAGATGGGTTTGGGGGGGGGGGGGGAATTCAAATCAAACAAACCTGCAATGGTAGGAGTATGGATATTTTCTGGAACAACATATCCTAGAAAAAAGGCTATTTTGTATTAAGACAGTTTATTAACCAACTCTTCTCTTTGTTTTACAATCAACAAAAACTGAGTAAAAGCATCCCAATTAAGATATTTTTATGACAGGAACGCATGATCACATATGACACAGAGGAAGTTCAAAGATGAACAGTAGATAAGATTTTAGGCTTTAATATTGCTACATACACAATATGTTCTTTTTTAGTGTTAGGTCTGTAATGTTGCACCACACAGCACTGATACTAAAACCTGAAAGTAGAGAATTCTTAAGTAATTTGGAGTGTGGGAAGTTAACCCAAGTATTTCTTTCTTAGTGTTTGCTAGCCAACATGTAGCCTATCCACCCCCAAGGAAAAAGGGGATGGAGAGAACATTCCCTCCCTCCTGTTTTTCCTTGGGGGTGTGTATGGTTACACAAAGGCTAAGTGTTAGCCCTAGACAGGAAATAGGGACCACACTAGGTGAGGATAAATTATTTGACCTTGATGGGATTGAAGCCCAACAAAAGTCTGAAGCCATAGGCTAAGGGGTGTACTTGAGAGATATGGCAAAGTCTTCCACAATACATGCTGAGCTAGACAGACCAATGACTTCTTGACTTTTTCTCACTTTGGTTTGTAAAGAAACCTTGGAGTGTTTGGAGAAGTAATTCTGCAAAATCTGTTCTATACTCGTGTAACTATGTGAATTGAATTGGTGTTGTTCAAAGCTTAGTCCACAGTACAAGCTAACCAAGCCACTGCCCAAAAATGTCTTACGTGTATTGTCGTAGTACAATGTAGTTCCTAGGTGGTTTAGATAAGGTGAAGGTAAGCCAGGTAATCTAGGATATAATGTTTATAATTTTCTGATGTAGATGTGCATTTGTAAGTCACAATTTTTTTTTTAAATATTTCTATTGGATAGAAGCCCTCATCAAATTGGAGAAGTTCAATTTCTCTAAGTTTTGAACTTTTGAAGCGTAGTGTATGGAGTAATGTTCACACATACTCAATACTATTATTTTAAATTATTTTGTTTCTGTCATACACATCTGTTTTTAGCAATAAATTAGAACTACAAAGAAATCCCGTAACTCATACAGCGTTATCCAAACATTAAAATTAGCCATGTTTATTACCCTATGCCATTGCTGATGAGGCGAGAGGCGCTAACAGAAGAAAGTTACTAGAGTATTAATTTTTGTTGTAGAAAATAAAAAGTTTGGATAAGAGATTTGAATTCTTGTTGTATTATAGACATATCTTCTATGTCATTCCATCAAGGCAGGCAAAAAAGTAGGTCCACAATGCATACTTGGGGTATTATGCTTAGTTTTACTTCTTTCGGTTGGAATGCTGTTTTCCAAATGTCAGTATCTGGGAGTTGAATTGGTACAAGTGAGAAGGTAGAGAAGTCATTACAATTTTTAAGTGGGAAATGTATGGCAGAATACCATTTACTTACTTACTTTATCCTCTAATAATAATTATTTATCCAGCTCTTGGTCCTAACGGGACATAGCACAACAACAACCTCTCAATTAAGCCCTATTTTGTGCCTTGCCCCATGTGAGTTTTAACTCTCTGAACTCAGGACTGTTTACACATGTCAAGTGAACTTGTACATGTAGTGTCAAGAGGTTTTGCTACTGTAATGACTAAGCCTGTTTAAATACATAACGAGTTGTTTTTTGAGTAGTGGGTTCCATCCAAAAAGTACAGTAGGCGGCTAAGGTTTACATGAAAGACATGCCGCAAAGCGACTGGACAAGACACACACTGTGCATCGTTCAGGGAGAGTATGGGAGGGGGTTGTCCCCTTCCACTGAGAAGATGTTTGAAAAGTAATTCCATGAGATGCAATGGGTGGCTACTTTCAGCAAACAGTTGATGATTTTCCCACTCTTAATTATTGTTATTCTCCAATCCAGTGTTCATATAAATGTCAAGGAAAAAAGGTTAGGGAGGATTGCCTTACCGAAGCAAATTGTTCTAAAAACAAACAAGTCAAAGATTTCAATAATAAGTTTTATATAATAATTAAATGAATGCGCGCGCTCTGATTGGTCAATCAGCTATGGTTTATTGTGCCAGTGAACTCATAGAAATTTCGCGTGTCTTCTGAATTATTATATAGAAGCAATAGGCCACAAGTTTCTATGGTTTAGAGGCATGATAAACCACTTGGGATGTTGGAAGAACACTCGAAGAATTCGTAAATCACTCGCCTGCGGCTCGTGATTTGCGAATTCTTCTCGTGTTCTTCAAACATCCCATGTGGTTTATCAACCATACAAACTTGTGACTCCAGGCGCGATTACCGCAAGTTCAGAATTAAAAAATTAAGGACGTCGAAGCCTTGATCAAGAGCACTGGACTTCGTGTTGACTTCCAATTAATTATCTTTATTACAATATTCCAATCCTCAAAACCGTCAAACTAAAATACAAGCATTAGCAAATATCTAGTCTAAGCGACACGAAAGGACAAAGCCGAACAATAATTGGATATGATAAAAACACGAACGCAGAAAACGGCAAAACAACTAAACTAAAAATAATGCCGACGAAATGAAACTAAGAAAGGTAAAAAGATGCTTACCGATTGTCCTGTCTGTACGCCTGAGCAGTTATAAACGCGGGATCCAAAAAACTCCGCAATAACCCCAATAAACTTCGTAAACGCAAAACACAGACCATGCGCACAGGCGACTAGTTCAAGAGGTTCTGAAATACGATCTGACGGAAATGTCACTAATATCTAACTTGGACAGTTACATAAGTAGAAATATTTTATTTCAGTTTCTCCTGCCTTACTATTGTTTTTTTTTTCTTGATGTTTTCTATTTCTTCTTCACCTCTTTTTATTTGATACACACTTGCACCGTCACTCAGCACATTGTATCCCTAAATCACCCTTACTTGAACAATGCCATAATGATCTTGAAATGTGTTCATGCGCTCTTCGCTGACTACTTAATCGAGAAATTTACTCTGTGATCACAAATTCACACCAGAAACACTAAACAAGGCCAGAGCTCTCAAGTCTATGGGGTGCCATTTCCGCCAAAATTATTGTTTTATTATTATTAGGCACAATGTTTTATTATTAGGCACCAGTTAATTATTATTAGGCACAATGTTTTATTATTAGGCACCAGTTTATTATTATTAGGCACAATGTTTTATTATTAGGCACCAGTTTATTATTGTTTGGAATTATTTTTTATTATTAGTCACCTTGTTGCATTATTAGGCATTGATTTTCATTATTAGCACTTTTCCCGCCTTTTTTCGTCTCGATTTAAAAAATGATTGACAGGCCTAGCACGACTCCCACTGTTTCGTGATAAACGGTCTTTGACCTTTAGAGTTGAGCTCTAACAAGTATGTCTTTCAGAGATTTTCCTCTCCTGTAGGAGATGAAAGGAGGGTCTCTGTATATTTCTCTAAGCAGAGGTTGATCTTGGATTAAATGCCATTTGCTCATTAAAATGCTTTTAAGATTGGGCACTGATGGATTATATTGTGTGACAAAAGGCAATAATCTCTTTTGCAATTTTGGTTTCTGTTGTAGTGCCGACTTCCTGTTTTTAAATTCGATTTCTGCGAGGACTTTGTTGACCAGTTTATCTGGATAGCCTCGAACACGCAAATTTGATCTGAAATTTTTTATCTTTTCTTCAAAACTTGTTTTTGAAGAGTTTGTTCTCAGAAGCCTAAGTGCTTCACCTTTTATAAAACCTTTTTTCACACCTGGAGCGTGACAGGAAGAGAAATGCGTGTATTGAAATTTCTCAGTCGGCTTGAAGTGTGTGCAGATATCAAAGATTGAATCTTTGTAAAATCTCTCGCCTTTGAAGACAGTAGTGTCTAGGAAATTTATTTCCTTCTCTGATATTTCAGCCGTGAATTTAATGGTAGGATGGTGCCTGTTTGCTTCTGAAATAAACTGATCTATTTCCTCTCTGCTTGTGTTCCACAACGAGAACACGTCATCTATGTATCTCCTCCACTAAGTCACTGTCATGAGACACACCAACACAAGCAACAATCTCTTGTAATCGGGAGGTAACTTCATGCCTTAAGTCGGAAATAGTGTTAGTTGCCATCGTTTTATACTTCGAGGATAAATTGCTTCTACATACTCAGCTACATTTTGCTTTTTCTGGGCCTACAAAGTCAAGATGTCTATCCCTTGATCATTCGCAATGTCTGCCATGCTGTTCTCATGTGTAAAACCGCTGACTACTTGGAGATAGTAAGGTACGAAAATAATACGAAACAGTGCCTAATAATAAAGATGAAATAATAATAGAAAATAATGCCAAACAATAATAAAATAGTGCCTAATAATAAGAGATTGTGCCTAATAATAAAACATTGTGCCTAATAATAATAAACTGGTGCCTAATAATAAAACATTGTGCCTAATAATAATTAACTGGTGCCTAATAATAAAACATTGTGCCTAATAATAATAAAACAATAATTTTGGCGGAAATGGCACCCCATAGTTACATAAGTAGAAATATTTTATTTCAGTTTCTCCTGCCTTACTATTGTTTTTTTTTTCTTGATGTTTTCTATTTCTTCTTCACCTCTTTTTATTTGATACACACTTGCACCGTCACTCAGCACATTGTATCCCTAAATCACCCTTACTTGAACAATGCCATAATGATCTTGAAATGTGTTCATGCGCTCTTCGCTGACTACTTAATCGAGAAATTTACTCTGTGATCACAAATTCACACCAGAAACACTAAACAAGGCCAGAGCTCTCAAGTCTCACGCATTGAGCGTGAGACTCACGCAAACAAATTCAATCTTGCGCTCTCACGCTGAAACTATTATTTCTCACCAGGAGCCATAATCGGGGACGGAGACCGTAAGTCTCGGGATTCGCGCGCACCTATGATATGTATGGGGTGCCATTTCCGCCAAAATTATTGTTTTATTATTATTAGGCACAATGTTTTATTATTAGGCACCAGTTAATTATTATTAGGCACAATGTTTTATTATTAGGCACCAGTTTATTATTATTAGGCACAATGTTTTATTATTAGGCACCAGTTTATTATTGTTTGGAATTATTTTTTATTATTAGTCACCTTGTTGCATTATTAGGCATTGATTTTCATTATTAGCACTTTTCCCGCCTTTTTTCGTCTCGATTTAAAAAATGATTGACAGGCCTAGCACGACTCCCACTGTTTCGTGATAAACGGTCTTTGACCTTTAGAGTTGAGCTCTAACAAGTATGTCTTTCAGAGATTTTCCTCTCCTGTAGGAGATGAAAGGAGGGTCTCTGTATATTTCTCTAAGCAGAGGTTGATCTTGGATTAAATGCCATTTGCTCATTAAAATGCTTTTAAGATTGGGCACTGATGGATTATATTGTGTGACAAAAGGCAATAATCTCTTTTGCAATTTTGGTTTCTGTTGTAGTGCCGACTTCCTGTTTTTAAATTCGATTTCTGCGAGGACTTTGTTGACCAGTTTATCTGGATAGCCTCGAACACGCAAATTTGATCTGAAATTTTTTATCTTTTCTTCAAAACTTGTTTTTGAAGAGTTTGTTCTCAGAAGCCTAAGTGCTTCACCTTTTATAAAACCTTTTTTCACACCTGGAGCGTGACAGGAAGAGAAATGCGTGTATTGAAATTTCTCAGTCGGCTTGAAGTGTGTGCAGATATCAAAGATTGAATCTTTGTAAAATCTCTCGCCTTTGAAGACAGTAGTGTCTAGGAAATTTATTTCCTTCTCTGATATTTCAGCCGTGAATTTAATGGTAGGATGGTGCCTGTTTGCTTCTGAAATAAACTGATCTATTTCCTCTCTGCTTGTGTTCCACAACGAGAACACGTCATCTATGTATCTCCTCCACTAAGTCACTGTCATGAGACACACCAACACAAGCAACAATCTCTTGTAATCGGGAGGTAACTTCATGCCTTAAGTCGGAAATAGTGTTAGTTGCCATCGTTTTATACTTCGAGGATAAATTGCTTCTACATACTCAGCTACATTTTGCTTTTTCTGGGCCTACAAAGTCAAGATGTCTATCCCTTGATCATTCGCAATGTCTGCCATGCTGTTCTCATGTG